>NC_058093.1:146150000-146470000 GCF_020171115.1 Neogale vison | reverse complement strand
TTTCATTTCTAATTTTGAGTTTTCTTTTTCTTGGTGACTCTAGTTTAAAGGTTTGCTAATTTTGTTCCTCTTTGAAAATTCTGCTCTAAATAAAACAAACCCAGCTTAGTTTTACTCATCTTTTCTATTGTGTTTTTAGTTTCTATTTCCACTCTGATCTTTATTTCCCTTCCTTGCAACTCGGTTTAATTTGTTCTTTTTCTCATTCTTTAAGGTATAAAGTTATGTTGCTAGAGAAGTTTCTTGTTTCTTAATGTATGCATTTATTGCTATGAACTTCCCTCTTAGAACTGTTTTTGCTGCATCCCACACTTTTTAGTATGTTGTTTTTCCATTTTCATTGGTCTCAAGATAGTCATTCATTTTTAAAATCTGTGTTAGCCCTGAAGGAAGATGATGATTCTTTAGATTTTCATTGTGATTCCTTAATTAGTGCTTTTCCATGTATTTGTACTTGCCTTTCAGAGTAATCAAAGATTTCCTTCTTCCCCCATTATCTTATATGATCCTCTAATATTGTTTGTAAGTATGTGCTATGGAATGAAGTGGGGGAAAAAATTGAAAAGCAGTATGAATGTAGGGAAACACTGGATGAGGAGTGAGTGAAAGAGAGAATAGTAACTTTTTTGGTTTTGGTCTGCATAGGACACCAAAATCACAGGCCATGAAAGTAAAAATATACAGTGGGATTGCATCAAACTAAAAAGCTTCTGCACAGCAAAGGCGATGATCAATCGAGTATAAAGACTACTTATGGACTGGGAGGAAATACTTGCAAATCCTATTTCATAAGGGGTTAATATCCCAATACAGAAGAAACTCCTACAACTCAATAGCAAGAAACCAAATAACCCAATTATCAAATGGGTAAAAATCCTTTATATCAGATCCTGGATCTGGATAAACACTTCTTAAAAGCAAGCCATGGATATGGACAATAGGTATACTGAAAGGTGCTCACCTTTGCTAATCATCAGGGAAATGCAAATCAGAACCACAGTGAGCTATCACCTTGTACCTGATGGAATAGCTATTACCAGAAAGACCAAAGATAACAAATGTTGGCAAGATCTCAAGAAGAGGGAACATTTTGTGTAGTGTTGATAGGTATGATGAGTATAGAATACATACAGAATACATATATGTGTGTATATATATGTATATACTCTGTATTACATATATGGGTATTAATTTTGCCAAAGATTCAGGCCCTAAATCCTGAGGCTGTCCTGTGTGTGTGTGTGTGTGTGTGTGTGTGTGTGTGCATATATATATATGCACACACACATGACAAAGACATATATATATATATATATATACACACACACACATTAGGAATATTTTATATAAGTATACCTCATATTAATACACATATGAAATATTCAGTCTTAAGAAAATCCTGTCTTTTCAATAGCATGGATGAACCTAGACAACATTATTCTAAGTAGAATGAGCCAGACGCAGAAAGATAAATTCTTCATGATCTCACATGGGTATGGACCTTAAAATAGTGAAACTCATGGAAGCAGAGTAGATTGTTGGTTGTGAGGGCCTGGGAAGAGGGGAAAATGAGAAGAAGATGTTAAAGGGTACAAAGTTTCAGTTTTACAAAATGAGTACATACTGAACATATAATGTATAACACTACCTACAGTTAACAATACTATATTGTATACTTGAAATTTGCTAAGAGGGTACATCTTGAATTCTCATCATGCCCCTTCCTCCAAAACACAGAAAAGATGACTCTATGAGGTAATGGATACATTAACTAGCTTGATTATGTTAATGGTTTCACAATGAATGCATAAAATTAACAAGTTGTATACCTTAAATACAATTTTGAATGGTCCATTCTACCTCAGCAATCCTAGAAAAAAAAAGGAACAAGGTAACTATAGCTATTTTTGAATGTCTCATCACTCTACACAATAATCGTGTTTAAAAAGATTTGTATTTTCATAAATGTTGCTGCTAATGTTTCATGTCTGTGGGACTGAGGAGAGTGTGTGCGTGTGTATGTGTGTGTGTATGTAGGTGTGGAGGCGGACTATGGTAGCCATTTCTGAGCTCATTTACTAAGCAGCTCTTCCACTTAGATGCCTCCAAAAATCATAATTTCTAAAATTTTCCTCTTAGATTAAGACTTCCTTCATAAGGAGAAACAGGATAAAAATATTCTGATTTTTAGCGGTCTATTCTAGGACCTATTCAGCTGTTCTTCAAATTAGCTGTCATAATAAAAATATTTTACTTTTGGAACTATTTGTATCATCATTTCAAAACAGATGTCTTTTGCAACTCCCTCACATGCTTGTTGAGGGATCACAGGACCGTAGCACAAAACACGCTTTATGGAGCAATGGTCCGAAGCCTGACTGGACTAAGGCCTGCTCTTCTCAGCCTTGATGATGGGCAGCCAGAGGAGGCAATGGCCCTTTAAGAGCCACTTCCAATGACTGGGGTTATTTATTGGAGTTCTGGATGCAATGCTTGAGGACGTGGCATCATTTACGCTTTAATGTGTTGTGTGGGAGCTAAAAGACTGTGTGTGGACATCGATTGGTTGGAGCTGTGCTTAGGTCTTTGGACAGCCTCAGGATTTAGGGCCTGAATCCTTGGCAAAATGAATAATACCCTTGCAACTTAATAAGATCACAATCTCTCTGTATACACCATGTTTTCTCATCTCTTACTAATGTGGAAGGTGCATGCCAAGCTTTTGACAGGGAAAAGCTAGGGAGAAACAACAACACTAGCAATTCCCTTGTGTCTGTCAAAGCTGTTTAATGTTGTTTACTTAAATTTCATTTCCTGAAGTCAATGGTTTTAATTTAATTTATTGAAATGTCCCATGGGATCCAGAGTATGCCATGTTGGAAGGGGTATCGCATAAATATGGGGTCTCCTATGAGAATGGCTTTCTTGCACAGCCTTATGCCTCTGACATTTCAATCTCAGTGTGAACAGGGAAGAAAGTTCAGCTCCTCAGCAAAAATGAAAAGTTCCAGTGCTGCCTGTCATTAAAGGTAAGAAGGTAAGATTACGAAAGACCCATTTTTGAAGAGTTGTACTTCCTCCATTTTTTGTCCTCAATTTAAAACCCAAAGACTTTTCAAAGCATACTGTCCAGCCATTAGGGAGAAATTATTTATATCTTGATGTAATTTCTTATGATATTTTAAACATAGTCATTTTAACAGTAACTTTTAAATATTTATTAGCTAAGAGGCACTGTTTTCTTTAACTTTTTCTCGGAGGATGTGGAAAACTGAACAAGCCATTATTTATGACCTTCATTTGATTATGATCTCCTTCAAGGTACTGATGCTTTAAACCTAGAATTTGGCTTTTTTTTCTTTGTATGGGTATGGCAAAATAGATAACTGCAATGTTTTATAAAAAGGTGATTGCTTAATGAGCATTCTGTAAGATGTTTAGAGATACTGATTCTCTGGTTGCTCTATCTTACCCTCACACTTTTACTGCCTTCAAGATTTCTCCAGTCCTCATCATGCCCAAGAATTTTAGCTCTATGCCTTCTGAGAAACTTACTAAAATAACTAAACAATAATAAAACAATTGAAATCCTAAAGGGCAAAAAACCATGAAAAAGTTCACAGGCATCAAACCTGCAGAAGCAGTATATATGAGGATGTGGTAAACGTCTTAGAGGAATGTATGCAGTAGTGGGAGAAGCTGAGCAGATGCACTTGTCCTGTAGACCCCTAAGAGACCCACAACAGTTGGTGCTATCAGGTGTAACTGAAGGCAAGGTTGAAAACAGGATTAACTTAAGTCTGTGGGATCCCTTTGGATCCATAAATCCTGTCCTTCTTCCTCATATGGGAGGACTTCTCTCCTCACCTGAGGTAAAAGTGCAGAAGTTTGCTCTCAGGAGAATAGACATCTAGACTGTGCTGGGAACACTTCACATCTGAGGGTGGGCTAGCATGTTGATGAAGAGAAGATGATGTAGAAGGTAGTGTTAGGAACCTTGAGATTCTCAAATCCCTGTCCTCGCTGCAGCTGGGCTGATCCCCTTCATGTAGTAATTGAAATATTCTTTGTGTGGCTTTGACTGATACAAGAGAAAATAATATATAATTAAGGGGCTCATTCTTTCCTATGAAAGGGTAGCTAAGGGTCATCAGTCATGTTTTTAGCAAAGTCAACATCACACATGGTGGACTACAGCTAAAACAATCAGGCAGAAAAAAACGAGCATTTTCAGAGAGCTAATCTCTATGTTCTCCGACAAGATGCCATTAAAAAAAATTATTTTCAGTTACTTAAATTGTAGCAGGAATGATAAATGGAAACATAAGAAGATAAAGATAAAGTTGAATGTCACTTTACCAGGCAGAGCAACATTAACAATGAAACAAACAAAGGTATTTAGGGGAGAATGGTGAGAAAAGTATAGGATCATTCAGATCTCTCCTATAGCTACTAAGACTCAGGGATAAGAGAGAAACTGGAAGAAAATTATCAAGGAAGTTAAAATTTTCCAGGGCGAAGTGTTTCCATATTTAAAGAGTTCACCAAGTACTGAGAAAAATTAGATGAAAATAGATAAGGCATATCATAATTTCATAATGTGGGAGATTATGCTAAAGGTCTAAAATTTTCAGGATATTAAAAAACGACAAATGCAACAATTCAACAAAAGCCATTGTCTACCAAGTGTCAGAAGTCAGAACTGAATTGAACTTTTCCATACAACTGAGGCCCGAGGAAGTAGGATTCTATATCCCCAGATCTTCAATTAAGAAGTTAAAAAAAAAAAAAAAAGCAACCCTCAAATATTCCTAATCAGGAAGCTGCTAGTATGATCAGTCCCTGTGGTAAGCCCAAAGTGAATGTGTACTATAAAAATGCATGATAAATGAAAACCCAACCTCAATCTTCTTAATTCTAGGCCAATGCATTTAGGATTTTCCTCGGGTCCAAACCAAGATTTGTGGAGGTGACTTTATTTGGAACAGAGTTTTTGCCTCTATTTTGGGGTTTCAAGAGAGGCCATGTTGTCTCTGGGGGGTGGTGGTCAGGCATCATTTCCTACCCTTCTTAGAGGGACGCTAAAAACTGAAGGCTACCAACTATAGGCTGAACCCCCTCCTCCTACTGCCCGCAAGACACCTAGACAGCCAGCCAACTGAGAACACACCCAGGCTATCTACAAGGTCAGAGCATTTACTGATCTCCCTTTCCAGCTTGCTTCCTTGGGGGATTATCCTCAGTACCATAGGTAGACAGTCTTCATTTGGTTTTGAGTATTCTGTGTATCTACCTTTTATGAAAACCTTTATGCTGCATCTTTGTGGGTTATTTGAACAAGGTTGCCTAGGGTCGTTTGGGTGACTCAGTAGGTTAAGCGTCTGCCTTCAGCTTGGGTCGTGATCCCACAGTCTTGGGATCTCTAGCTCTTTCCTATAAATAAAATACTAAAAAAAAACCCCAAAACCAAAAACAACAAGAACAAAAAACCCCCACAAAGCAAGGTTGCCTAATAAAGGCAACACATAACTGTAAAAGAAACTTAACCAGGGATAGTATCTTAACTTTGAATAATCCTTGGATTTTTGGAAAGTACTATAACAAACTATTTGATCCTCAAGACAGGACTGAGGTAGAAAGGTCAGCTCTTCTCCAGTTTAGTGGCTTAGAAATTCCCAAGTGAATGGGGAGGTGAGAAAGACTTAGGTCTTGGGACTGTATTCTTGTTTTAGTACATTTACCCCTTTTGTGAGAATTCTAAAGAAAAGCAGAAGCAGAACAGACAAATTTATGAAGCATTAGTCCCTATCTTTACTCATTCCCACTACTTCATTTGGGCTCCCTGATTGATCTTACCGCATGACTGTTATCCCTCCATAACTAGTGCACAGTACTTGTAGGAACTCCGTTTCTTCTGCCCCTCCTTCTCCACAATGAGGAGTCCTCTCTGTTTTTCAAGAATCTTAACCACCTCCCATACCCTGCAGCCACTTGTAACAGACTATTTCATTGGTATATATTCTGGTTCCACCTAGCCTTACAAACTGGGTCCTTGAGCAACTAATTTCCCCCCACCCTAGGGATTGTTTGAAAAAACTGTTTTATCTATTAATAGAACAAAAAAGTTGAACGAAATCATTCTGGGCTTCTTCCAGCACTGGTATTATCTATTCAATATTTCAATTTTTTTTATAGTTGTTGCCTTGTTTACAGTCTTTTGTCCCACCCCCTGCCCTGCCCCCAACCATTCATAATTCTGTTCATTTCCAGATTGGATGGGGTCTTATTGCTTAGATAAGGGAAATGAGGATATCTAATGATTTTGCTAAAATGTCACCTAAGGAAGATAGGAAGGAAGGAGGAGCAAAACAGAGCTAGAGTATTTTTTTCATAAAAAACCTATATTAATAAAAAGCCTTTGCTTTTTTAATACTTACTGCATGCCTTACAATGTTCTGGGCATATTGCATATATTATCACTAATCTTTTTTAACTCTAAAAAATTTTATTTTTTCAGTGTTCCAAGATTCACTGTTTCCACACCACACCCAGTGCTCCATGTAATATGTGCCCTCCTTAATACCCACCACCAGGCTCACCTAATCCCTTACCCCCTACCCACCACCAGGCTCACCTAATCCCTTACCCCCTCCCCTCCAAAACCCTCAGTTTGTTTCTCAGAGTCCACAGTCTCTCATGGTTTGTCTCCCCACTCCGATTTCCCCGCAATTCACTTTTCCTTTTCTTCTCCTAATGTCCATCCTTTAAAGCAGATGCTCTTGTCTTGTTTTCATTAATGATTTTTAAAATGTAGAATACTTACATTTGCACACAATGGACACATGATACAGAGCATTTTAAGCCTGGAAGTGAAATTGTCCCAAGTATTCTCCATTACCCACCAACTCCTGAGAGCTAACTTAGAGTTTCCTATATGAGCTGCTCAGTACTGTGAACATACATGGCAAAAACTGCTGGATGAAGAATATACAGATTGTTAGTGCTTATAAATGGGACCGGGGTATTCTCCTAGACGGTTGTCCTAATTTACATTTCCACTGATATGCAAAGAAATACTTTTGGGCCATCTTATTTCCCTCTGTGGCTTATGTGTCACAGTCTGGTCAATACTCAGAATCATTAACCCTTGTATCTATACCAACCACACAAGTAGGGAACATTTTAATCATCGAAATTTTGGGTGAACATTTTAGATATATTGGCCAATTGTATTTATTTTGTGAAATCCCTCTTTATATACCATTTTGTTTCTGCTCAATTGTTCACCTTTATTTTCCTGATTTATGTAAGCTTTTCCTGCATGAAATATTAGGCTCTTTGCTTTCATGTGCTTGATAGGGGAAGAGAAGGAAAAATAAAAGGATGAAAACAGAGAAGGAGACAGAGCTATTAACTGTAGAGAACAAACTGAGGGTTGCTGGAGGGGAAGGTGAGTGGGAGGATGGGGTAATGGGGTCATGGCCAGTTGGGAGATAACTTGATATAATGAGCACTGGGTATTATATGCAACTGATGAAACGCTAAATTCTACCCCCAAATTAATAATACACTATAATGTTAACTAACTTGAATTTAAATAAAACCAAGAAAGAGATGTTTCTCAGATTTGTTACACCTTTCATGCCTTTCTAAAATACTTTTAAACAGATGTCATGAAATGTCTAATGATTTAAAAATAGTCTCCCCTTGAACAAAACTATGAAAAATTCCAAAGAAGCTTTTGTATTTTTACTTTTTTTATTGGTATCTCTGATATATCTGGAAAAACTTTAGGTGTGTTCATATAAGGAGTAAGGTTGGAATCCAGCTGGAGTTCTAACCTCTGTTCCCCTCTAAAACTAGGTGAGTGTTGTAACATCATGCAGTTAGTGTCTTTCATGGACTTAAAAATTGCCTTTATGATATAAATTATATGTCTTAGGGAATTTTTGAATTCCTGTACTACTACAGAAATTGTTCAATTTACCTACCTGAGTCAGCACTAAGTTCTTTTGAACTTTAAAAAAGCTTTTGTTTTTGGATAAAATTAGTTGGACTCATTCATACCTTTTTCTTGCGGTTTTTCTGGCTTGTATCACACTTATTTTTTACAAAAAATGGTCTTTATTTTACACTTCTGATGTACTTTAGAATTAAATTTTAATTTCTCCTATGTATCAGTAAGCCTATGTAAAAATAGTAGATCAAGATTGTTCTTCATTTTTGCTTTTGCATTTGGGTTTTTCTTTTATTGGGTTTTGGTTGGGGTGCTTTTAATTGTCTGAAAGCTTGAGCAGTTGTATTTGTCAGGTGTTGGAATCAAACTTATGCTATCCTTACAAAAATAATTTAAACATTTTCCCATTTTGAAGATGACAAAATTTGAAGCTACAAGAAATTCAGTAACTTGCCCAAGGTTGCCCATGGGAAAGAACAGAGCTGTGACTCTTACCTACTGCATGTAGAAATAGTTATTATGATTGGAAAGGTAGAAACTGGAATATTTGCTCCAGAATAAGACACTGGGTAATAATCATCTCTTAAATTTATAAAATTTGCATCATGTGTAACTTAATTTTATGAATAATCACTATACACGTATGAGGTGTTTTTCAAATAATGTCCATGTTGTCATTTTTTTCCCTTCCCATACCTGCTCTCCTATAGGGAGGAAACAAAAACCCATAGAGCTTTCAAGATTTGATGAAGTTCATAGCACCCTGGTAGTCAGACGTGAGTCTGAAACCTGTGATAGTCGTGATCCAACCAAGTCCTCTTTCTGCGACTCTAGATAGTCTTCTCCTAGGAATTAGCTAGAGTCTTTCCTCAGAGGAATATGACAAGTTTTTCCACAAAGAGAGTCAACATATTTTGGTTGAAACTTCACCCTGTCAGAGAGGCTGCTTTGCTACCATTAGCGCTTTTAAGCAAGGATGAGATAATCACAATAATTATCTTCCATTAGCAAAATGATCTGGCGCCAGATTCTTCCTCCGGTCCTCGCAGCCTCCCTTCTGGAGGGAAGAGCATTTAAAATGGGCTTTGAGAACATTGTCATGGAAAATAATCAGAAGTTTAAAAATGAGCTGAGGGAGGGTGAGTTAAACAAGGAATCTGGTGATTAAGGGCCCAAGATCAGAAAAATCTGATAATTTGGGCTAATACAATTTAGGTTTTCTTTCCAACAGATTCACTGGAGGACAGCCTTCCAATTAGTATGCTTGCATCATAACATCAATAAGGCACACAACAGTTCAACATACCAATTCAGCATTTATCCATCTAATTCATTCCCCCTGAAGGACAGTAAATAAGGCTTATAAAATTATACTGATTGCTTTAATTCAAGGTTTAATGCAAACCCAGAGAATCTCTTTCTATGGGGAATTCAAAAAGGAATTCACAACCTTTGGCTAGGGTCTTTCCCTCTTTTACCCAGATCCAATTAGACACTCAAATTTAAAGAATTTCTCTATTTGGCGGCTTTTTATTTCTTAATCACCACTTTTATCACCGTCACAATCGTAATCATAATCATCATTGTCCTATTTATCATTATTTTTTACTGTGTGTATTCTAATGCTGTTTGGTATTCTTTGAGGTGGTTGCAAAGAAAATCAGAGCCCACGCTTGCCCAGAGAGCATTTATAACAAAAGGGGAAAGTACACGATCACACTGATTTAAAAATTGTCAGTAAATGTAAATGATGCACATCCTAAAATAGTCCATTATGACATTGACACACTGGAAGAGTGCCAGTGAAAAGACAGGGCAGCAGGTTTATTAGACTCACCAGATTGTGTTCTGTGAATGCAGGAGCCCAGCCCTGCTCTGTTTACCACTCTATCTGTACCACCAAATGCAATGTCTAGCACATGGTCAGAGTTCCGTAATTGTTGAGGTTCATTTGTTTATTCTCAAGCTCTTTTCTTAAGTTTTTAAATTCCAGGATAGTTCACATACAGTGTCATATTGGCTTTGGTTGTGCAATATAGTGATTCCACACTTCATACGACACCAAGGGCTCATCACAAGTGCCCTCCTTAATCCCCATCACCTATTTCATCCATGCCCCTATGACCCTCCTCTCTGGTATCCATCAGATCTCTATTGTTAAGAATCTGGCTTTTGGGGCACCTGGGTGGCTCAGTGGGTTAAGCTGCTGCCTTCGGCTCAGGTCATGATCTCAGGGTCCTGGGATCGAGTCCCGCATCGGGCTCTCCCCTCAGCGGGGAGCCTGCTTCCTCCTCTCTCTCTCTGCCTGCCTCTGTGCCTACTTGTAATCTCTCTCTGTCAAATAAATAAATAAAATCTTTAAAAAAAAAAAGAATCTGGCTTTTGTTTTGCCTCTATTTTTCCCTTTGCTCATTTGTTTCTTACGTTCTACCTATGAGTGAAATCATATGGTACTTGTTTTTCTGATTTATTTCCCTTAGAATAATACTCTCTTGCGTTGAAACTGCCTGGAATTTTTAAGAAATACTGATGTCTGGCTCCCATTCCCAGACATTTTGAGTTAAAGGGTATTGGGAACAACCTTCTCAGCTGAATTTTTAAAAAGTTTCTTGAATGATTTTAATGTTCAAGGACTTTAAGAATCACAGTTAATGTAATTAAAAGAACTCGAATTTACATGCTCTAACTTTGCTAGCTTGTGTTCTTATTAAGCAATCAAGTTTGCAAACATTTACTTAGCACCTTTATGTATGAGGCATTCGACACAGCTGTAGGGGATATGGAAGACTTAAGATGTGGCTGTTAGAGTTTCTTATTGATCTGAGAGACCAAATACAAATGATGAAAGTCAAATAATACAAGGTGACAATGTAAGATATATTTAGTGGAATTTAATTGGTATGACTTGCAAGTGAACCAACAGATACTACAGGGCTTATAGGAATGAGAAAGCTCTCCCTCTAAAGTTGTCAGGCAACACTCCACGGGGGATGAGAATTTTAAGCTGAATCTTGAACAAAGTGTGTGAGAAGAAAAGTACTCTGGGAGAGAGAACAATTCAAAGTAAGAGCACCCCAAGAATCCAAGAAGTGATGTAATCTCAGAAATGGTCATGTCAGAACACTGCTCAATAGATAATTCAAAGGTCTCATTCTTTGTAGGTTCCTGAGGGTCATTGGAAGGTTTCTAGAGCTATGTCCATGTCAATAATAACCAATATGGTGTCACTTGCAGAGTCAGAATACTTCATTGAGAACTATCATTCAGACCCAGGCTGGAAAGTCTTACTTGAGTATTAATAAAGCAGTAAAGAAAGGGGTTCAACAGTGAAAGAAAACAGGTCATTTCTTGCAGAGGGAAGGTCTGTAAATAAGGATGAATGATTGGGGTGAGATCCAGGCGTATGGAAGCAGATTTTCTTGGTGGGGAAAAAAATGGGGGTGGGATTACTTAACTGAGATAGTTAATAACTTATCCCTCCTCTGCCTTTCCATATGGCTTTTAACTGTCAGACAAAAATTAATCCGAGGGTCAATGTGGTTTAATTATTGTCTTTGTTAAAATCTTGATGACTTGCTATTTATTTTTTAATAAGGTTATCGTGTGTTATGTCTTATTTAAATGTCAAGATGGTGAGGAGAGGAAGGGAAGCTTACCTTAGTTCTTTGTCATTACTGTGAACCAGACATTACTGAAACCCTGTTCAGTGTCCAGGGTTTTGACAATCTATTCCTGCAGAAAGAAAGGAAATGCATTTCTGGGGAACAGAAAGAACACTGATTCCAGTAGTTTAAAGCTGCAGTTTAATAAAGAGCAAGTTGAAAAGAACCAGAAAAAGAGAGGAAGGACTATCACCAGGGTCTGCTAAATTAGGTACTTGCCTTCAGGGGACCCTCACTTTATAAACAGTTGGGAAGAAAGAGGTGGATTAGCTAATCAGTACTAAAAAAGATACAGACCTCATGTATAAAAAGTTCAGTAAACATCTTATTCTCCCTCTAAAAAGAGGAGACTGCCTCTTTCTTCTACTTTACTCTTAGGCAGAACTTTAAGATTTTTCCTTCATGCTTGTGGATTTCATTAGCATGGTGGATAATGGGGAGTGAAGATGATTGTGAACTGGAGACGGGAGAGAAGTGAGATTTCCCCTTTTTGTTCTGTTAGGAAGTGTCTTCTGGGAAGTTGGGATTGGGGTCTTCTCAATACAGTGCGATCAGCAAATTTCTTCTGTAATGATTATTCAGGATATACAGGATTAAGAATTAGGTTTCATGGTGTTTTGTGTTGTGTTTTAATAGCCTTCGAGAAATGTTAAATTTTTTTTTACTTGTAGGTGGTGCAGAAATAGGCCATGTGCCTCAACTAGGGAGATAGAGAGACTTACATGGTTTCCTTTGATTTAGAGAAAGGTTCATTTGCAACCCTCCCCAGGGCTGAGAAAAGAGAAAACCATTGTCAAGAGGTAAAGAATACCTTCCCTTTGCTCTCTGAATCATCCATTCCCTTTCTTTTTCTTACAAAGATAGGAAGAGTTCCTTCACAATTTTTGTTGGAAGACGTACACGTGACATTTTTCTCTTAAGCACAGAAGGTCAACCAAAAATGGCTTCACTGGAATTGCCATCAATTTAATATGGACTAAAACCAGCTAATGTTCTTTGCATGTTTCCATATGCCTTGTTCTAAATGCTCCACATGTATTAACTAGTTCCCCTAAAGCCCCTATGCAATAATATTATCCTACCCATTGGACAGATGAGGAATCTGAGGCACAGAAACATGAAATTGCTTATCAAGGGGATAAGCTAATGGATGGCAAAACTGGAATTCAAATGCATGTATTCTAGCTACACATCCCATACTCTTGATTATGCTTTGTCTCACTCCCCATATATTGAATGTTGACATGTACCAACAATTTTCCATAACTTCCTGGCATTTATGTCCATCAAGATAAACCAGATGGGTGTGGCGATATCTGCTCACTCCCAGATCTTAGTTGCTTAATACAAAGTTAATTCCTACACTGATGCCATTTTTCACACAGCAGAAAATTCTCCACGTGATCTCTCAGGTTCCAGGCTGATGGTGGGTCTAACTATCTTGTATCTGTACTTCTGAACATGTAGCTTTCTTAGTCTCTGCAGCAGAGTAAGAGAGAAACTGAGACTATCATGAAATTTTTACTGCCTGTGCTCAGAAGTGATGCATGTCACTTTCTACAACTGCTTACTTTTTCCTACCTAATTGAATAGGGGCTGGGAAATGGAGAGGAGCACAGGGCTATTTGATGCACATTAGTTCTCTGCCATTCCACTCCATAATATTCAATGTATCACCATATAAAGGAGCTTGTTCAACCTTTATAACCTTTTCAAAAAGACAAAATAGGCATTTTTCTCTGGATGCTGAGGGCAGAGGACGTAAATTGATCTGACCAAAAAGAATGACTGAACAAAGGAAGGGACAGTACTTCGGGTTTAAAACAAATTTTCATTGAAAAGTGTCCTCTATTGCTAACTTGTGACAAATTACTTAACCTCTTTGCACCTCGATTTAATATAATCTCAGTAGCAGGAAGATGTAGGCCTCTCTCAGAGAGCTGTCAAAAATATTAGGAGGTATATAAAGTACTTTGCCTTATGCCAACTCATAGAATAGTTTCGATTAAATGATAGCCAACTTTAACATTTTCTCAAGGTTGTGTATCTTGTTGAGGAAAATTGGAGGATTATTCAGGTTTCTAGACTTTGAGTGGAGAGTCTTCCTTCATTATCTCTCACTTAAAAGATCACGTACGTGATGCATGAGGCAGTGTCTACATAGAGCAGATGTGTGATTTTCATCAATGAAACAACGGGAGAAGGATACATAGTTGATCTTACTAAATAAGGTAAGGTCACCAGTATGGCACTTTAGAAAGGAATCTACGTGGCTTGGAATTATAAAGGAAGATTTGAAGATGAGTTCAGACTGACCCCACTTGTCCTGTTCTAGGTTCTGCCTTTTGTCCTCTAGAGCACAGTGTTATCCTGCCCCCTGTCCCCCATAGCTGCCCCCTTCATTTTCTATGCAATCTTACAATCATTGTATGGAAATGCCTAGTATTGATTACTTTCTAGGACAGTTCCTCAAAATTACATCTTTTTGCTGAGCTCCTAGCTCAGGTATATCTACTTGACATTTCTGACTTATGGTCCCACAGATCTACTGAAGTTACTATCTTCAAACCTGAGTTCCTCATCTTCCTCACTCACATGCACTCACTCACTCTAGTCTCTTGTTAGTCTCTGATTTGTACAACCATTCTTTCGAGGTCAAGCCAGAGCCTACGGGGGTCACTTTAGCACTCTCCCCTACATCTATTCACTATGTCACCAAATTTTACAAATCCTGGCTCTTCTTTAATATATTTCCCCAATACATATCCCCTCCTCTCTCTTTCTCAATGTGAAGCAACTCATCAGATCAGCCTTTATCTTCCAACTAGATGCCCTGTTTCCATTCTGGCCAAACTAGAATTCCTTCTCAGAATCCAGGCAGGAGGAACTTTCTAAAATGTAAATCTGATGGTCTCTTTCCTGCATTTAAAGTTCATTAATAGTCTCCCATAGGTTTTGCATAAAAAAAAAACTTTCTTTTGGTCATCTGGCCATCAGCCCCTAACTATCCCCAACCTCCTCTTCAGTCATACTCACATGTTCAGTGTTCACTCCAGCTTGGACAAAGCACAGTTTCTTGAACTCAACAGACTTTCATGCTCCAGTAGCCTCATATCCATTTTTTTGCCTCAAATGTCCCTTTTCCATGTCTCCAGTTCCTACTTCAAGACCCTGCCCAAGAAAGAATTGATCATTGGTTTAAGTTGTTACTCTCTGACACTATAGCATTCACTTAGATCCTGTATTATGATTTTTGGTATGTTTGTCTCCCCCCCGCCCCATTGGCCACCAGACAGGTCCTGTCCTCTAGTTAACAGTAAAAGAGACACACTCAGATTTCCTTAGGATTATAAGAGTACCAAGGGAATAATGGAGGACAAAAAGCTGATTGTGTCTATAGCCCTACTGGACAGCTAGAATGTCCTTTAGCATTTAGGTACAATAGCTCTGGATATTCAGTAGCTCTGGATGTTGTTTGTGGCTGCACTCCATCTCTGCTTTTCTTTCTTACCTGCCTCTTCTTTACTCTCTGTTAGCAGCTCTAGATCATGGTTTCTGCTTCATCAAAGCTTCCATTGTTGTGGTTTCCAAAGTCTTGAGGCTTCAGACCAGTATCTTTTCTTGGTGTATGTGTCTTTAGTTTTCCTTTTTTTTTTTTTTTTAAATAAATGTCTCTTACACAAAAGTCCCTCTTTTTGGGTTTATACATTATTGACTAATCCTGAGTATCCCTGTCTCATACCAAACAATTGCAGAGGTCTCTCTGGTTTAACTCGTTGTAGGTAGTGCAACTGCCTAATCAGTCCCAACTGATTAGAAATATACCTGGCGTATATTCAACAAATACTAGACATAAATTCAGAAGAATAGCTCTTGGCTAAAGGAGAGGAGGAGGAGAAGGCATTGTGAACTGGTGGTGAGAAGGGGCAACCATAATAAGCTAAATCATATGTCTAATGTCATTCAAAAGGATTTCAAAGTTGCTGATTTACATAGCTCTGTGCTAGTGGCATCTTTGAAATGGTTTTGATTAGTTGATAGAACATTTTGATAGTTTCTGAACAGAAGACTGTATAACACTAATTTTGTCCTCTCTGATGCCATTAATTTAGAAAACTCATCTCAATAGCTATATGGCCTATAAAGTATGCATAATTTGTGCTAGGCTCTATAGCCAAGGAATATAGTGTTAGCAGACTTGTATTAAACTAACAATTTCATTGTCATGATTCTGGGTCTTCCAGTTCTTGGATGAGTAGTTTGAATCCCTTAGTCATTCTATATGCAGTGTCAGTCTGAGGAAAGGAAAGGGCAGCTGATTGACAGCAGTGGGGGTTGGGGGTGACTGTTGCCAAAGTGAAGGGCTGTGTGACACAGACACTGCTAATGGGCTGCCAATTTGGTAATGTCTGAGACTTTAAGGCCTTTTAAAAAGATTGACATAATTGGACAATTGAGGCAATTAGCTAAGGCTTTGGGTTAAAAATAATTTCTCTGCCTCAGATTTCTAGACCCTTCTGAATAAACAATATATATTTTTTCCTGATTGGTAAAGTGAATTAATGGGAAAGGTTGCCCACAAGAGGAAGAATTAACTGAGTTCTGACTGGAAACCTTCTGAGCCACTGTCACTTATTTATAGAATGCACGTCACAGTCCTTCTCTATATTATCCAGGTACTTGGGACCTTTAAGTGTATGGTAAGGGGTTCCCTTCATTTTTCTAAATGCCTGTCCCCATTGAAGCATTCTGTAGAACATGGCAGGTTTTTGATGAGTGATCTCCCCAGAAACAGGATACCTTGAGTTCTGTTAGTGATGGTGCTGAGCACTGCAAGTAGAGAAGATAGGTTTCTCTCATGAACAAGTACTCAAGGAACCTTCTAGAAAGCAGCAATGTGTGGTGGGGAAGAAGAGTATTAGGAATTGGGAAAGTCATATTTGTCATTATTTATCATTAAGATCTTGAGGAAGTCTCCTACTCAATCTGGACATTTTTTCATTTGTAAAAGAGGTTTGGATTACAGGACTTAACAGGGAGACTTATCTCCAAGGGCTAGTATCTAACTTAAGTCAGTATTAAGTTCATTCTTGGTTGATGCAGATAACATTGTTATGCTCAGCACATATGTATACCAACATCAGTTTCTTTTCTATAGTCGCTTTCATTTTGTGACAGGGTAAGCGTTTTGTTGGAAGGAATGGAAGATAAAGGTGTAGAGACTTAGTCCCTTGGACTGGGTCCTTCAGATAGGTTTTAGTCTCCTATGGAATAGAGCATTAAAGAAGGAAGCTGTTGCTAATATGGGCTGAATTGAGCCCGCCCCCCACCCCACCCCCAGTGAATTCAAATACGCATGTTTTAATCCCCAGTATCTCAAAATATAACTACCTTTAGTCCTTAATGGAATAATTAAGTGAAAATTAGGCCATTAGTGTGAGGTCCTAAGCCAGTTTTGCTGGTAGTCTTATAAGCAGAAAGGGGTATCAGGGGTATACCTAGAGAGAAAAAAACCATGTGTGCACATATCAAAACAGTCATGAATGAGTAAAGGATAGAAGTCTAAGATGAAAACAAACCTGCTAATACCCTAGTCTTGGACTCCCACCCTCCAGAACTATAAGAAAACAGATTTCTGTTTAAGCCACCCAGTCCACGGTGTTTGGTTACAGCAGTGGAGACAAACTAATATGGTTCAAGAGTGTTGTTAAGGTGCTCTTGGATCCACAAAGTAGGTACAAATGGGGCATAGAGTAGAGAGGAATGCCCTAATTCCTGATACCTATAGTCTCTGGAGCCCTGAAGGCTGCTGAAATTTGGAGGCTTCCAGAGATAATATTACTTACTTGGACAATGGGATTCTTTTTATTATGGGCAGTGATGGCTGATCAATAATCACACAGAGTTTTGTAGGAAGCAGCCAATGTGGGTGAGTGGGAAAATGAAGCAAGAACTGGTAAAGAGGTACATAGTCTAGAGCCTCTGGCCACCTTTTATGTGGGGTGAACTCCTGCTTTCAGCAGGGTGTTGGTTCTTAAACCAATGGACATTTGGTCATATAAGTGTTACAAAGAATCCATATTGTATCATTTATTATATTTCCTGAACATGCAGCCCATATTTGGAAAAGCTTGCATAATCTCATAAAATGTGTCGCCTCTTGGTTCCTAAGATTTCCCCAAGTCCAAATAAAAAATTTCTAAATGATTGATCTTCAAACTATCATAATCTCTTCACATAGCATAATTGTTCTGCACTTAAACCAAATCTCCTATGCTTTAATGATCTTTTCACCCCCTTTAATTTATAAGCAAAATTGATTCTTGAGATCAATATTCCTGGGGGGACAAAAATCTGGGCTTCTGGTGGAGTCTGAGTGGGCCTGTCTGAATGTTAATTGCTGCTTCTGATGTCTCCTGGAGCAGGGATGCTGGTCTCACTTTCAGAGCCAAACTCTGGCTACATGTCAAAATCTATAGCAAAACACCAGAGTCATTTTTCTGCAAAGCCCCAAATAAAAGGAGATTAATCACATTTGTCTCCCTTACCACCTTTTCAAGAAAGTGTTTTTATCTTAAAAAGCTGCCCGTTGACTTAACTTTGAAGGCCACAGAGTATGGTAAATGATGATGGCAAGGTTTGAGGAGGCCTGGAAAAATGGTCTTTGCTTAGGACTCTTTCTCTCTATATAGAATCCATTCTTCCCCACTCAGGTCTTTATTAGCAAAGCAGATTGGGAAACTGAGGCAAGTAATTGAGAGCACTGGTTCTCAAAGTGTGGTCATTAGACCGGTAGTGGCAGCAGCAGCCCTTGAGAACTTGTTAGAAATTCAAGCCCTTGGACTCCAGCTCAGACTCCCAAGGATGAAAAAGGGAGAGGGGCCGGCAATCTGTGTGTAACAAGCCATCTAGGTGATTCTCACTTAGTTTGACAACCACCGCTCTGGATAATTCAGCTGCGAAATCATTTCCTTGAAATTTCTGAAGAAAAATAGTTCTCATTATTTCTTCCATTTCCTAAAATTGACCCACCCTTAAAAGATTAAGATCATCATAGCCCACCTCTTCTTATGGGATTGAAGAAACCGATCCCTCTAGTTTTTCATCTCCCTTCTAGTGTTCAACAGAAGTGAGGATGTGTACCACAGAAGTTCACAACTAAGTCCATTTCATATGTGATTTTTGTATCCTTTTTATTTGAGCTCCACAATGGTTATCAGTAGGGTTGAACAACATAAAGACTTCCCATGAATGCTGATAGTTGAGGTGTTTACATGCACTAGGCACTAAGCTAACCACTTTGAAAACTTTGTTTCATTAGAGCCCAAACCTATTTTAGAGATGACACAAAGTCTTAGAGTAGTCAAATAACTTTTCCAGGGGGCAGAGTTGTAGTACTCCCAAGGACCCTCATCAGAACTTCTACTTGGCATAAGGGGTCCATATTTGTTGATGGAATTAGAGGGAACTACCCTGCTTGGGTGATCTTGATGTTAGCCACATGTCTCTACGATGTAGCTGAAAATAGGAAAGTGATTTCTTGGGCATGTCATAGCTACCCTTCCCACTTCGTTTCTCTAGGAGAATAGCGGTTTGGCAACAAGAGATTGTGGTCTCCTGCCTGGTATTTTTGGTAAAGAAGGCACACAGTCAGATAACTAAGGTTGAAGTTTTGGGATCTTTTAGGGGAAACAAAAAACTGTGACTCTTAGTATGAGGGCTTGAATTTGTGACAGGACCTCATTAATAATAATCATTGGGTAAACTAGTTAACTTATGTCAACTAGGTCTGTTCCATTATCAAGGGGTGAGAGAGTGAATTTGTTTTTTCAGATTTTTGTGACTTGTGTAGAAGTAGTAAGCAATTGGTAGATGTGTGCATAATGCTGACACCGAGACAGTGAATTGGCTTTGGGTTTTGGGCATGAGCATTTGAACAAAAACCCATGTGTAAGGGTACCAGGTGGGTATGTAAAGATTGGGGTGGGGCATGACTTGTATGTATCAATGGGCAGAGATCTGGTAGATCCCATGATCCACAGAGTCTGATACAAGAATGCTCAATAAAATGGCACAATTCTTGTTAAGAAGCAAGAAAATACCTCCATCTAGATGGGCAAGGTCTTTCTACTTTTTTTTATTCCATTTTTCCCCTCTATGTTGGTACAGTCCTGAAAGAACTCTCTCAAATCCTGAATGGCAGGGACCTTATAGAATAGCAGGGAACAAGCCTGAGTATTGTAGGAAGTTCTGGAGAAAGGAGTGGCTTTTAGGTCCATTGCTGCACTGTGGAAATGTGTAACTAGGGAAAAGTACTTAAAAGCCCCTGGACCTTCGTTTTCTCATCTGACAAATGGGAAGACTAAACAGATATTGCCCAGTGCTAGGTTTTCTTTTAAGAGGGATAGAGATCCAGTTCTTGAGGTTGACATTTGAAAAAGTCAAAGATTTCATCACTCTCAAGATTCATCATGACATGTGCCTGGGTGGTTCAGTCAGTTAAGTCTGCCTTCGGCTTAGGTCATGATCCCAGACTCCTGAGATAGAGCCCCAAATTGGGCTTCTGGCTCAGTGGGTAGTCTGCTTGTCCCTTTCCCTCTGCCACATCCCCCATGTGTGTGTGTATGCTCTGAAGTAAAATCTTTTTTTTTTTCTTTTTTAAAGACTCATTATGACATAATGGATTTTTTGGTTTGCTGTAACATAACCTTCCTCATCATTTTGTTAAGTGGAATCACTCTGTATTTCTTGATTACTAATTGTCTTAGTGTGAAAAGGTAACAACTCACTTAAAAAATAAATTTAATTTTCAATTAGGTTTTGTTCACATAAATTTGTAAGAGTAATCTTCTTCTTTGTCACCTTTTTCAGTTTTGTCTCTTTTCCCAAACTACAAATATCCATCGGCCCTACATTTTCCAGTAACCCACAGAACAGTCTGATGTGTGTCCTCTTGTATTTTTCTCTTTATGTAATGAGCCCATAAAAACTTACTGAGCTTTTTTCTTTTTATTTTGAGACTTTTTAAGGAATTAAACAGTAAGAACATTTTTTTTTTCTGTGTCTTCTTCCTCAATACATAAAGATATCTCACCTGTGGCTTTAATTCATTTTCTGAAATGACTACATAATATTTTACGGTGTGAATATACCATATATTATTCAGTCATTCCTCTATTGACAAATAATTTATTTCCAATTTTTGTCCATTCATAACAATTTTGGAGGTGGTTTTCAGGAAGAATTCAGAAGTGCTGGGTTAAAGCTTTATTAAATTTTAACCAATGGTATTACATTATTTTCCAAAAAGAGTCCTAGTACTTTAAGTTCTACATGCACTTGATGAGCATCCCTTTTCTCAGTATTCCTACAAACATCAATGTGACAGCACCTTTTGTTTAGTCTGATACAAATGATTCATTATTACTTTATTTTGTGTTTAACTAAATTTTCATTACTATGAGAAACTTTCTGTTTATTTGTTGGCCATTTCCATTTTTTTTTTTTTTTTTTACAGATTGCTCATTTATATCCTTTACTTGTAGCTTTTTTCCTCTTTGATCGCCTATTTTCTTGACATTTTTAAAGAATTCTGGATGCACACATTTTAACATTGAATTTTCCAAAAATTCTTCAGTATTTTAAGGATTTATTTACTTACTTTAGAGAGAGCAGGAGCACGAGGAGGAGAAGGAAAGAGAATGTCAAGCAGAGTCAGTCAATGCTGAGTGTGGAACCTGACACCGACTTCATCTCATGACTCCGAGATCACGACCTGAGTAAAAACCAGCAGCTGGTCACTTACCAGGCTGTGCCACCCAGGCACCCCAGTTCTTCAGTATTTTAAAATATTAGTTTCTCTGTGTTCAATCTTAAAGTCTCCCTCAACCCTTCATTATACAATAACCTTATTTATTTTTCCTTCACAACGTTTGTTAAATAGTTTTTTTTTTTTTTAAAGATTGTATTTGTTTATTTGGCAGAGAGAGAGAGAGAGAGAGACAGAGACCACAAGGAGGCAGGGAGGCAGTCAGAGAGAGGGGGAAGCAGGCTTCCTGCTGAGCAGAGAGCCCAATGCAGGTCTCAATCCCAGGACCCTGGGATCATGACCTGAGCCTAAGGCAGAGGCTTAACCCACTGAGCCACCCACATGCCCCTATTAAATAGTTTTTAAACTCAAGCCTTTAAAACACATAAAATTTTAAATTTAAGATGGGATCCATTTTTGCTCTAAATGAAGAAAACTTCTCTATTCTCTTTGAATATCTAATTGTTTAATTTTTTAATCTGGAAAAGCTTTCATGCTTATTTTCCATATCTTATCTATTTGCACACATTTGTCCTTTTATATATTTTTTCCTGATTAGAATTGAATTAACTGCATATTCATTTTGGGAGAAATTACATTTCTGTTATATTGAAGCTTCCATATATAAACATGATATGCCAGGTCTTATTTATTTTTAATATTCTTTTACTTATTTTCCTGTTCTTCAGTTTTACTCCTACAAGTTCTATGCCTTTCTTTTAAAATCTGTTCCTAAATATTGATTGGCTTTTTAAAAAATTACAACTAAAAATCCCTTGAATTTTGTGGTTACTTATTGATAGAGAAAAGCTACTGATTTTTATCTATTTGTCTGGCGTCTATCTATCTTACCAAACTTTTTTTTAGCATGATGTAATTGTTTTTTTTACCAGCATCTCATGAGTTTTCTAGTTATAAAATCATACAGACTTTATCTTACAATGTTTATATGTTAACTTTTCACCTTATTGCATTTACTAAAACTACCAAGTAAATCTTAATAGTAAGAGTGATTGTGAATTACTTTCCAATTACTAATTTATAATTTAAATAGTTATATATAGTTAAATATAATTATAGTACTTGGTTTTGTTGTATGTGCTATTTGTTTTTGGTTGTTGAACTTTGTTACTCATTTATAATCATTCTACTTAATCATTATTAGGAATACCTGAATTTTAAAAAAAATTTCTTTCTTTCTTTCTTTTTTTTTTTTTTTAAAGATTTTATTTATTTATTTGACAGACAGAGATCACAAGTGGGCAGAGAGGCAGGCAGAGAGAGAGGGAGAAGCAGGCTCCCCAACAAGCAGAGAGCCCGATGCAGGACTCGATCCCAGGACCCTGAGATCATGACCTGAGCCAAAGGCAGAGGCTTAACCCACTGAGCCACCCAGGCGCCCAGGAATACCTGAATTTTACAATTTTTTTTCCCCAGAATCCATAGATACAATTTTTTTCTATTTTTATTTTTGATGTGGGTTATGTTTATGCATTTCCTAATATTGAAACACTATTGCATTCCCAGAATAAATTTGGCTTCTTCATAATGTACTGTGTATCACATATTGTCAGACTGTTTTATAAAGTTGTATTTAGAATTTTTATTATATTCCTAAGTAAGACTTGTGCATATTTTCCTTACTCTTTTTGACCTTTGATAGTAGTTTTTCTGATTCAAAACTGAATTGGTATTCCATTTTTTTCTATGTAGAACAGCTTTTGATTTCCTAAAGTTTAGATTCCTAATTTTCTAATCTTTTCTATGATTATCGATATATTCTTATGTCTTATTCTAACTCAATTTTAGTAGTCTGTATTTGAAAAGAAATAATCCATTTTCTCTAGGACCCCAAAATTTGCTCCCCAGAGTTTATTTTTCCCTTCAAGTTTTTATATAAATTCTAGCTAGTTAACATACACTATTAGTTTCAGGTAGAACGTAGTGATTCATCACTTATATACAACACCAGAGTTTCAAGTAGAATTTCTTTCCTCTGTATCTCTGCTTGAAACCTCAATGTTGGGTCTAGATGTCTTTATTTTTGCTCCTTTTTTCATGATCAGGAAAATAAAAGGCTTTTTCTAGTCTGTTAGATCTTGAAATACCTAAGTGTGCATCTATTCTAATGATTTTGTTTCCTAGTTTATAAATTTCAGCTTTTAGTTAATTCTTCTTTTTGAGCTCATTACTCCCTCTCTCTCTACATTTAAGGTAGGTTCTTAGTTCTAGTTTTGTTTTTAATTATGGAGAATTTCAAGATTATACTTTTCTCCTACCTAGTTTTTATTGTAGCCTATAAGTTCTGGTGTGAAATACTTTCTTTGGAATTAATTGCTTTAGAGAAAAACTATAATGTATCTTTTAATTTTATCCAGAGTTATATGGGTCCTCTAAAAAAAAGGTCTAGGAGCAGTTAAGATATTTTTGTCACTTAAACTTTCCCCCTCACTTTTATTGCCTTATGACCAGAGAATATGGCCTAAAAATATCTACTATAAATTCTAATGTTTTCTTTGTGGACAAATACTTGATTACTTTTTTTTTTTTTTAAAACATTGTATTTATTTATTTTGACAGAATCACAAGTAGGCAGAAAGGCAGGCAGAGAGAGAGGAGAAAGCAGGCTCCCCGCTGAGCAGAGAGCCCGATGTGGGGCTCGATCCCAGGACCTTGGGATCATGACCTGTGCCAAAGGCAGAGGCTTTAACCCACTGAGCCACCCAGGCACTCCTTGATTACTTTTTATATACCTTATGAGAACTTACTAAAAACTGTAGTCTCTCAAAGATTTAAGGCTTTCTTGTATTTAATTTTTCTATATTTTTCTTCTATATCTTGAACTAGAATTAACTAATCTTCAGAGTTTTAAGTTCACTACAATTATATGCTTTATTAAATTTTTTCCATTTTTCTAATTTTTTGCTCATGTATTTAACCAATATTTAGTTTACACAGTTTATTTAGGACTATTTCATCTTTAAAATTGTACCTTTTGTTATTCATATTGACTTTATCTTGTTCAACATTTTTAATCTGTGGAACCAAGTTCCTTGCTATTTCACCTCCCCCCCCCAATCATACTGTTTGCACTAGACTGATTTCCCTTTGCCCATTTCTCTGCATAAAACTTCTTTATCACTTGACTTTATGGATGTTTCTTCTAAGTAGACTGTGGTTAGGGTCTATTTTTATTTATTTTTTATTTATTATTTTTTTAAGATTTTATTTATTTATTTGAGAGAGAACGAGAGCGAGAGCAAGAGAGCGAGAGAGAGAGAGCATGAGAAGTGGGAGGGTCAGAGGGAGAAGCAGACTCCCTGTCCAGCAGGGAGCCCAATACGGGACTCAGTCCCAGGACTCCAAGATCATGACCCAAGCGGAAGGCAGTTGCTTAACCTGCTGAGCCACCCAGGCCTCTCAAGGGTCTACTTCTAATTCAATCGAACAGTATTGTAAGGTAATCAAGTATCTTTCCATTTAATGTTATAACTTTCATGCTTGTTTTCTGTCTTTTAGGCCTGGGTTTCTCAACTTGGATGCTACTGGTATTTTGGTCCAATAATTCTTTGTTGTGAAGGGTGTTTTGTGTCTAGCAGACTGTCTAGCTTGTAGCTACTATATGCCAGTAGCTTCCCTCCTCCAGTTGTGACAACTGCAAAGTCTCCAGATGTTGAAAAATGTCTTTGGTGGGGCTACTCCCTATGACCTTACCTTCCCCAGTTGAGATCTGCTTTATACCTTTATGTACTTCTGTTATGTCACTCCAGATGTAGTTGTTCTGCATATAGGTTGTTCTGGATATTTGTTGAGAACTGATTCATATGAGTTAATGTGCTTAAATTGACCAACTTTCTAGTTTGTCTGGACTGAGTAGCTTCCTGAGGCATGGAAGATATTTCCACCCAGGACAATTCCTCACATTTTCAGTGCTAAAATCAGGAAAGTCAGGATAAATTGGTCACCTTGGATGGACCTCTTCAACCCTATTTTGGTATAATATAGACTTGGCCAAAGAGAACAGTACAGTGAAGTTGATTCAGCCACTAACACTATTCTCATTTCCCTGTTTCCTCAATTAACACCTGTTGGTACAAGAACACTGTGAACTCAGAGCTGTGAAACTGTCTTAAAACCTTTTAAATAGTTGTCTCTGCGAATCCTACTTACATCTTCCTAGACCACCATAAAGCCCATCTTATACCCCTGTAGATGTAATCCTATTGATCTATCACACAATTCTTTACCATTGTGTCCTCTACTGTTAATCTGTCCTCAATCTTAAAATCTCTTCTGGATCATTTGTGGTTTTAGCAGTCTCTTCCTGCCCCTAGTACTTCCCTAATGAGGGATAATTGGGTAAAATACTTCTGAGTTTGATTTTCCTTAAATAAATTTATTTTACTCCAGGTAAATGGTAGCTTGGTTAGGTATAGAAATCTTGAATTCCTGTTTCTTTCTCCCATGAGTTCTTTTTTCACATGTGCTTCAAGCCTCTAGGATTGCATATGACCAGACTGATGCCACTTTGATGTCTGTAGACTTGTGTTCCTATGATTCCTCTCTTGTCCTTGTAGTTCTTAAAAATAAACACATATTACTCTTCCATTTATGTTATCTCTTTACTGCTACTGGGGATTTAATTTTGTGGTGAAGAGACCTCATATTAAGGGATGGAGGGCTTCTTGCCCTCTTCAGCCTAAAGGCAAATATCTATTTTTCAACAAATATTTTTGAATGGGTTTAAAGTATTCTCTATTTATTCATTAAAAAAAATCCATTTGGCATTTTGGGGGGAGGGCCTCCACTGCTATTCTGCATTTCGACTGCTCTGGAGCCCTCCCTGAGAGGAAACAGACTTGAGTGGATTGACATGGGAAGAGTGTCTTCCTCTTGGCCAGATTCTGACATTTCTGAAGAACATTAGGGGTTCTGTGTTCCTGAGCATCTTCTAGGTCAGAATGCCATCTAGATAGGCTTTTAGTGAGAATGTAGCACCTGGGAGAATTATTCAAGAAATTTGGATTCTGGATATAGTGTCTGAGTCTCCATGATCACAAGTAGTACAGAAGTGATCCCCCTGGTCTTGCTATCAAAACAAATTTTAAAAGTGCATTTTATAATCCATCCTCCGAAGAAACTTAGAGCAAGGGGAGTGGAAAAGAAATCAGGCAAAAATCCTTTGAAACCTCCATGACTTCAGAGCTGGAAACAGAAGGGAAACAAGTCAATTATGGTACATTCAGAGTATTAGGAACCATTGACATTGTCCAGAGGAATTTTTATTTGATCCTGTGGGGGTCCCTAATTTTGGATGAGTGGCTTGGAAAGTGAAATCCGATAAGGTCCCATTCCTATGCCACCTTCACCAGGAAATTCTTAGCAGGAAATGATATCTCTCTGCTCTGAATCCCAAGAATGCTTTAGGTCACTCTTGACACTCAGACTATCTTGGATAGTGAGCCATTTTTGTTCACATCTTCCTTTTCCTTCTAGTGGGTGGTGGGTATAGGCAGGGGCTGTCTGATCCATGGCTGTGTTTTCTCTGTAAGCCCAGGGTCTGAAGCACAATGTGTCCATTCTTGACAGAGGTGGATAAATGGTTGGGAGGACTAAAGAGATAAACCTGAGTCTTCCTATTTGACTTTTATTTTTCCTTAAGACCAACTCCTTTCATGTATTTGGTTAATGTTAGCCTTAGGTTTATATTCCATTCCATTGCTATAAGCCTTCAAGCCATCCATAGTTTTTCTTCTGCTAATTTAGTTTGGTGCTTATTTAAATCCAGATCAGAAAGATCTTGCATTAAATAAGCCTCCAGGGTGTCAATAAACATCAGGTAGCTATAAAGTATCTTCTAACCATTAATTTGCATTCTGAAAGTTTTCCAATATCTTTCTCTTCTCTCCCCCTCTCTTATTATTCCTAGCCTTGTGTTGTCTATACCTTCCTTCTCCCCTTGGCCATTCCTTTGTGCCCAACCTCCTATAAATGCACACTCTACAGACACATACTGATACTGTGTTCCATTTCTGTTGTGAGTTTTCTAGGTATTGTTTTTTTTTTTTTGGTTAAGATTAAAGATGTTCTTTCTCTAGTAAGGAAAACATCTTAATAGGATATGGATTTTAACGTGGGCACAGAGACTAAGAGAGTTGGGATTTTATAAGATTTCACTCTATCACAGGGCTCTGAATATACATCTGTGAGTTACAACAGAAAACATTGACCAGACCATTAGTTCCTAACCCCTTCTTTTTTTCTGACTCTTCAAAAAAATCCTTTATTCTGACCTACATTTAAAAACAAAAAGCGGGGTGCCTGGGTGGCTCAGTGGGTTAAAGCCTCTGCCTTCGGCTCAGGTCATGATCCCAGGGTCCTGGGATCGAGCCCCGCATCGGGCTCTCTGCTCAGTGGGGAGCCTGCTTCCTTCTCTCTCTGCCTGCCTCTCTGCCTACTTGTGATATCTGTCAAATCAATCAATCAATCAATCAATCTTAAAAACAAAGCAAAACAAAACAAAAAGCATTTTTCAAGTGCTAATGATTTCCACCAAGAATATTCCCTTAGCAGCAGGACTTAGTTTCTGAGCTTACATTATGAAGGGGTCTACATATTGACAGGATTCTCCATCAACTTCAGAAAAGGATAACCAAATGCATGTTGAGTGGAGGAATCAGTATCTGTGTTCAACAAGACTTGAGTTACTAGATTTGTTTATATTTCTCTTTTGGTTAGTGTCACCCCTTTTGGTTGAAAGAAAGAAAAAAATGGTTCAGATTGGGACACAGAAAGGAACCTACTGGATTTTCTTCTCCCAGTCACAGTGTTAGAAAAATAAATGGGTAACATGCCTCACCACAGCTGCATACAGTGTCTAGAAAAACCCCAGCTCTTCTTTTCTGCTTCTCTCTGCAAACTAACTACCTCCACATGGCTGGATACATGGCTTCTAGGAGCTCTAATGTCCTATAACTCTCACCTTTGATTCCACAGAGATTAAAAGTGAATCTTTTGGTCCAAATTTAAAAATCACTGAACTACCTTAAGTTGACGCATCTTGGATGAGAAAGTTGGCCTGTATCCATTATTGGTAATCCCAGTACACGGTCAGTAAATCCGTGGTGATACACCTATATTTGAATCCCATGTTAAAGATAGGGGAGAGATTGTTTCTAGAAGACTGCATCTGCTCTTCCGGGCAGACTCGAGTATTAGGCTATCTATTTTTCCTGTGGAGGATAAGGGGACAGACTTTTCAGAAAAAAAATCTTTAGGAGGAAGAATATGTAAGGCATGGACATTACTTCCTTATAAGGGGTGGGGAAGGTCTCCCAACAGTGAAAATTCTAAGGATGAGTGTTAAGTAATCTTATACCCCACCCCCTGAAGTTTGATTTGACAATTTCTCTTTCTTTAAACTCTAAAATTACAATACTGGGTATATAAAGTGAGAACTCAGTAAACCCTTGCTAACTTGCTTTGGTGCTCTTACCATCTGAACTCTACAATCCCATGCATAATTGTAGAAGGGGACCTCAGCATTCATGGGATATGATTTGTGGTTTTCATGTCTGTTAGGAGACCTGTGCATAAGATTTGTGACCGAGGAAATAGGGGGGGTAAGGACGAACGGGATGTCAGGGTCAGATTCTTTTGGACCTTAAATATCTTGACTAAAAAAGTCCCGTGACTCAGTCAGGATAGACCTGATTCTCTCCGTATATTTAACCAGGTGTTTCTCCAAAAGTTTATGAAATAATGTTCAGTATTTCCTGTTTTTAAATTGTTAGATTCAAGAAAGCAAATCTGCATTTTCCAATAATGATGATACTTGGTATGTTTTATTTGAAACAGTGTTGGGAATGTGTTTATGTAGGGTGGGAATGTCCTAGCTTGTCACAGTCTCTGGAAATCCTATCAAGGGAATAGACATTGTAAACACTATACTATTCCATATAAAGAAGCAAGTCCTACGTTATCATGCCCCTGAAGCTTACAGACGTCTATTCACTTAAAATGTCTATTGTGCTGAATTGAATTAGTCCTTGTGGGAAAACTGGGAATCTATCCTACTGTTCTTTGTCATAGCCTCTTGGCATCAGAAAGACTTTTGTGTTCATCTAGCTCAATGTTTCTCAGACTTTCATGTGGGTCAGAGTAATCTGAGGCATTCACTAATGAAGACTCCTGGATAGTCCCAGACATCTGAGTGCAAGAGGTTGGTGATGGAGGGCAGCAAGGAGTCTGCATGTATTTTAATTAATTAATTAATTAATTAGACCATGAAGTTACATAACCTGGGGCAGATGGCCTGAAACCATGCTGTGAGAAGCACAAGTCTGGCTCCATCTTCCTCCCAAAGGAAGGCTTTTTCTGTCAGTGTGCATTCTTGCCATCTGAATCACTACCTATTAGGGGATGTATGGGGAAGATTCAAGGATAAGGAGGAAAGATGAACCAGAATGAACTTTGAGCCTTGAGATCTAGGTTTTGATCTTTTTTATAACACAAATGACTACTACAAACTACACAAACTACTTTTCCTTAACTTTCTAAATTTTTTGAAACCTGACAAACCGGAGAGCATTGAGATCTTTTTCCCTCCAGTTCCCACTCTTCCTATATCTGATCATCACTGGGCATTCCATGTTCTTATTTTATGGTGGCTAAAAGCAAACTTGGGTTTTCCTTCTCATCACTAAGTCTCAAGGACCTATCTATATATATGGTGTGCGGGGGGCGGGAGGGAGATATCCTGTCATTAATACTGTTTCAAATGGTAGCAGATGACTTGCAGTTAAATAACTGAGGGAAAGATGAGCGTACAATTCATATATGAATTTGTTCTGTATTTTGTTTACTGAATGGTTCAAATTATCTTAGGACTTTTAAGTTGGGTGTATACAACATCTGGAAGTTCTATCATGTTCTGTATTGGTATAAATTATATAGGTATCTTAGAACCTGTAGCTCACATTCATACTTCTTTATCTCTTTATTTCTTTATAGATCTGTCCAATGTATAGTTATGTATGCATAAAAATTAGACTTAGGTCAATTGAACTTAAATTGAGGTCATCGGTGTCATAACTTTAGCTGTGCTTAGAACTAGAGAATTCTAAATAAAACATCTAAAAGTTGCATAACAGACTTAGACTTCTTCAAAATGAGGGGCTCCCTAAGATTTGAGTGAGCCCAACCAGTGTTTTTTTCCCCTCAAACCTCCCATTTGGTTCTCTGAATTTCTTTAGCTAAGGGATTCACTGCCAAACTCCTACTTAGAATGTCATATACCTGAAATGTGTTTTTCCATCCTAAAAAAGCAAACATTAGGGTGTCAAGAATTCATTTTTGGTTTGGGGTACTATCCATCTAAGTATTTTGGCAGTGAGAGGACAATTTAACAACACAAATGCCTTTCTGAATTTCTCACAGCACCATTTGAACTTTTTGTAATCAAGAGAGGAGAAAATAATTTCTCTTTTCCATGAAATATTCAGTGGGCAAATACTAATCTGAAAGAAAATTGAAATTCTCTCTGTCACACACTCAATAAATGACAGTTTAGATTATATTACAAATATTATAATTCTCTTCAGGTCAGTTAACTGAATAAAAAATGGAAATCTAAAATGAAGCTAAAACATTGTATTAAGTATTACAGCGTGTACCTCCGTGGCCGGGCCATGTGGAATGGTGGAAGGGTTGAAGGCTTTGGAGGCAGGACGGACTCCAGTGAGAACATGGCTTTGGACTCACAGAGCTGGGTGACCCTATTTGATGAAATTTGTTGTGAGTCTGTGTCTTTCACCTGAATCCATCAGGACTTTGGCTCCTCTACCAAGTGGAGGTTATGATGAGACATTTGGAATTCCAGATTTAAAACTAGGAAGCTGTGGGTCAGCATGGATTTCCTGGGGGACCATAGAATTCCTTCAGGGATGGGGAAGCCAGGGAAAGGATGCTTATTTATGGCATGCTTATTTATGGCTTATTATGGCTCAGACTCTCCATGGTTCTTCATGGGCTCTGCTCTTCTGTTACCGTTCTGGGGGCTGGAATTCTTTCTCCAAAAAAGGCTCAGCTGATTCTCTGTGTGGTTTTCTGTACTCAAATTAATTGCTTTCTTTTGTTTCTTTATCTATCCAAGTAAAACATCCTTTAGGGCTTTTTAGTATTTCAAAGAGGTATTTGTTCTGCTTATTTTTCTTATCTGTTACTTGCTTGTAAGTGTCCGGAGTTGGAGTGCAGTGATACCAGAATACCGCTAATTGTTTTTGCTTCAGGCTCCTCTTTCTCCTGCTGCCCTGGTGGCCACAAGATTGAGTGATTGAGTTCTCTTATCCACAGTGACCCCTCCTACCTAATCCCTGGGGCTCTATACTGCTCCTGGCCTTGTGGCTTCCTTTCCCTTTTGACTTGGATGGAAACAGATCTGAAGCAGAACCATGCAGCTTCCTGCCATGGTGGGAGCTTGATGGTCCCTGGAATTAAAGTCAGACAAGAATGCTTCCTTTCAGAACCACCCTTCCTTCTCCACAAACCCTCCCTGAGGGACTCTACTCACCTCTTTCAAAGTTATTGGTGGCCCAGGGACAACCTCCCTTTCTAGATCTCATTTAAGCCCCTTCTATTTTAACAAAGGATTCAGGCCCTACCTCCACTGTTTTCCTTAAACCCCCTGAGTGTGAATCAGTTAACCTAGAAGTTGGCAAACTATGCCCTGACAACCTAAAGATTTATTGGAATATAGCTTGCTTGCTTTTTTTTTTTTTTTTTTTGCCAATGTCTGTGGTTATTTTGGTCTGCAAAGGCAGAGCAGACTAGTTGTAACTGAGACTGCATATCCCATAGAGCCAAAAATATTTACGATCTGGCTTTTAAGAAAATTTCTGCTTAAATTAAAAGGGATGCTAAACATGCTATAGAGGCATGCACACGCAGTATTTCAGTTCTTGGGGTATAGACTGCAGCTTGAGAGGGGAAAGAACTTAGGTGGCAGTTAGATTTCCCAGTTAACCAGGGGGCAAGTTGTTCAAGCAAAGAAGATTCCTGTGCATGAACTGTCTTCGCTGATCTTTCAGACTTGAGATTAACCATGATCTACAAATGGCCTTTGATCTGGGGCCTCAACTGTAGCTGGTATGATAATTCCCATTTTTGTGATGCAATCAGAAGATGGAAGTAAAGCTCAGATACTAACTTATCTAAGTAGACAACGTAGTGAGTCAAGTGACCCAACCTGGATTATACCCTAAGACTGTCTCTTGTCAGAAGTTTAGCTGTTTCTGCTACAGCACATGCTTTTCCAGTTGGGGAGGAATGGAAAATGCCCTAAGAACTTAATAAAGGCATCTGTTTAAACTGCTTGTGCTAAGCTGTTGTGCGTTTGTCTGGCTGGGTTTGGACTTTCTGGATCTTTTACCAATTAAAAGAAAATAGAAAAGCTTCTCTAGACAATTCAATTGTTAGCACAATTTTCTCTAGGAATCATAGAAGTTAAATTACCCCGTGGATACTGTATATTCTGCTTTGTTAATGAAATTTCTTATACGTTTAAAAACAAGCCAAAAAAATGATTAGAAGGCCTAGTGTTTACAATAAGCATGGCGGGTCTCCAGAGACACAATGTTCTTCATAACCTCATGGAAGGAGTGCCCAGCTAGAGTCTCCGCACTCTGGAGACCAGTGAGCATGGTACCCTGGGAAAGTTACTTCGTTGCACCATAATGTTAATATAGTCATTTGGACCTCTGGAAGCATGCCCAGTTCACCCAAACAGCACTCAGTAGAATCACTTGGAAAATGGGGTGTCGGGGGGAAGAGCTTGGCAAAACCTGTTTTTAAAATCTAGTAGTCTTGTTGTTTTTCTGAAACAAATTACTGAAATTATCCATGACATAATAATCTCAGGGGTATGCAAACAAACTACTATAGAAGGATGTAGCATGCATGAATTTCAATATAAAAATCAAGAAAACACTGTTGTGGATTTTGAACTCTTAGAGAATTCTCCAGGTTCTGCCTGGAGACTAACCATATCCCAGTGCCTGCCCACACCACCCTGAACATAGGAGGTACTCAGAATATGCTCAGAGAATGAGAGAATGACAAATCTGCCAAGAGACATTAATTATTACAGTGATGCTAGAGAGAGATTCCTAAGCACAGGAGGTCCATTTTCAAGACCATTTTTTAACACATGTCAAGGTTCTCTGCTATTATGATAGACATTAATAAATGGGTGCGCTACAGATGTTGACAAGGTCTTAGCCTCCTGCCCATAATTGATCACTTTGCAAACAAGTCTCTTTTCCTTTTACCACTTCATTGTGGCCAAGTCATAGTAACCTTAGAAAGGCATATCGCTTTTGCAATCTGATAGGCACTTTACCTTTGATGATAATGTCTTCTGCTTAGTGCCATCCTAGTGCAATGGGGGGAACAGTCTGGGAGAGCAGAGTTACACGGCACTGGCCTCTAGCCTAGAGACCTGATCACCCCTGGTCAAAGACCAAAGCCAAGAAGTGAGAACACTCTGTGTTATGCTTTTATTAATGCTGTGCTATTGCTGTGGGTCAGAACTTGAAGGAGAATGATGAAGAGGCTTGAAGCGGGGAGAGAGAAAGTTGTAATCTATGCTGGACACAAGGAGCTTTGGAAACAGTCGAAATCAGTTTGCTACAGATTGGGCCACCACTGCTACTGAAATAATTTTAGTAAAAATCCAGATCTATAGAAAACAGGTGTAAGTAAAAGTGAACCCAACTAAGGTATTGATCTTACTTCTCACTCACCTCTCTTCTGGTGATAAATCATCCTCCTCTCAAATCCCAGCTCTCTCACAATGAGGAGAACTTTATTTCTTGACTATGAAGTCTACAGTTGTCTTTTTGTGTGAAAGCGATGGGCCTTTCCTGTGGCTGGGTTGGAGGAGCTGAAGGTGGACCATTGACATGTTGCAGAGCCTTCTACCATGGTGGTAGGGAGACTGCAAAAAAAAAAAAAAAAAAAAAAAATCCAAACCAAAACAGAACAGGGCTCCCATGAGCAGTCAAGAGCCCAGCATTGCCACAATTGATGGGGCCACATGTGGCAGGGTAAAGATGCTGGGGCACATGCTGATCCCCAAGGACAGACATGGTCTGTCTACCTAACAGCTATAGACCCTCTCCCTTGTTCACCAAGTTTTGTTTTCAACAAGTTAATGATGCACTCAGGAAACAGCCTCTTTGGGCTCCAGAAGACAGACCATGATTGAGCTAAGCTAATCATGTTTGTTTTCTTTTTCTGGTGATTGACTCAGCTGGAGGCAGGTGACATAATTCAGGCCATAGAGATTGAAAGAAAATTGAGTGGAGGCTTCTGGGAAAGACTTTCTTTTTTAGTTTTGCCTAAAGAGGGTTATTGATGCACAAGAAGAGGTTTTTCTCTTTTCCAGGATGTTTGGATGAGAAGGTAATTGCTAGCTGGATCTGAGGCAGCCATTTTGTTACTGTATTGGTATCCTATGTCTGCTATGACAAATAACCCCAAATTTGGAGGCCAAGGTCAGGTCTTAGTCTTTCTCGGCTCCATCTTCATGTTTTCTTTATGTGGTCAAGTCTCCCTTTGCCCTCTGCCTAGAGGATCCATGTGATTCCATTCAGGACCCACGTGGATAGTCCAAGTTAATCTCTCCAGGTCAAGATACTTAGTCATATCCATGAGGACCTTTTATCACCATATAAGGCAATATTCAAAGGATTAGGTTGTAAATATTTGGTTGGCGGGTCATTTTCAGTTTGCTGCATGACTGAAGGTCTTCCCTAGCCCCAATCAGAAGCTTAACTGGAAGCCTAATGCTACTGAGCTTCTGAATTAAACAACCTTGGATTTATTTTACTGTAGACTTAGGGGCCAAGTGGTTGAGGAGTCCTGAAATACCAAAGATGATGCTGAAGGTCTTAGGGACTTGCAAGTCCTCTGCAAAGATCTGGGCACCACCCACGGACAGGTGTGTGACCTCAGTGAGTTCACCCTCCTCTGCCAGGCCCCCAACCCTGGGCAGCTGTCTCCTCTGCACAGAACTGGTCGGACTGGAGCCGGATGGCCCCGTGCAACGCTTGCACACGGCGAGACCATGCAGGTGCCGGCTGCAGCCACTCCTCCCACGCCTCCGGCTCACGGCCCGTGTGAGAGTCACGCGTGCGCACTGCGGACGCCACCCCGCCCAGCAGGACCACGCTCCCTGCTGCATGGAGGCCTGGCCCGGACCTCGGCTGCCCGGGACCCTGCAAAGTGGCACTCTACCTTGCCTGCTGACTGCTGCCAGGCTCCTCTGGGAAGAGGTGAGCGTGAGAAGGATGGTGGTGTCCTGTGTCTTCATGAGGTGACAGTATTTCTGGGGACTGTTTGCGACGGGCGCAGTGGGAGTGGCAGCAGGCGGCGCGCTCCTTGATGGCATGGGGGCATGTGGGCCGGGGCGCTAGCCTCAGGGTCCCGCTGGACACAAGGCCTCTGGAGGTGCCTTCCCCTAGGAGCTAACTTACTCATATGTTTAAAGCCATATTTTTTCAGGGATCTTGATACTTAAAAAACGATTTATCTAGACAAAAGCATCTGACCTCTTTCTGGAGACCTCTTAAAATATTTCGGGTAGGGCAAGCAGAGGAGGTTGCATTTTTTTGAAGCAGGTGGTTCTTTTAACATGTAATCTGGTAAGGGTGAAGCAGATTTCTCAGCCTTGGTGCTGCTGATTTTGGGCCGGATAATCCGTTCATATGGAGGGCTGTCCTGTGAAATGTAAGTTTAGCAGCATCTCTGGTCCCAAGTGAGGGGAGACGTTATTCCCAGTTGAGAACCACCTGGCTAATGCTTTTGGATTAGGGATATTTAACAGAAATATGTATTTTATAATAAGAGATGCGTGTTTTAAAACACAGATTGTATTTGGGGAATACATTTTGAATCTCTCTGCCCCCTGTTGAGGGACTAAAGTTGGCCTATGTGGAGAATGTGCCCATAGTATAAAGGTCACAATTCAGCCACCTATGAGTATAAATTAGTATAAATTAGTTGATTGCATTTAGGTAGATACAACTGAATGTGTATCTGGTTATAGAGAACATATACATTCTTTGTTATTTTTTTAAAAAAAATTTTACTTAGAGAACATGAGCAGGGGGTGGGGAGAGGCAGAGAGAGAAGCAGACTCCCCACTGAGCCGGGAGCCTGACATGGGGCTCGATCCCAGAACCTGGAGATCCTGACCTGAGCCTAAAGCAGACATTTAACTGGCTGAGCCACCCAGGTGCCCCAGAACATACACATTCTATATATATCCTGGTGGTTTCTTACCCAACCCATTGTTGTCTGTGTCTCGTCCATACCCGGAAGATGGAGAAGGTATCTGAGGACTTTGGGGTTTATTTGGCACGTATTTTTCTAGACTTTGTTCCATAGTTTTGTCGACTACTTTAGCCAGGATGATAAAGCTTCTCACGACTGCGGTGTAATCTCCGTGTCAGAGTTATCCCTCTGTACTTGTCTTGCTTCTGGTAACATGTATGAGCCTGATTGTCTACATCCATCCACCCGACTCCACCTGTATAAGTCTTTTGTGTCCTCGTCTCTGCATTTTGTTCATGCTTACTTTGAACTGTTCTGTCTATAACTGAACTCCATGTAGCTCAGGACCTGGCTATGTCCATGTTCAGGAAAAGCGTTTCCCGACAACACCAGTCAATACTACACTCAGAATAAATACAGGATCTTTTGCTTGGCGTTTGTACAAGTTCTTGACATTTAGATGGAGATTTAAGATGGGTCTGTATCTTTTATATTTCATCTAATTATTATACATGTTTAAGCTGTGTTTCCTCAGCCAAAGTATCCTCTCCTTGAGGGAAGGACTCTGGTTCTTTAAAAATCTATAACTCTTACTTCCAAGATTGCTAAAATGAGTGTATTATGTATTTTTTTAAAAACCTATACTATGGAAAGAACCAAGATGCCCTTCAATGGACGAATGGATAAGGAAGATGTGGTCCATATACACTATGGAGTGTTATGCCTCCATCAGAAATGATGAGTACCCAACTTTTGTAGCAACATGGACGGGACTGGAAGAGATTATGCTGAGTGAAATAAGTCAAGTAGAGAGAGTCAATTATCATATGGTTTCACTTATTTGTGGAGCATAACAAATATCATGGAGGACAAGGGGTGTTAGAGAGGAGAAGGGAGTTGGGGTAAATTGGAAGGGGAGGTGAATCATGAGAGACTGTGGACTCTGAAAAACAATTTGAGGGGTTTGAAGTGGCGGGGGTGCTGGGAGATCGGGGTACCAGGTGGTGGGTATTATAGAGGGCACGGATTGCATGGAGCACTGGGTGTGGTGAAAAAATAATGAATACTGTTTTTCTGAAAATAAATAAATCAATTTAATAAAAAAATTATCAACAAATTAGAAAAACCCAATTCAGCAAAATAAAAAAAAAAAGGATTATATATTAAAAAAAAACCTATAGAGAATATGGTGGTATTCTCTTTCTATACCCCATTTGAAGAAGTGTACAAAGTCAGGTGTTCCTTCCAGTTGTAATAGTTCATGTTTCTGTGGTATAGTGCTATGGAACTCTACCTATCCCCACAACTTTTATTAAGCATTGACTGCGTGACAGTTACTGGGCTAAGAGAGCTTCATGTTGACAAAGAATGACAGAGAAAATGAGTACTTCTTCCAAGATCACAGAGCTTAATTGGGAAGAGATCATCTAGTTTATAGTTCTGAAAACTCTGCTTTTTAACAGCAGATCAGGAGGTCTCTGAGGAATCACTTTGTTCAAATCTCACTTCTCAGAGAAGTTTACAGAACTGCCTTGGGTAATTCACAAGCCTCTCCGTCTTTTTGGGGTAAACTTTTTCTGAAAAGGCCAGATGTAAATGTTTTAGCTTCTGGGCCATAATGTCTCTATCTACTACTCAACTCTGTTGTGGTGTGAAAAGAAGACATGGATGGTGACAGTATACTGAAGGGCGGGGTTGTGTTTTAATAAAACTTTATTTAAAAAAAGAGCGCTGGGCATATGGAAGGTACTTTATAGGCAAGGAACTTGTTGTACTTAGCTGGATGAAGAATGTCTCAGCAGGGCAGCAGCCTGGAATTTTGTTCTACCTGGAAAAGGCTGCTTCCTAGGGTGAGGTCAGTATGGTTCTTGGCCAGGAGTTCTGTTGAAGTAAGCTGGGATGTGGTGGTTTTTGTTTTATCAACGTGGCACATGTTCAGTTTAAATTGTGCAAGAAAAGTTTGATACATAAATATTTTATGGCCTATAAATAAGTTGGATACCTTTAAAATCTTGGTTTCTAGAGTCCTTTGTCCTTCCAAATCCGATGATTAGAATCATCTGTGGCACTGACTATCCCAGAGGCAGTTGATAAGAATAGATTAGGATTTCAAGAATCCCCCCCCCCAGCTCAGACACTCAAAAGGACAATTTCAAAAGACTCTAAAAACCCATTCTTCTTCTTCTTCTTTTTTTAATCTCATAAGGAGGTTCAGTTACATTGAAAAAGGGCATCATTCCATAAATTGTGATTTTTTTTTTTTTTAAAGCATGGTTCTTAAACTCAGGGGCATTGCTTCTCTGTGAGCTTCCAGCAGTATTACATAGAATTTCAGTACTTCATCAGCTCTAAGATGCATTCAAGAAATACTTTTCCATTGATGGAATAAGGGTACATCTTGCAGTCATTAACAGGCCAGTGATGTACTGGGCTTTTAGAGGTTATTTTGGACATCAAAACTTGCAGAATGAATTAGTATTAGGGGACTATGAGAAAATCCTGGCGATAAACTCATCAATTATTTTTTTTTAAACAGGTTGCATCATTAGTGATGAACTAAGGCATGGCACGGAGTGGAGAAGGACATGCATTGTAGAGGAGTCATGAAGTGATTGATAAATGTCAGATACAGAATATGAAGTAGTTAAGGGATTAGCATATTTTTCTTCTTTTTGTGGATACATAAATTGATACATGGAAACTGGATACGTCTAAATTAAAGGAGATTTTTGCAAACTTAAAATTCTGCTTATATTAGATAAAGTATTGGTCCATATATATATAGATATATGGTCTACATATATATAGATAAAGTATTGGTCCATATTTTTTATTTTGGTAGAATTATTTCTTGAGGATATATATTATGGTACATCTAATGTGGAGTGTTTTCTTAGATTTGGTGACACTGACTTCACAGGGACTTTGATAACAAACAAATCAAATAAAATTGTTCTCAAATAATAATAAAGACAATGCCCTAAGATATTCAGATATAGATTTTAAGAACTGGGAAGGAATACCAAATTCTAGTATCTTTAGTTAACTATTTAGCCCAGATGTTCACCCTTTGAATGACTTTTCTTTATTCCTTGCTTAAAATTCTTGTATTTTGATTACTTTTGATAACTGGGAATCTGTTGCTATCATGAATAAGAAGGGAACCAGTAATACTGGTGGGTTTCCATGTTTAAGGTCTAATCTTCGTATTGAAGCTTCAGCTGCCCTGCTTGCTGTGGCTCTAGAACAGTTTACCAACCATGTGCCAGGAATCAGTTCAGGTAGAAGAAAATATCCCTCCCTTTAGCCATGTGGGTCGCCAGGCACCCAGAGAGGCTGGGCTTCTAGAACACCTTTGCAGGATACTTTTGGCTGTGAAGAACCTATATTTCCCCCACAGTGATGTACAAACATTATTTTATGGGTATGACCTCACATAGAAAAGGTTGGGAGGTATTATTCTACCAGGTTGCCTTCTCTGAAGAAATATGAAATAGACAAAGTTAAGGTCCCCATTGTCCCCCAACATCCTGCCACTGCTTATTCAGGTCATGTCAAAAGTTGCCTGGCAAGCATCTATACTTTCAGTGCACATAATCAAGAAATTTTCTTTCTATATTTGCAATCCCAAGGAAGTCTGAGGACAGTTGACAATCTTTCAAAGACCATCTCTTTGCAGTAGATTGGAAAGGGGAAATTTGGTGCTAAAATAGTTAAAATGGTGAAATCATCATCAGTTCTACAAAGGTGGAGGGGGGAGGTGCCCTGGATGTCTCTGGACCAGCAGAATTAGCTTCACTGGAAACTGGTTAGAAAGGCAAGCTCTTGGGCCACAGTCCAGATCTCAGAATCAGATACTCTAGGGTGGGTTCAATTCTTCTATGTTTTGAGAAGCCCTTGGATGATTCTGATGCTTGCTTCAGTTTGAGGACCAATGATTGATAGAGAGTTGTCAGAACTCAAAAGATAATAGGAAAAAATAGAGCTCGTGGTCTCTTGGTGAAAAGATTGGAATATGGGCCCTATCCTAAGAATGCTATTTCTCTTATCTTTTTGTGCAACTTTGGGAAAATTACTGAGCTTTACTGGGCTTAAGTTTCATTGAGTATTAAATGAAGGTAAGGGTTAGAGCTTGTCTTTCTCTGTTCCTTAAGATTTTTTTTCCCCCATTGGCTTCCTTCCCTCCATTGGGAGGAATAATACCTCCCAACCTTTTCTCTGTGAAGTTTTTAAATTGTCTCAGGTACTGTGTAGTTCTCTTTTACAGAGCTTTGGAGGTGGGGGTATGAGTGGGAGTTGCAGGGTTTCCAGGATCTGTTAATAATGTCAAGAAGGGAGGAGCTGACATCTTTCCACACAGATGCAGCGGAACTTTTCCCCGCTTAACAGGTGGGAGGTTATTGTGAGAAGGATGAGAGTTCAAGACTTCATTACTGGTTTTCTGGTTCTAATCCTAGCCATGGTATGAACCCTTAACTGTCGTGGTTGATATCAGGCAAGTCTTAATAACTCTCTGGATCTTCGTCTACCTATGATAAAAGACCTCAACTAAGGACTTAGAATTTTAGGTTATCAGTCTGTAATGATGAGTAGAAAGCAGGTATCCAATAGAATGCTCCATTTTCTTTTCTATTCAACTCAAATAGTCTCTTCTTTGTAATTCTCCAGTGTTAGACTGCTTTGTAGACTTCGAGCCTTGCTTCCCATGTTATTCAGGTTACTAAGGTTATCCCTGGAAGGAAGCATTTGTTGACAGCTGGTTGGTATTCTTGCCAGCTCATATGGTTGTCCTTATCCAGTGAAGTCTGACTACCTGCCTTCAATATTCATTGACATCTCGAGATATTTTTGACAACTTGGTGTGTATGTGTATCGTTAGCTTCCAGGATCTCATGACTCTAGGTTTCCTTTCTAAAGCTGTCCAAATTACCTACAATACCCTTGTTTAAATGGGGGAAAATGTGAATGTGTGGAGATCAAGAAAATGTCTTAATATAATTATAGCTGTCCTACCAATGAGAGATTAGAAGCCATTTCTTTAAGTATTTACATATTTTATGTATGTTTTCATTTTAGTATATTTTTATAGTTACATTTAGTATCTTTAGTATATTTTTTATAGATCTTAAACTTATAGATCTTAAAATTCTTGATGTCAGCAAAGTACCAGACACTTTCCAATAAGGCCTTTCATTTAATTCTTACAATGGTTTTGTGAGAAGACAGTACTGTCTTCATTGAAGATGAGACTATAAAGCTCAATTTGAGGAACCTGTGAAAGGTCACCCAGTGTGTGACAAAGCCATAGGGTGAACCCAAGTATTCCCATTCCAGGGTCAATGTTCTGTGTAGAGAAGCAAAGATCTCCTGAAAACTTGTGTTTGCTAGGCAAATGACTTCAGTGTTTGCAAAGGGTTTCTCTGACTCAGGAAGGTGCTGAGATAGTGTTAAAATTCAAGTTTAATCAATGAACCAATTAGTATTATTGAATGCCTGCTGGGTGCAAGGATTGCACTCGGTGCTATGGGAAATCAACAACAACAATGAAAGATCAAACTGATCACAGTGTTGAAGGAACAGAAACAGACACACGTAAAGCAGTGCCTCGTCCTATCAGCATCCGTGAGGGTTGCAAATGAGCGCAAGGGGCAAAGAATGGCGCGTGGCTGGGCTGGGTGGGTCCCTTGCAAACAGGCTGGTCAGGACGTGAGCTTTCTGACTTGGCCTGTATCTATCAAGTTTTGCTATGTTTCTGGCGTTATGTTAATTTCCCCCACAGTGCTGTCCCCTATAGTTGTTAAAAACCAAGTCCCAGACAGATGAAATGAGCCTCCCCAACATGCACACTTGGTGAGAAGCATGGATGGGAATAAAACCTAGGTCTTTTTAGTATAAGCCTTCCAGGACATCATTTATTAGAACTAATTCTGGAAGAGGCTTGCTAACATTTATACTTTTCCCCAAAGTTGCTCTGTCATCATTTAAATGCCAAGAAACAGGTTTAAAGACCACAATAATTTATTAAGAGTTTCAAAGAGTTGCATAAGAAAAGAGCCCCTTTGGAGGAAAGGCTTATTTTTCGTTTTCTTTCTTAAAGCAGCCATGCTGGTGTTTGCTCAGGTTCATACTGAGGATTCAAATGTTGAGAGGAACCATCTAGAATTTTACACGGCATTCGAGAGAGACGTTCACCCCTTATTCCCCAGATACTTCTCCAAGCACTGAGTGGCCTTCCGGTGGGAAGGTGGTGCAGCCATGGTGTGGAAAGTGGGGCCGAATGCTTCTGTAGCCTTAATGGGACGGGGTGATGTGGATGCCTCCCAAGGATTTAGTGATGCCATGAAACATAAAGGGCTGCCTTCTACCTGGAAAGTCACCAGCAGTGTCAGGCAAGGGAGCAACTTTCAGAGATTTTAGAAAGTTCAGGCAGCTGCTAAGTAGCCTGCCCCTAGGGTGGTACCAGGAGCCCAGGAAGTAGCATCTGTCTGGTTACTTAACTGCGGTTGTAACTTTCATGGGCATCAGCTTACACGGCTTGGGTGGGAGGCAGCAAAAGCAGACGGTGAATGAGTGAGACTTTCCCACTGCATGAAAAGCAAATGTCAGCACAGCCCCCAAGGAATGAAGCCAACCCAAAAGGAAGCATAAGTACAAAATGTTAGCTTAAGGAGAGGGTATCCAAGGGGAACTGTGAAGTGATGGGTTTTGTCTTACTTATAAAGAAAATGTTTTTTTAAATTTTTATATATTTTTTTTAAATGAAGGCTTCTTTTGAAGCAGGAACTTACTGTTTTTGATAAAAATGTCTGATACATTAAAAAAATGAAACCTGAACATAGGGGGATGGTTTCTTCTCATGGTACTTCCCGATAATAGAGCAAAATTTAACTTTCATAGTAGACACATGAATGGTCCCAATTAAAAAGTCAAAATATATTAAAATGTTTTTGCGAGTCCAAACAAACTAGAAAATTGAAATCCTATATTACACCTACCACCAAGATATGTGTGTAATGAACACTCAAATATTGATAAAAACCTTTCAGATAGAAAAAATGGAATCCGAATCCTAATCTACTTCTGAATTCACATAGTGTCTTTCTTTAGTTTGGTGTTACCTTTTATTCTAAATCAGAGAAATGTTCATATGGACGGTTCCTCAGTTAATAGAAATCGAATGTCCCAAACCTGAAACAGGATGGTTGGTGGATGTAATGTGCATGATTAACAAGTAAGAATACTCCACACTGGCCCAGCTGCGAACCTTTTCCCCTGATAAGTTACTGACAGTGTAAAGTTCTGCTGGCTATTCTAGTTATAAAATTTTATGGATCAGTCCTTTCTACTTCTAATTCCACCTTGGTTTATTTGTTTAGATACCATGAGAGTCTCTCCATCTACACCCCTAAGCTTTTTGGCATAATAGATAAATATTGAATGGGAATTTTAGATTTTCTGTTTCAGTTGCCCTAAGGTAGGAAATTTGAAAGGCCAAAGAAGGTAGATAACTAAGAAATAAATCAATTGATTAAATTTTAGGTCCAGAAAAAACTCTAGTAATTATCAAAAAGCAGCCAAGCATTTTTTTTTTGTTTGTTTTTGTTTTTAAGTTTTTTTAAAGATGTGGAGTTTAAGGCCAGGGGTCAGTGCCTTAGTCAAGCTCACCCAGCTGGTGGTAGACTTCTTGTGCCCCCACCCCCACCCCAGGTCATTAGATCAGTGCTTTCCCCACCAGGCAACATGTGGCAGCTGGTTCTTCAGACCATCTATTGTGTTGTACATGCCTTTGTAGCAACGTGGTCTTTTCTAGGAGATGAAAGGGATGAACTAGATGGTTGATGAAGCCCCTGTCCACTATAGTGGCTTGAGATCAGGAGAAGCCTATCCTTTTCTTTACCGGCATGTGGGCAGTGTCCCCACCTGCAAGTGTGCACGACCAGCTTATGAGAGGAATGGAACCAGCTATGAACTTGAATCCACATAGAACTGTGTAGATGACTTCCAGGCTTTAGTTACTTGAGTATGACATTATCTCAGCTACCAGGCAAGGGTATGACTGCCTTGATAGCACCATTCTCTCCAACCTGTGCTGTGGCTCTCCTTGGAGGACCTTCTATTATCTTTTCTTATTGGAGTGTTCTACCTTTTCCCAGTTGGGGTACTTTCCATCTTTACTTGAGCAGGATTTTCTGATCATATGCTATTTTTCCTTAGTGCTTCTGTATTTTCCTGAAGCAAAAAAGCCACAAGAAAAACTGGTAACATTCAAAACTCACCTATAATAAGCAATTTTCCTATTACTTGATATTAGGATAGTATGAACATATACTTTATATTATTGGCCTTATTAAATTTCTCCAGGGCTTCCCAAGAGGACATGACCTGGGAACCAGATCAAAAGGATACTTCCTATTTGCTGCCCACTTCTCTGTCACTGTTTTTTAAAAATATTTTATTTATTTATTTGAAAGAGAGATCACAAGTAGGCGGGGGGGGTGGGCACAGAGAGGGAGAGGAAGCAGGCTCCCCGCTGAGCAGAGAGCCCGAAGCGGGGCTCGATCCCAGGGTCCTGGGATCAGGACCCAAGCCAAAGGCAGAGGCCCAACCCACTGAGCTACCCAGGCACGTGTCACTATTTTTTACAGTCAGGTTTATTGAGGTATAATTTATATATAAAAGAATTTACCCTTATGAGTACATGGCCTACAGCCTCATGAGTTTTGAAAACTGTCCCTTTGTGTAACTGCCCACTGTAATGAAAATGAACATTTCCATTACTCAGAAAATTTCTCTCATGCCTTATGTAGTCTGTCCCCTCCCCACACTCTGAGCCAGTGGCAACACCTGATCTGTTTGTCCTTAAATAATGCCATTTCTTGAGAAAAATATAAATGGGAAAATTCAGCATGTAACCTTTTGACTTTGGCCCCTTTCATTTAGTATGTTACATTTGAGAACTATGTGAACTTTGCAGATGTTCATTCTTTTTTATTGCTGAGTAGTATTGTGTACATTTCACACTTCATTGGTGTATGTGTGCTTTTACTACAGTGTGCTGATCCATTTCCTAGTTGATAACATATGATATGGTGGACAGACTCCAAGGATCCTTGACTCCTTTGATCCTTGTCTTTTGTGTTTATACTTTTGATTCATCTTCACACTATACGTGTGAGTTGTTTCTAACCAGTAGAAGACAGCAAAGGTAATGCAATGTCACTCTCACGATTGTTACCTTATTAAAAGACTGTTGTAATAGAAAAATCATTTTTGAGACTAACTTTGCTGGCTTTAGAAAGTGTCAGTAGTCCTACTGAGAAAGTCCATAGGAAGAGCTGAAGGTGGCTTCCAGGAGCTAAAGACCACCTTTCACTAACAGGCAGCAAAAGACAGGGACTTTCAGTTATGCTGAAGTGAGGAAATGAAATCAGCCAACAATCAAAGTGAGTTGGAAAGCAAATGCTTCCTCAGTCACTTCCTCCTCCAAGTGAGATTGTAGTCAAGTCCACACCTTGAGTACAGCCCTGTGAGAACTTAAACAGGTAAACCATGCCAGGCTCCTGGCTCACAGATGCTATGAGGTAATAAATGCATTTTTATTATTTATTTATTTATTACAAGATTTTATTTGAGAGAGAGCACAAGCAAGGGGAGCAGCAGAGAGAGAGGGAGGAACAGACTCCCCACTGAGCAGGGAGACTGATGTGGGGCTTGATCCCAGGACCCTGAGATCATTACCTGAGCCAAAGGCAAACGCTTGACTTGACTGAACCACCCAGGTGTCCCAATAAATGCACTTTTAAATAAAGCCCTTCATTTTGCACTAAATTGTTTTACTTGTGACACAGCAACAGAAAACTAATATGTGCTGGTTATTTCCACTACAAATAAAGCTGATTTAAAAATTCACATACCAGTATGGGTATTGACTTCTATTTTTATTTCTTTTGAGTCTATAAGTGGGATTGCTGAGTCATGTGGTATGTAAACTGTGGTAAGGCAGACTGTTTTTGGAAGTGGCTGTACCATTTTACACACCCATTAACAATGTATGAAAGTGCTAGTTACTCAACGTCAACAGTTAGAATTATCTGATATGTAAGTCCTCAGCCATTGGTTATAGGTATGTAATCACATCTCATTGTGGTTTCAACTTGTACTTCTTTAATGACTACTGAATGTGAACTTTTTCTCCCTGTGCTTATTTTTTCTATCCATTCTCTGTTCACCCTTTTAAATTGTTCACCCATTTAAAATTTTTTCTGACATTATTGAGTTGGGACAATTCTTTACAATGGACATAATATTTTTTTTTAACAGATGTGCTTCACAAATACGGTCTTTCAGTTTATAGGCTGACTTTCATTTTCTTTTTTTTTTTAAATTTTTTCAATTTATTTATTTTCAGAAAAACAGTATTCATTATTTTTTCACCACACCCAGTGCTCCATGCAATCCATGCCCTATATAATACCCACCACCTGGTACCCCAACCTCCCACCCCCCGCCACTTCAAACCCCTCAAATTGTTTTTCAGAGTCCATAGTCTCTCATGATTCACCTCCCCTTCCAATTTACCCCAACTCCCTTCTCCTCTCTAACACCCCTTGTCCTCCATGATATTTGTTATGCTCCACAAATAAGTGAAACCATATAATTGACTCTCTCTGCTTGACTTATTTCACTCAGCATAATCTCTTCCAGTCCCGTCCATCTTGCTACAAAAGTTGGGTATTCACTTTCATTTTCTTAACAGTGTCTTTCAAATAAAAAATATTTAGCTTTGAAATTGAGCCTATTAATATTTATTTGTAGATCATGCCTTTGATATCACATATAGGAATTCTTGCCCTAATCCAATGACACAGATATCTTCTGTTTTCTTCTAGAAGTTTTATAGTTCTAGGTTTTACTTTTAGGTCTCTGATCCATTTTGAGTTAACATTTGTACAAAGTACAGTGCATGTATTGTTTATTTTTTGTATACAAACTACAGTTATTCCAGCAACCTTTGTTGCCGAGACCACTCTTTTTCATTGAATTGTCTTGGACATTTGTCAAAAATCTTTTTATCATACTTGTACACATAGTTCTATTTCTAGTCTCTCCTGTTACATTGGTCTAAGTATTTATCCTTTCATCAATACCATACTATCTTGATTATGGTAAATATAAATATAAAATATATTCTTCAACTTATTTTTCAAAATAATTTTGGCTATTCTAGTTCCTTTGCTTTTCCATACACATTTTGGAATCATTTTGTGACTTTCTACAACAGTGCCTGCTAGAATTTTGATTGGGATTGCTTTGAGGTTCTAGGTCAATTTGGGAATAATGGACATTATCAGCAATACTTAGCATTCTAATCCATGAACATGGTATATTTACCCATTTATGTAACTTTTTTTTTCTTTCATCAATGTTTTGGAGTTTTCAGAATTCAAACCTTGTGCCTATTTTGTTAGATATATTCTTAAACATTTCGTGTTTGATAATTTTGTAATTGGTATTTTTTAAAATTTTAATTTCTAATTATTGCTGATAGAAATACAGTTGCATTTTACATATTGAACTCTTGCAGCTTTGCTCAATTTGCTTTTAGTTCTAGTAGTTTATCTTGGATATTTCCTACAGTTTTCTGTATAGATAATTCTGTCACTTATTAAGAGATATCTGTATTTCATCTTCTCTATTCTGTATACTTTTTTCTTATCTTTTAGTGCACTGACTAGGACCTCCAGTATGATCTTGAATAGGAATGGTAAGTCAGATATCATTGCTCACATTTGAGGGGAAAAGCATTCAGGCTTTCATCATTAATTATGTTAGCTGTAGATTTTTTTTATAGATTACTTTTATAAGGTTGATTAAATTTCCTTTAATCCCGAGTTTGCTGAGATTTTTAAAAACATAAATGGATGTTGAATTTTTTCAAAATACTTCTCCATCTACTAGAATGATCCCATGATTTTCTTTAGTTTGCTATGAAAAATTATATTTATTGATTAAAGAAAATTAAAACCAGTCTTACATTCCCAGGTTGAACCCCTCTTGGTCATGATATATTATTCTTTTATATGTTTCTGGCTTTGATTTAGTAATATTTCATTGAGGTCACTTTTTCTTTAATTTCATTTTCCACTGTGCAGTCTATGCTCTGGTCTTTTTGCCATTTTATTAGGACTCTAACTTGAGCTTATTGCCTCACTTATTAAAAGTTGTATCCTCCTCTCTCTTAAACGGATTAAGGCCCGGACAGCCATGTTTGTATTATGACCCTGGTTGTAGCTGATTGGATCAAGAGTGGGCACCTGTCCTAAGCTGGACAAATTGTATTGTCTTTCTCTGGAATTTGTACTCAAGGTTGTAAGACACCAGTTACTTTGTGTTGATTGCTAGAAGCTCAGGAACAGACTACCATTTTGGGGTAGCCAAGTTTAGCCATTGCAAGAATTAGAGAAAATACTGGTTCAGAGAGAAAGAGAGGAGACTATTAATAGTTACTTACTTCAGAATTCATGATTTATTCCTGCTTCTCTTTCCCAGTATATTTCTTTCCTTGCTTGAGATAGTTCTGAGTCAGTTTTTGTAATTGGAACCAAAACTGCTTTAGGCAAGATATGCTTCATTGTCTTTGCACTTTCTGTTCTGTGGCTTGGAATGCCATACTCTAACTGGTTTGCTACCATTGATTCTTCTAGACACCAAGGCCTTTTTGGGTTAAACTGATTGCCTTCTCAGGCAGAGGCAGTATTTCATTGCAGTACCTACTGTTTACTCCTTCCATCACATGTACTATAAATTCTAGTACTTGAGCTGGATTCTGAGCTCCAGGATTTTGGACTTTAGTATTTTGCATCCCTCAGGACTAGTGTTTGACCCTTGGTTATATGCTGGTAAATTTTGGAATGAATATATTAGTCTAATGAATTCAGACAGTTTGCTTTTATAACCGCCTCAAGGGCCTTTTATCCCTTATCTTCAGAAGCAAGGTTTATAGAGGTTACATTTCCAAACTGCTGTGTCTGTCCTCTGTAGGAATGGTTTTCAAGTGTGGTGCACACCAATATCACCTGGGGAAGCTTTTAGAAAATCGTGATACTTAGGCTTCTCCCTACACTGATTAAATCAGATTTTTTTTTTTTTTTGGAAAGTATCCAAAATTGGACTTAAAAAAAATCACCTGGTATACGGAGGCTTAAACAGATAAACAGGACTGATGCCTGTGTCATGCTTTCATCAGTGCTGAAATAATCAGTCTGGAGTGTGGCTGGGTGGCACGGGTTTCAAAAGCTCCCCAGGTGATTTCTAATATGCAACCCTAGCAGTGGCCTTATTTTCAGGTTCACAGAACAATTCTTTAGGAAATAAAAATCCATGGCAATAATGGAAAGTTACACCTTCAAGACTATATGGGAAGCAGGTGGGAAAATCTGCAATTCAGATAATATGACCTCATTTTGTAGGCCTTGGAACTTAGTACTAATTACATTTGTCTGAAGCAAGAATATCAGTTATACACCTGCCCCAAGTTTTCCCTCTCATAAACTGTATCATAACCCTGATTATGGTTCTCACAGATCCATAGGTTGGTAAATAGGAAGTGGGCTACAGATGCTAAAGGATGGCTGCTAGAAAGTTGCTGACAGAAGCAGCTCACACCCTCTTCATGGCCTTGTCCTTGGTGCTGACTTTGGGAGGGAACATAGTTCCTCTATATCTTGTTGCTCCTCTGTTTCGACTTTGCTTAACTTGCAGCAATTAATGGTGTTTACACTTGTGGGGAAAATAAATGTTGTTGCATTGTTATGAAATGCAAAGTAAGGATAAGAAATATTTAGGTTAGTAATCAAGAACGTATCTTCTGATGGGTTGGACTTGCCTCCTTTTAGCTAGTTTTATGCATGGCTGCTTCTCAAGACTCCTCGGTGGGTTACAGCTGACAGAAGGGGGCCAAAAATTATGACCACGTTAGTGAGGCATGGCAAAGCTGCAAACCAGCCAGACTGTAACAGTGAAACAAATCCAGAGTGGGATTTCTTTGTTCTCTGCAATCAGTCTGGGCTTCCCTTTGAAATTTGCCTCTTGAGCCTTTTAGAATCAATTCTTTTCACTTAAATCTGCAATCGTGACTCAGATCCTATGGTTTCACTATTTAGTCTCTCCCTAATTGTTGGCCTTCCTGGACTCCATCCTGATCTATCATAGTTACTTGATTTTGCAACAGCTAAGGACTTCCTCCTGGCTGGTCTTGGGTAAACACTTGCAAAGCAATAACATAACAATTCCATAGCACAGCATTTCTGGTTCAAATGACTAGAATATGCAGTTCTTGCCCATTGCTTACTCTACTATATCTGTCTGTCCACTCAAACAGTGGTCTTTTTGAAGTGGAGCTTTACCAGTCAAATCTTGGTGGCTTAACCAAGCAAATGTTCACTACACACTCATGGTTCATGTCAGTTATTGTTTGGGGCAGGGCTCCGCTTTCTCTGCTTCTGGACACAGGGAGATGGAGCTGCCCCTGGCTAACGTATTGTTGGTAGTTTGGCAGAGGGGGGAAATAATGTAGAAAACTGAGCCAGCTCTATTGTCACTTGTCCTATTTCATTGGCTAAAGCATATTGTAAGATCATGCATAATTCAAGGGGGCAGAGATCGGTAATCCTGTCTCTGTCCAGAAGGAGAAGTGGGATATTTGGGGATTACACTAGATATCCTATTTTGGGTATTATAACATTTCACTCAGAATACTGAGTTGGGCATTAATAGTAGCTGAAAGGAGAAGGCAGCACTTTAAAAGGAGGGGCCGTGAAGCATCCTCCAAGATGACTTCAGGGTTAACTAGGTGAGTGTGCATGTGACCTTGGGGATAGATACTAAAATACTTAGAACTCCCATTAGAAGCCTGTCTACATAATTAACACTTGCATTTAGAGCCTAAGAACAATACTATTGGATACAATAGAAAAGACACATTTGAAACCTTCCTGTGATAAATGAAGTAACTGGGGCTCATAGAGAAGAAGATTCCCTCCCCCCATATCACACAGCAAGGGGCAGAACCAGAAATAGGATCCAGTTCTGATTTTGATTCACTGTTTTTGCTGTATAGTATTATTTGTGTTAATTTATTTATTCTTAGGACACTTTGAAACATAGGTTCTCCTATTTTCCAGCTATAACAGCTGTGGACTCAGACTATGTGAACTTTGAACAGATTTGCTTCCAACTGTTCTTTCAGATTCTGCTCTTTGGCTAAGGATACTATCCAATTTCTAATAGGGTTTAGAATTCATTGCTTATGACTTCTGAGTGATAATTTGTGGTGTAGATTTTCCCCCCTCCTTTTTGTTTAATGGATGAGTTAGGTATAATCAACATTCTGGTAATGTCTTATAAAAATATAGGTTTAAAGTACATAATCCAACAGCTTGTGGGAAAATTATTTTGAGGGGACATGAATTCACCCCAATCAGAAGATAGGATTAGTCAGGCTTGACCTGTTAAATTGAATCAGACAGTTATATAGCATCAGATGTTCCCAGCATTGACCTTTTTAATGAGAAATGGGTCTATAAGGTCTGTTTTACTTCTCTGTAAAATATTTTATGAATCTGAACAGAGCTTTCCATCATTTAGATACATATCAGGATCTAGAGATCGGTTAGGCTGAGACTGAGTAAAATTAGCTTTTGATGGCCTGGCCAGGTGGAACATGACTAATTTGTTAACTTACTGACCCTCTTTCTTCCGTAAGCCAAAATGCTCAAAAGACCAGACAGTAGTGAATACCTTTTATAAAGAGAAGAATAAGACCAAAGCAATCCTGCAGAAGCTCTTTGGAAAAATCTCATAAAGTATGCAGTTTCTCCTGCTGGGGGGGAAACAAAGCATCTGGGCCTCTTTGCTTTCATGTCACATCCACAACTCCTGTCCTTAAATGCAGCTCCGGGGCCTGACAACTGGAGTTGACTAGTTAAGTGGATCTTAAGTTCCATCTTTAAAATCACCCAGCTGTTCTCTTCTCTCAAAAATAAAGCCATCCCAGCTGGTAGGTGGGAGTTTCCCACTGTGACCAAGAAGCTGAGGCCTGGAGACAGGTGTGGGTGGGAAAAGGGGGTAAAGGATGGGGGGTTACATTTCCCAGAATCTGCCTTCTCCGGGCAGTCTGCCGACACACTGTGGGTAGGTCTGCCCATGGAGAGGGGCTTCTTATTGTGCTCTGTATGCAGGTTGGCATGGAGGAACAAAGTATAATGGGATCATTGAATCTTAGGCTGGAAAATGTCCTACAAACTGAGTCTAATCATTTTAGAGATGATGAAAATGAGGTTCAAAGGCAGATGTGCTTGGGCCATGAACACATAGTTAATTGGAGTCTAATTATTCCACCATCACCGGGAGCTTCTCTTTGTGTCATTCCCAGAGCCACATGGGACAGCTGTATATGATCTCGACCTGGGCATAAAAAACCCCACAATATCATTTACCCCCTTTATCCCACTGTGATAATACACAGTGTAGTATACTAATTTAAACATTGTGATAAGGACTTTTGTATTTAAATATTTATCTGCAATATTGAATATGCTGAATGCCCCTGGGCAAGTTAATTAACTTCTCTGTTTCTTTGCCACTTCTGAAAGATGTTATGCAAATATAGGTAGCAAACATTAGGATTGTGGCACCTGGGTGGATCAGTTGGTTAAGCATCCAACTCTTGATTTTTTGGTTCAGGTTGTGATCTCAGTCTCCGCACGCAGTGGGGAGTCGGCTTCAGAATCATTCTCTCCCTCTGTGCTTGCTCTCTCTCTCTCTCTAAAATAAATAAATCTTTTTTTTTTTTTAAAAAGAATAACATATCCAGAGTACTTACTCTGATGAATGCTGATGAGAAGGCAAGACTTCCCGTGGGTAGACATGCAGTCCCTGAGTGGGATTTATTGGCAGAGGGAGACTTATTTTGTGCGACTTGGTGGTAGTTTTCCCAGGTCTTTCCCAGGGAGACCTACTGTGTGTGACTTGGTAGTTTTCCCAGGTCCATTTTTGGCAGAGCATGCTCGCAGACCGTAAAACATGGGCTGAGGAGGAGCTAGACAAGGAGGTTAGTTAGTGTTGAACTCCTTTTCTTCTCTCCTCATTCTCTCACCTCCCTCTTTCCTGCTAACTTATCCTGACCTTTGTTTCCCATTTTCCTGTGATCCTGTGTTTTATTCCACCAGTCATCTCCAGGGTCAAGGTGTCCAGCAGGGCTGTTAGTAAACCCCAGGTGAGTGTATGTCTGTCTCCCTGCACATGTGCTAGGACAGAGTGGAGTGCTGTGGGGCAGAGGGCAGGATGTGATTCATGGGCTACCCCATGTTCAAGAGCCTGATCGTTCTGTCTCCTCTCCGTTCCCTCCCCTAATCCCAGCAGGTGAGCTGGGGCCGTGAGCTAGCCGTGTATTTGGAGGACAGTTGGATGTTGCAGCTAGTGACTGTGTGTCTGAACTTCCCTTTACCCTGGAGGGTTTGACCTATGCATGGTTTCTCTTTCCAAGAGCATCTTCTGACCAAAGCTATCAAAAAATGCAAAAATCTAAAAAGGCAATTTTGGGGACTTTACCATTAACCTTTGGCCTTAGGCCACATAAATGTTGGTGGAGAACTGAAGCTGAAGTTATAATTTACTCCCCTGGCATATGGGACATATGAAGAAGGGATACAGAAACTATCTCAGGTAAAAGGACCACAGCTAGTCATGGTGTTTGGGTGAAGAACATCAAGCAAGGGCATCTGGGGGCTCTGCAGTACTAGGACTAGTGGAATAACTATTTTCAGGTGTATTCTCAGGCAGAGGGAAGTATGGGGGAGCGTGTTTGGCTTCTGCTTCTGGCAGGAGCAACTCTGGCTGTAGTCAGGGAAGCCTCAATTCTGCAGCCTTCTTCCCTGTCAGACTGGAACCTCTGGTACAATACTGTTTTGCTTTGGGATCAACTATTCAAACCAGAAGAAATGTACAAACAAAATAGAAAAGAAACAGCCCAAATCTAACTTTATATTTCAACCTAGAATTATTAAGCTGTTTTTTTTTCATTCATTTATTTATCCATCACATATTTGGGTCCTATGATGTGCAAGGAACAGCATAAATAAACTAATACCTCTTGTCCCTGGTTTCTCAAAGAGCGCAGCACAAGGGGAAGGTCCCGCAAAGTCCAGTGGACACCCAAATGTGAATCTATACCTAAACATCTCCAGGAAGATCCCTCTGATTTGAGAACAGGCAACAGTGGTAGGAATCACATTTGAAATATTATATATTACACTCAACCCTTACTGCTCTAAGTTTTTGCCCCTGGGTGGAGGATCTATGACTCCACTCTAATAAACGTACACTATACCGAGATGAACTAGTTGTAAGTAATTTGTGTTACAGGAATGAAACTCCGAGCGTCTTGACAAGCTACCCTCACTTTGCTAAGTATGGGTTGAATATGCTGGAGTGGGATTGGAGTAGGATACTCCAAGGGTAGGGCTGGAGTGGCTGAAGGCTGCTCTCAGTGGTGGGAGAGCGTCTCAAGCAGAAACATGGCAGTTGGTCCCAGTTCTAGCAAAGCAGTAGGCAAATGTGTATGACTGGGTTTGTACGTCAAGCCAAAAGCAGATGGCTCTGAGGAGTCCTGTCCATTGATGCTCTGAGCTGATTATGTCTGATTATAAAAAGTAAATGACTCTGCTTACAAAAATGGCTCCTGTGGCTTCAGCATCAGTATTGATTTGGGCAGAAATGACAGTGAATCATCTGTCACTCAGGGAAAGTTTGCTCAAGTCATCTGACTCATGGGTAGGTCTAGTCACATACATTTCTCTGCCTCTAAAGGCACAAGCCATCTAGAAGCAAATTAAGCTATTACAATCTTTTGAACAGAGAAAGGCAAGCTAAGATCAAGAAGTCACTGAAGCCTCTGTGGCAGGGACCATCAGCTGCTCCCTGCCATGTAAGAGATATTTGATGTTGCTTCATGTTCTAGAGCAGGAAGCAGCATCCCTGTGCTATGCATTGCCCACAGGAAGAGCCATGCAGATAATCAGCTTCTCATGCCCTGCTCATACCAGGCTAACAGTGTGCAAGGCCCTGATAATGGCAAGTTCTTACAGATTGTTAAGAGGACTGCTGCAAGTGCCTTGGATGGCAGCATGTTGCATAGGGCCAAAGATTTCTTACCATGTATCTCTTAGCCTATCATTTTACACAGTGAAGTCAGACTAGGGATGATGTGGTGTTTCACATATGAAGTGGAGATGCAACATGGGGGGTTAAGGGGGTAGGAGAAGAGTAAATGAAGCAAGATGGGATTGGGAGGGAGACAAACCATAAGTGACTCTTAATCTCACAAAACAAACTGAGGGTTGCTGGGGGGACTGGGGTTGGGAGAAGGGGGTGGGGTTATGGACATTGGGGAGGGTATGTGCTATGGTGAGTGCTGTGAAGTGTGTAAACCTGGCGATTCACAGACCTGTACCCCTGGGGATAAAAATATATTATATGTTTATTAAAAAAATAGTTGCAGGATATGGGAGAGAGGAGAGATGCTTCTCTTTCTGCATTGGGAAGTGAAGAGAAGCTGATAATCCGTGTATGCATTGGCTTCATGTGACTAAGCTCACAGAGTAAAGATCTATCCATGTTGCCAGACTTAGAGCAATCCCCCTGTTGGCCGAGTCCTGGGCATAGAGGTTTTGCTGGCTACAGACATCCCATCTGGCCTCTGGAGCAGTTACAACAGTCTCACTTACAAGTAATGTTTAATAGGATATGGCCAGAAAGGGATTCTGCCAGTCAGAGCCCTGGCTGCAGTCAGGGGCCACACCCGAAGGCCATGCCTCTGACTATGCACGTTTCTGCAGGGCTGTTGCTCTGGGGAGTCTCAGCAGGAACCCAAGCAGCTGCTCAGTGTGATCTGAAGTATGGGGCTAGAAGTAGAGGATCATTTTAAGGACCAGTGAATGAACAGTGTGACCACATGCTATCCAGCTACAGAACTCCAATAACAATGAGCCTACCCTTCCTCCAGAGGAGGGGGGAGTGAGATGTTCTTTGTGGGTGAAACAGTGAGGTGTTGCTTAGAGTCAGCACATTTAGGGGTCATGTTCCATGTTTGACTTTGCTGTCTACTCTCGCAGGTACTCATTTCAACTCTAGAAACATTTATTTAGGGTCAACTATGTATTGGGATGGTAAATAGGACATACACTCTGAAAATAGGAATCGGTGCCCCATCATTTCCTGCTTCAACATTCAAACAGCCATATTCTGAGAGCAGTCTCTGTCCTAGAAAGGTGTTCATAAAAATTTTCTCACTGGGAAATCTAAGGTAGTCTTGGCATTGATATAGGTTGTCTTCCCTTGTCTGTTTTTTTCCATCAGTTTTTTTTTTTTTTCTACCCCACTGAAATTTCGACCACAAAGTTTGCCTTGGCTCTTAGTATTTATAACCTGATTCATGTTGACCTAGTTAATTTCATTGCTTTTTCTTAAAATTTTACTTACGTCATTATTTCAAATAATAAAAGTGAAACTATTCCTGGCAAGAACATAGAAAGGACACATGTACTATCAAATATTGTTTACCATATTTGCTTCAGTTATTTTTTTAAAAGAGATTTAACATCAGATGTACCTAAATTTTGAACTGCTGCTTGCCTTGAAAACTGTCCTGTGATTTATAGATGGATAGCTGGCCCTTTGCCTCCTGGCGGGAGGGCAAGAGGCCTCTTTCTTTCTTTCCTTCTTTTTTTTTTTTTAAATTAAGCTAATTTAGAGGTTCTTGATTCCACTCTCAGGGAATTTATCCTTTGTTGTCTTTTAGTGGCCATTATTTGAGAAGAACAAAGGAGGATTCTACTTCTTTTGGAAAAAAAAATCATTTGTTAATAATACTGTTTCATTTCAAATAAGGGGACTCCTGAAGGCAGAGTAGTAGTTGAAAGGTCAGTTCCTAGCCTCTTTTAGTTAAAATTACCTATTTACTGAGCACTTACTGTGTGCTAGTCACTTTTATAAGAGTTTAACATGCTATCTCTCACTTAATCTACAGAGTTTGGTAGCATAAAGAGAGGTAAAGTATTAACCTCATTATACAGATGGAGAATTTAGGAAGTACAGATGTTATTTTTCCAAAGCCCAGGGCTTAGGAAGTGGTAGGCTGGGACTCATTCCAAGTAGTCTGACCATAGAAACTATACTCTTAAGTAGAGATTTGTGAGTTCCTGAATGTAGGCTTAAATATGGTCCTCTAAACAATGATGTGATTTCATGGGCTCATTGAGGGTCACCTGCCCATAATACTCTTTCTGCAAGTGTCGTGATAGTTCAAATCCCACTGTATTGATTTCCTAGTGCTCCCATAATGAATTACTACAATCTCAGCAGTTTAAAATAACGCACATTTAATCTCTTATACTTCTGGAGAATAGAAGTCTGAAGTCAGGACTGCAACAGGGCCATACTTACTCTGGAGGCTCTAGGGACTTCCTTTCTTCTCCACCTTCTCCCGGCCCTTGATGTTCTTTGACTTACAGCAACATAACTCAGTCTCTGACTCCATCTTCACATGGCCTTCTCCTCTGTGTCCTCTCCTTTTCTTATAAGGACACCAGTCATTGGATTTAGGGTCCACCCTAAACCTACAATGATTTTTATCTTAAGATCCTTAACTAATTACATCTGCAAGGACCATATTTCCAAAGAAGGCAACAGGACAGTACACTCACCACTTAAGATTTATTCCTTTGGATTTAGAATTGCTCAATCCAGACTCCTCTTTAAACAATCAAATTCTCCTAGGAAAGAGTGTGGGTGTGTTTTGAGGTTGTTTGTTCTGGTCGGTGGATCCCAGAAGTCTTGGAAGAAGGCAGGAAGTGAAGAAGAGACACAGAAAGGCCAGATGGGAGGGAAGAGATTGAACACAAATTTTAATTAATTTGTAGTTTGGATAAAGGTTTTGCTGAACATATATTCTCTTGAGAAGCTTTCACAGAAGGGGATAGAAGAAGCAGTTAACCACCCAGTGAAGAACTCCACCTACCAGTTTGCTAACACGAGCTCTAAATTGCACTGGGGCCTGCATAATTTTTTGAAACAGTATTCAGAAGTACAGATTGTAAATCTCACTTGCAACAATAAAAACAATTTCTAATTGCATAGAAAGCAAACTGCCACCAGCAAAGCATTTCACAGTCTTCAAGTCCAACGCCCCCTCATTTTATGGAATGTGTAAATTGTCTCTCAGTTACTTTTAAACCCAAAAATGTCAGCTTTGTAGAATCCATCTGGCCCTCCTCATGAATATTTTTTGGGAGCATTTTAGGAAAAGCACTGCTGAACGACTGAGACAGGATAGTACTGATCATGAGACTATAACTATTTCCCACTGAGATCTCGGTGACTGTAGGCCAGTCTTTCGTGTCTCATTGCCTCAGTCTCTCCATGAGCCAGCTGACCTCCAGGGATCCTGTGAGTCTTATAGACACACATTTAGACAAAAGCAGGCAACTTCGATGCCAAGAATGTATAGAGAACTGTGTGTAATCGGTGCCTCTAAGCGCTTATTTTTGTCGTGGTAGGAGGGGTTATCTTTCTAAATAGGGAGAGATTTGTAAATCTTTAAGAAGCAGGCCTGGTGTATCAAAATAATACAGATTATCAAAATAAACCTCCCCATATTCTTTAAGAAGAGCCTGCAGAGCTAGCACTTCAGTGTTAAAATTGAAAAAGAGTACTGCACTAAGTTTGCAAGTATGAGTGTCTCGATTTTAAATCAATGAAGATGATGCAGAGTTAAATGACTTGACCAAGGTCAGTGGTTTGCATTATGCAAGTTAGATTATAATGGAAAGACTGTTATTATGTTCATTCATTCAGGATTCATTCTAGTCTTCTACCTTCAAAATAAATCCCAGACCCTCCTTGTCCACCTCTCCTGGCCTGTTCCAAGACCACCTTCCTGCCTGCATTTTGCAGGTATGTTTTAGCACTTCTTATATTTTTGTTTGTCCTCTGGCCTCAAATCTATATAGCATTTTGAGTGATCTCTGTAAACTGTGAGGTCATAGGTTGCTATACTCAGAGCCTTCGATGGCTTTTCACCTCACCCAGAGAAGAAACCAAAGTCTATTACATGACACAGTCTGATCTACTCTCCTGCCTTTCTCTTTCTTGTTCAGTCCAGCATACTGAGCTTTCCATTTTTTGAAAGCACCAGAAATGCCCTCATCTTGGGACCTTTGTGTTTCCCATTTCCTTTACCAATGATGCTCCTCCCTCCTTTTTTTTTTTTTTTTTGGACAGTCTGAAGTCTTATTCTATAATTTCCTATAGGTCTCAGATTTTCCCTCAGCACCTTTTATAAAATGGCACCTGTCATACTTTTAGTGTTCATCTCCCTTACCTGGAATCATTGTTATCTGTGGCATTTATCCCCTTAGAACGTACAGTGCATTTATTTTTTTCATTGCCTGTCTCTCTTCATGAGAATATAAGCTTCACAAGGACTGTTCTTCCACCTCTGTGTCCCCAGTGCCTAGGAAAGTGCCCACTTTGTAATGGGAATTTCATAACCCATTATCTAATTGAATAACCTCCATAAAGTGAAGGTCCTGCATCAGCTGTCAAGTACTATAGACAAATGTGGGATGTGCTACTACTACCTCTAGCCTATGGTCTAAGGTGAGTCCAGATTAGAACTTTGCCTTAAATTCAGGAGAGTTGGTGGCATTCCTTTGGACAGTTTTAGAATACACTTTATAGTAAAAGCTAAATTAAAGTATTAGAATCTGTGGATTTGAAAATAAAAGTGATATAGTAAAACAACTTGATATTTAATTTCAGTATTTTTTGACATTTAGTCTCTGCTTGAATGTTCCAGGTGGCAAAGAAAGTCATTCAGCTCTCTTAGAAGGCAATAGTTTCTGGTGATGAATATTTTCATTGCTAGAACATTTTTACCTATGATAAGCTGATCTCTGATTTCTTTTGACCTCCATATGTGGTTTCCCCCATCTCTAGAATCCATGTTAAAAATTTCTCTTGTGATTCTCCAAGGTTTCTCACTCTGCTGTCTTTATTGGTCCAACTTTGCTCGGGACATACCCCTTCTTCCACCCAGAGCATCCTGGGGACTGTGGTTGTCTGAACACACCAAACCATTCTGACAAGAATGGCAATGATAATTTAAGCTACAGTTCAGAAAAAAAAAAAAAAAAAACATGTGCCAGCTGCTTCCCACCAGGGTGCCCATTAGCTTGTCATTTTCTTGTGCTACTTTACTGTTTCCATGACAGGGACATGCCAGCTATCAAACATTTCCTCCAGGTCCCCGTTTTGTCTCTCCTCAAGTGCTCCCACTTGTAACCACTTATTTTTTTTTTCATTCTGATGCTTTCCCAACTCTCCTCTCCTTATCTGCAGGAGGAGAAATTGTTTATTTCCTGCCAAAGTGGCTGGATCCCCCCCCCCATTGATTTTTCCTAACTCTGCCACTGACTGGCTGTGTGACCTTGAACAAGTCACATCTTTTCTGAGTAAGTAGCTATTCTCTTAGCTTCCGCCCCTCCAGATCTGAAATGTTGAATTTGAAATTGAGTGAGCCCTTGTTCTAAAAATTCCAAATTAAAAAAAAAAACACCTTAGACTTAAAGCTGGTTAATTTAACTGAGTAAATACTCATTAGGGGCTATATATGATTCTAGATACTAGCATGGGTACAGAGCAATCCTGGATCTGTTTTTGAACCAATTAATTTTTAGAAAAAGATAATATATGTATAAAATAGGAAGTTTATTAATCTTGGAATTAAGTACTCTTGCATGGATCAAAGAGGGAAAAGTGGTAGAAAACTGTTATCTATATTGGAAATTTACATTGGTTCCTTATGTTAGGCTGATGAAGCACACAGAATTTAGAATCAGATTCCCTTGTTCTGAAACTTAGCCCCCTCTTCACTAGATAGGTGAAAAAAAGGGATATATTATTCAGTCTTTCTATACCTCAGTTTATTTGAAGATAGGTATAGGACTACTTTGTGGATTTGGTGGATGATAAATGAGATAATGTTAGAAGGGGCAAAGAGCTTGGCATGTAGTAAGTGTTGATTAAACCATTGTTCTTACTATTCTTGGTGTCCTTAATTACTTTATCTTGCATAGTCTGTGTTGTATTTTCTTTAGTGTTTGTTCCCCTTCTCAACTAGTGTTTTTGATGTTCTGTACAACTTTCATTATCTTGGCGCCTTGAAGGTCTAAGACATTTTCATAGTATGAAAAAGGTGAGTACTTGATTTGTGATTTTAGAGGACTTGTGGTAAAGGTGGTAGAGTTATGAGCTTGAGATGGAGGTGTAAATCTCTGCATATGATGGTAGGTTAAGTGGTTTAAATGGTATAAATAGAAAAAAACCCTTGTCTCCATAAATCTTATGATAGCATTCTTTTTTTGTTTGTTTGGATGCATTTGTATTAAACAACAACAGTAGGAACTTAGTTTCTCAGGTTGAGAAATTGAGTTGCCTAAATTAAGTCAGGACTCTTTTGGTGATGCACCAAGGATTTTTCTCCTTTTATGGGTGAAGAAATACTACCAGATAACATAAGGGAAATATCTTAATGCTAGCTGCATGTTACTCTAGACCCTGAGTGTAATGCTTTCTCCAAAGAAAGGAAAAGTTATCCACAAAATCCAGATTTAGACACACATAATATTTTTCTGGTCAATGGTGTGTACACTAGAAATGAAGTATTCTGTTTTCTTGACATTGATCTTTCAGGCTTGACTATATACTGTCTTTACCTAGCTTACCACCTCTCTGTCTCAGAATGAGGGTAAAATGCCACATTGTTCAGTCAGTCTCTCTCTCTTACATATGCACAGTTGCATTGGGAGGGGTGTATTAACAACAGTACAAAAACTTTCATGCAATAAGAATGCCACATTTCTACTCATGAAGAGTCTATGTGGGGGAACCCATCTCTTCCATGCACTCCCAAGCTAATAATTATATTAGTATGGCAGGCAGGTGTAGCTTTCAGCACCCAGGAGAGCTCCCAGGTGAAGAGATACAATGAAACAAAACATTGCCTATCATGAGCAGTGTTAAGTCTGTTCTTGGGTGGATGTATTCACTCTTTCATTCACCGCTCACGGCTTATTTCCCAGGAGCCCACTAACTCGCAGACATAATGCTTAACCCTATAGTCACTATGGTGAATGTGCAATGTATCATCTTGTCCCATGAGGCTCTAGACCTAAGGACTAGCACTTTGAAACTGGTTCAAAATCTTTAAGGACCAGGTGTCAAATAGTCCCTTAAAAGTGAAGTTATTTCAGTAATCAACAGCTATTCATTTGAAGTCTTGTGGAGAGGATTTCTATATCTTTTGGCCATTTATCAATATAATCATTAGGTTTTTTTAATATGTTTAAACAGCTATGATGATGAATGTGAGGAAAAGTGAAGTAATAAAAACTCAGTCATAGGTTACTATATAGCGTCATTTCCACCACATTGTATTGATCTAAGAAGATCACAATCCTGCTAGAATCAAGAGGAGGGGTCAAAGACCTAACATATTTATGTGTGATCTGGAATAGAAAGATCACATCATAGATGAGCATTTGGCATGAGGTATATTGTGGCCATATTTTGAAAATATACACCCTTCCAGTCCATTTTATCCTGTGACAGGTCCTAATATATTTCATTTTGCATAAAGCAAAATTGAGGCTGAGGCTACATAAATATTTAACGTTCATATATGAAACTTGACAGGGAAGAAGAAGAAGAAGAAAAATCCTGTATCTTGGAAAGATTTTCCCATGATTCACAAGGATTCTGTATTGGCTTTTTAATGCTAATAATATTGGGTCCGAAAAACTCATTAAGTACTTGTTGAATAAGAGAATGAATCAATGATTGAATGGTTTTGATTTAAAGTGCCTGGGTTATCTCTGGTATTGTACAAATATTTAAAATATGGTTTTGAAATTTAATGACAGTAGCTTTTAAATTCTATGATTTGGTGTTTGCTCTGATAAATTCATATAAGTAGTAGAGTCAAGGCCAGTTGGGAACTAGAACTGTCCTCTGTCAGCTTAGGAAAGGCATTTTTGTGATCTGGTGGTTAAACTGTTGATGACTTTATTTTTTATTTTTTTTAAAGATTTTATTTATTTATTTGACAGAGATAAATCACAAGTAGGCAGAGAGGCAGGCAGAGAGAGAGAGAGGGAAGCAGGCTCCCTGCTGAGCAGAGAGCCCAATGTGGGACTCGATCCCAGGACTCTGAGATCATGACCTGAGCCGAAGGCAGCGGCTTAACCCACTGAGCCACCCAGGGGCCCCTGTTGATGACTTTAAATGGGAAGTAGGTATACCACAAAAATTGGCAAATGCTACAAATACTAGTGTATTTATTTTTGCTTGATGCTAGTTTACCTGAATACTACTGGACCGTAATGGATAGGATTTTATTTTATTTTATTTTATTTTTTTGCCTCACTGGAATGACATGACTCCCACAACTTTATAGATGTATAAATGATGAAGTACAAATAAAAATGGGAAATTATAACTGCATATATAGGAAAATTACAAATGGGGCAGTCATAGATTGACTTTTAATGTTTGAAGACCATGTTTTATTCTTTGGATGAATGATAAGCTTAGGTTTGCATATATAAGTTACTTACCGTTTTGGTTAAGTTAGAAAAATATACAATAAAGCAGTAGTTATGCACTGAATATTTTAGGGAGGATTGACTATCCCTAGAGGAGAAGAGAAGGATGTCAACTCAAGATGGTGTTGGCATTTTGTAAAAGCATCTAGACACCCTGAAGGAATATGAAGTGTCTCTGTATTCATTCTATCTGGGTTAAATCAAATCTACATTTCTCAAGCTTGGCATACAGTCAGCATTCTTGGGGACAGGTCATACCAAGTGATCATGAGCAGTATTTTGTTCAGGGTCTCAGGATACATTAAGATATCTTTTAGATACAAAACTATGTAGTCTAAACGGTCAAAGAATGTATCATTCATGAAATACCTGTATTATATTATTGAAACTAAACACACTGTATTATATTTAAGGGGACACTATATCCAAGTTTCAGTCTTCTTCTAGGTTGTATTTCTGTTCTCAAGCAGATTATACATTCTTAAGAAATATGATTAAGTGTAAATGATTGACATTTTAAAAATAAATAAGTTGGGGAGTAGCAGGCTGAGATGACATCAGGTAGCAGGACTAAAGCTAGATAGTTATCAAATCAGTCTGAACACCTACAAGTCCAACATTGAGATTAAAGAGAAAAGAGCAGCAATTCTAGAAACAGAAAATTGACCACTTTCTGAAAGGTAGGACCTGAGGAGAAATGAATCCAAAGCGACGGGAAGATAGACCATGGGGGGAGGGACTGGCTCCCAGCAAGTGGCAGAGCAACAGAGCAGAAAATCAGAACTTTTAGAAGTCTGCTCCACTGAGCGACATTGCTCCAGAGGCTAAGTGGGGGTGCAGCCTTCACAGGGAGAGTGTGGTCTCAGGTCCCACAGGGTCACAGAAGGATCAGGGATGTCTGAGTGTAGCAGAGCTCACAGGTATTAGAACAGGACCGGCTGCAGAGACAGAGACAAGGAGTGAGCTCTCAGCTCCAGGTTACCTTAAACTGTGACCGGTGGCACAGTAGGCCACTGCTCTTTCAACAGGGACCCCACAAGTGGCAGATCTGGGGAGGCCTCCTGGAAGAATGGCAGGGATCTGCTGGGTTTGGAGATTTCAAACGGGGCTGTGTGCCAAGGACAAAAAGCTCAGTCACAGGCCAGGTGAATTTGGAGGGCAGCTGGAGGCCAGAGATACAGGAGTGATTGAGTACTTTTCTCTGAGGGCACACTGAGGAGTGGGACCCCAAGCTCTTGGCTCCTCCGGGCCATAGGTTGGGAGGCTGCCATTTTCATTCCCATCTTCCAGAACTCTACAGAAAGCGATCAGGGAACAAAAGCTCCTGAGATCTAGATCGGACATATTTCTAGCCCAGCAGATTACTTAGCCTGGACCCCGGCAAGGGTGATACAATTCTGCCTCAGGCAAAGACATTTAAGAATCACTACAACAGGCTCCTCCCCAAGAAGATCAGTAAGAAATCCAGCCAAGACCAAGCTCACTTATCAAGGAGAACCGTGGAATTCCAGAGGAGGAGAAAGCAAAGCATGGAATTCATGGCTTTCTCCCCACGATTATTTAGTCTTGCAAAGTTAATTAAATTTTTTAATTTTATTTTTTTCTTATTCTAATTTTTTAAACTTTTACTCTTTTCTCTTTTAATGTTTTTTAGGTAGTTTATCTTAACAATACCTTTCTTAGAAAAAAACATTTTGAAACTTTATTATTATAGTCATATTTTATCCTTCATTGTACCTTAACTTTATATTTTGTGTACACATGGGGTTTTTTCTTCTAAAAAAAATTTTGGTATACAACTTCTTCTAATAGATCAGAATATACCCTAAATCTAGCACAAGATCATTTCCAGCCTGAGCAAATTCTCTCCACTTTCTTTTTCAAACCAACTCATCAACTCCTTTTTAAGAATTTTTAAAAAATTTTCATCTTTACAGTCATATTCCATTCCTTCATAGTATCTCTCTCTCTATATATATATACATATATATATATATATATATATGCATATATATATATATGCATATAAAAAATATATATATATATATATAAAAATATATATATATAAAAAAAAATATATATATATATATATATATATGCATATATATATATATATATATGCATATATATATATATATATATATATATATATTTTTTTTTTTTTTTTCTTTCTTTAAAATTTTGGGAGGTGGTTTCTTCTAAGAGACCAAAATACTCCCCAAATCAAGTGGGTGGCTCGTTTTATTCACCAGTCTAATATATATATATATATATATGCATATATATATATATATATGTATATATGTATATATATATATATATATTTTTTTTAATTTTTTAAACTTCTTTTTACCCCCTTTCTTCTCCCCATGATTTGGAGTCTCTTCTGCTTTGGCTAACACACATTTTTCTGGGGTCTTTGCCACCCTTTTGGTATTTTATTCTCTCGTTCATACATTCTTATCTGGATAAAATGACAAGGCGGAAAAACTCACCACAAAAAACAAAAAACAAAAAAAAAAACAAGAGGCAGTACTGAAGGCCAGGGACCTAATCAATATGGACATTGGTAATATGTCAGATATAGAGTTTAGGATGATGATTCTCAAGGTGCTAGCTGGGCTCGAAAAAGGCATGGAAGATATTAGAGAAACCCTGTCTGGAGAAATAAGAGCCCTTTCTGAGAAATAAAAGAACTAAAATCTAACCAAGTTGAAATCAAAAAAGCTATTAATGAGGTACAATAAAAAATGGAGGCTCTTACTGCTAGGATAAATGAGACAGAAGAGAAAATTAGTGATATAGAAGACCAAATGATGGAGAATAAAGCTGAGAAAAAGAGAGACAGCTACTGGACCAAGAGGGGAGAATTGGAGAGATAAGTGATACCATAAGATGAAACAATATTAGAATAATTGGGATTCCAGAAGAAGAAGAAGTGGGGGGGAAACAGAAGGTATATTGGAGCAAATTATTGTAGAAAATTTCCCTAATATGGCAAAGGAAACAAGCATCAAAATCCAGGAGGCAAAGAGAATCCCTCTTAAAATCGATAAGAATGGGTTCACACCCCGTCATTTAATAGTAAAACTTAATAAGTCTTTGTGACAAAGAGAAAATCCCCTCATGATAAGAAGTCTGTAACATACAATGGTAGAAGTATTAGATTGGCAGCAGACTTATCCACAGAGACCTGGCAGGTCAGAAGGAACAGGCATGATATATTCAGAGAACTAAATGAAAAAAATATGCAGCCAAGAATACTATATCCAGCTAGGTTATCATTGAAAATAGAAGGAAAGATAAAAATCTTCCAGGACAAACAAAAACTAAGAGAGTTTGTAAACACCAAACCAGCTCTACAGGAAATATTGAAAAGAGGTCCTCTAAGCAAAGAGAGAGACTAGAAGTAGTAGACCAGAAAGGAATAGAGACAATATACAGTAACAGTCACCTTGCATGCAACATAATGGCACTAAATTTGTATCTTTCAGTACTTATCCTGAATGTAAATGGGCTAAATGCCTAATCAAAAGACACAGGGTATCAGAATGGATAAAAAAACCCCATTAATATGCTGCTATAAGAAACTCATTTTAGACACAAAGACACTTCCAGATTTAAAGTGAGGGAGGTGGAAAACAATTTACCATGCTAATGGACATCAAAAGAAAGCTAGGGTGGCAATCCTTATATCAGATAAATTAGATTTTAAGCCAATGACTATCATAAGAGATGAGTAAGGACACTATAACATACTCAAAGGGTCTGTCCAACAAGAAGATCTAACAGTTTTAAATATCTATGCCCCTAACATGGGAGCAGCCAACTACATAAATCAATTAATAACAGAATCAAAGAAACACATTGACTATAATAGTAGGGGACTTTAACACTCTTCTCACTGAAATGGACAGATCATCCAAGCAAAAGATCAACAAGGAAATAAAGGCCTTAAATAACACATTGGACCAGATGGACATCACAGATATATTCAGAATGTTCCATCCCAAAGCAACAGAATTCACATTCTTCTCTAGTGCACATGGAACATTCTCCAGAATAGATCACATCCAGGGTCACAAATCAGGTCTCAGCCAGTAAGAAAAGATTGGGATCATTCCCTGCATATTTTCAGACCAAAATGCTCTGAAGCTAGAACTCAATCACAAGAGGAAATTTGGAAAGAACCCAAATACATGGAGGCTAAAGAGCATCCTTCTAAAGAATGAATGGGTCAACAGGAAATTAAAGAAAAATCGGCTTGCATGGAGCACTGGGTGTGGTGAAAAAATAATACTGGTTTTCTGAAAATAAATAAATTGGAAAAAAAATACCAACCATTTTTTTCAAAGAAATGGAACAAATCATCCTAAAATGTATATGGAACAAGAAAAGACCTCGAATAGCCAGAGGAATGTTGAAAAACAAAGCCAAAGTTGGTGGCATCACAATTCCAGACTTCAGGTTCTGTTACAAAGCTGTCATCATCAAGACAGTATGGTATTGGCATAAAAACAGACACATAGATCAGTGGAACATAATAGAGAGCCCAGAAATAGACTCTCAATTCTTTGGTCAACTAATCTTTGATAAATCAGAGAAGAATGTCCAGTGCAAAAAAGACAGTCTCTTCAACAAATGGTGTTGGGAAAATTGGACAGCCACACACAGAAAAGTGAAACTGGACCATTTCCTTACACCATACACAAAAATAGACTCCAAATGGATGAAAGAACTCAATGTGAGAAATGAATCCATCAAAATCCTTGAGGAGAACATAGGCAGCAACCTCTTCGACCTCAGCTGCAGCAATTTCTTTCTAGAAACATTGTCAAAGGCAGGGGAAGCAAGGGCAAAAATGAACTCTTGGGACTTCATCAAGATTAAAAGCTTCTGCACAGCAAAGGAAACAGTCATCCAAACCAAAAGACAACTGAAAGAATGGGAGAAGATATTTGCAAATGACATATCAGATAAATGGCTAGTATCCAAAATCTATAAAGAACTTATGAAACTCAACACCCAAAGAACAAATAATCCAATCAAGAAATGGGCAGAGGACATGAGCAGACATTTCTGCAAAGACATCCAGATGGCCAACAGACACATATAAGTGTTCTGTATCACTTGGCATCAGGGAAACAAATCAAAACCACAATGAGATATCACCTCACACCAGTCAGAATGGCTAAAATTAACAAGTCATGAAATTATAGATGCTGGTGAGGATGCAGAGAAGGGGGAACCATCCCTGCACTGTTGGTGGGAATGCAAGCTGGTGCAGCCACTCTGGAAAACAGTATGGAGGTTCCTCAAAATGTTGAAAATAGAGCTATGTCCCATCAATCGCACTACTGGGTATTTACCATAAAGATACAAATGTAGTGATCCAAAGGGGCCCATGTACCCGATTGGATAAAGAAGAGGGGTGTGTGTGTGTGTGTGTGTGTGTGTGTGTGTGTGTGTGTGTGTGTACACACATATATATACAATAGAATACTATGCAGCCATCAAGAGAAATGAAATCTTGCCATTTGTGACGATGTGGATAGAACTAGAGGGTATTAGGCTGAGCAAAATAAGTTGATCAGAGAAAGACAATTATATGATCTCCCTGATATAAGGAAGTTGAGAAGCAAAGTAGGGTGTTTGGGGGATAGGGAAGGAAAACGTGAAACGAGATGGGATTGGGAGGGAGACAAACCACAAGAGGCTCTTAATCTCATAGAACAAACTGAGGGTTGCTGGGGGGAGGCGGGTAGGGAGAGGGTGGTGCGGTTATGGACATTGGTGAGTGCTGTGATGTGTGTAAACCTGGCAATTCACAGACCTGTGCCCCTGGGGCTAATAATGCATTATATGTTAATAAAAAAATTAAAAGAATTTGATACGTAAAATTGTAACCCCCCAAAACTTTCCATCTAAGAAACAGACAAAATTTATACTGTATGATATAAACACAGTACTCAACAATGAAAAAAAATAAGTAAGGGTTAGGGTGTTGAAGAGACTAAACATCCAGACATTATTAGTATGGAGCTCTTCACCATTTTAACAAATATATTTGATCTCTATCAAGAGGAATTACTGATTTTGTTTACATTTAACTTTTTTGCATATGAAATCTCAACCTCTCTGGTCTCAAATCTTAGCAGTGAATGCATATATTTTTTAAGAATACACATTTTGTGGTACGAGATGGATCGTGTGCAGGTTGTGGGTGGTAGCTTTCTAGCTTAAATGGGACTGAACAAAATCTTGAAGACACGATACTTCTTGGGAAGGATCGACCCAGTTTTTTCATAATTGTTACCTCGTGTACCTCACTAGAGTAGTTTCAACAGTTAACATTAGCAATTAACATTTTGTCATTCTGTCCCCCTTCCCCACTCTATTCTTTTGCTGAGCCATGTAAAAATATATCGCAGATGTTATGATACTTTATCTCTGAATGTATGTGACACATGTCCTAAAATGTCCAAAAAAATAGTAATACTACCCTAAGTATATTACCATTATCACACTTTAAGGAATTTAACAATATCTCAACATCCTCTAATATCCAGTCCATATTCAAACTCCCCCAACTGTTCGTTTAACAGATTTTTTTTTTTTTTTTTTGGAAACCAGTAAGTATCAGGACTTACTGATTGTGTGCTCATGTAGAATATTATAGTGGAGAAAATAGGCTAAAAAAATAGAGGTTCTATAGTCACAAGCCACACTGTGGCTTGTGTTTAAATCCAGGACTGATTGATACCAAGGCTCTTGTTTACTTAATAGTGTTTTTTAAGATTTTCAGTGATTATAGTAGAGTCACTAGTGGGTTATACTTTTAGGGAAGCTTTGGACAAGAGAATTAGGTGGCCATGATCTCCATTGCTTCAGATAATATAGGGTAGAGATTTAGTCATAGAAGAAAGACAGGAAGAGGGTTAAAACCAAATTAAAAGGGTTCCTGAGAGGTTCAGTCTGTTAAGAATCTGCCTTCAGCTCCGGTCATGATCTCAAGGTCCTGAGATTGAGTCCCACATAGGGCTCTCTGCTTAATGGGGAGCCTGCTTCTCCTTCTCCCTCTGCCACTCCCTGTTTGTGTGCTTTCTCTCCCTCTCTGTGTCAAATAAATAAAATCTTAAAAAAAACAACAAAAAAAACAGCACAAATGAGAATTCCCACATAGTGCCTTTTTTTTTTTTCTTTTTTCCTTTTTTTTTTAGACTTGAAGATAATGCAAACATTTGTCTTTGGGTATTTTGGGACTTTTTCATTTCTTTCCCCCATGATGTCTCCTTCTTGACCTTGAAATGATAATGTGTGTTAGTGCCTTATAATTCTGGGGAAGGAAATTTCAGTATTTTTTTTTTTTTTTTTTACCTGGGAGACCCCTGTTTATGTCTGACTCATCAGTGACATCCCACTGAATAATTTCAGACTTTTGTCATTTTGTAGCGATAAATTTTTCTAATATCTCAAGGTCCTAGTTGTTGTCTACTTTTACATAATTTGAGAGCTCTATGGAATACTTTCTCAATTTTGAATAATTAGGCTATTTGCCTAAATCTTCCCATCTCCTTGGATAGTCTTGTGCTTTTGTTTGTTTAAATGAGACGTGATGATCTCAGTGATGTAAACTTTGTCCATTATTTGTGCTGAGGCAGTTCTTGGTTATACACCACAATTCAGAGGTGCCTTATGGTCTGATATCCATCCTAAAGCAGCTTAAACTGCCCTGGTAAAACCCTACTCCTACGTACAGCTTTTCAAAGCATTTAAGTTAATTTCTTCTGGAATTAAGCCTGCTACCAACTCCCAAAGTCATGGCTAAATACTCCTCTTTCAGTACTCCAACTCTTCCTACAAGGTCATCTTGATTCCTGAAACTGTCCATGGGAAAAAATGGTATTTTGTTATTTGTACTTAAAGGCTGTGAACTTACTAGGGACGGTGACTTTCTTATAGGTATGTGATCTTTAACACCCAGATTTTTAAGCTCTGGTGTCCTTCCTATGATTGTATGAAGATTCCGAAGTCTCTTGGTCTGAAGAGAGATTTTTGGGAAAAAAGGACTTGGGAATTCTCTCTGCAAATTGAGAACTTTCCTGATCGTGAGGGTGATGGTGTGGTAGTTCGCTGTACTTCTGAATATTACAGACTCAAGTGAGAAATTTTTATTTGTAGATCTCTTGCAAAAATACTTCATTTAGGCCTTCTTAAACCAATATATCAACCTCTTAAGATAAGGTGGAAATGAAATCATGTCATAATTACTAAATAATGGAATCTAAATTATTATCTTCATATATTAAAAAACAAATGTTAATTGGTATAATAGAGCTCAGTGGCAGTTTTGACTCCTGTAAAGGGATATATGTCCATATGACTTGGTAATCCCATTGGCCCATGTTAAAAAGAGCTGTTGGCATTCAGGTAACTGCAGTGACAAAGGAGTTAACTGAACCGGAAGAGAGGAAGTGAGATGCTGGCAACAGATGGTGTTGTCAAATAGAGGTATAATTGCACTTAAAAAAATCCCTTCAAAATAGTTTCTCAAGCTTTAGGTAACTTAGATGACATTTAACAGGCTCTGGAAATCACTTAAATGGGTACAGAAATAAAAGAATTACAGAGGAAAATGTCACCATCTGAATTTGTCTTGAGTCTTATTGAGTGGAGACATCTGAGGCTCTTGTTAATACTTAACAACTATTTACAACCCACAGAATAGAACGTGTCATTGTCGCATTGTTTAGCTCATTTTGTGGGGAAGGTCTTTTGTGGCAGTCTAGGTAATGTAATGGATTTAGTGCTCTAAAATGTGAAGTCTGTGGGAAAAGAAAAAGTATAAATTTATCTCAAATTCAAATATAGAAAAACTCGAGCTTTTAGAGAAAGGTAATTAACACAATTGAAAACTACAGGAAAAATAGCCCCTTTTCATTTTACTCTTTGTCACCATTACTGAATACGACACAGCAAGAATTAAATATAAATTGCTTTTATAACATTTAGAAGCATTGCATGTATTGACGGGAAATCTGAGACTTTTTCTTGGTGGGGGGGGAGATATAGAATATATGAAGGACTAAGAGACATACTCATGAAAATTTATAGGTAGGACGAAGGTACAATTTCTGAATTTAGTGTTTTACAGGTAAGGAAAGTGAAGCCCAAACATGAGCAAGCTGAAATGTTAATCAGGTCTGCTGCACTTATCCAAAATCTAGAAGATTTCAGGGTAAAATATATCTATGTAAACCCTGTAAGCCGAGACCAGTGTGAAAAATCCCAGGGAGGCAGGAGATGGTACTGACTCAGGGGGTGGGTTTGGGATCAAATCCTGACTCTTCCTTATTTTTTTAAAAATTTTTTTTTCATTTATTTATTTTCAGCATAACAGTATCATTATTTTTTCACCACACCCAGTGCTCCATGTAATCCATGCCCTCTATAATACCCACCACCTGGTACCCCGACCTCCTACCCCCCGCCACTTCAAACCCCTCAGATTGTTTTTCAGAGTCCATAGTCTCTCATGATTCACCTCCCCTTCCAATTTACCCCACCCCCTTCTCTCTAACTCCCCATGTCCTCCATGCTTTTTGTTATGCTCCTCAAATAAGTGAGACCATATGATAATTGACTCTCTCTGCTTGACTTATTTCACTCAGCATAATCTCTTCGAGTCCTGTCCATGTTGCTACAAAAGTTGGGAATTCGTCATTTCTGATGGAGGCATAATACTCCATAGTGTATATGGACCACATCTTCCTTATCCATTCGTCCATTGAAGGGCATCTTGGTTCTTTCCACAGTTTGACGACCGTGGCCATTGCTGCTATAAACATTGGGGTACAGATGGCCCTTCTTTTCACTACATCTGTATCTTTGGGGTAAATACCCAGGAGTGCAATGGCAGGGTCATAGGGAAGTTCTATTTTTAATTTCTTGAGGAATCTCCACACTGTTCTCCAAAGAGGCTGCACCAACTTGCATTCCCACCAACAGTGTAAGAGGGTTCCTCTTTCTCCACATCCTCTCCAACACATGTTATTTCCTGTCTTGCTAATTTTGGCCATTCTAACTGGTGTAAGGTGATATCTCAATGTAGGTTGTAGGTTGATATCCAGGATCTATAATGAACTCCTCAAACTCAACACACACAAAACAGACAATCATATCAAAAAATGGGCAGAATATATGGACAGACACTTCTCCAATAAAGACATACAAATGGCTATCAGACACATGAAAAAATGTTCATCATCACTATCCATCAGGGAGATTCAAATTAAAACTGACTCTTCCTTATTAACTGAAATGAATATATTGTCTGACTTTTGGTAAATGTATGGTTGTTACCAGGACCAAGAGCAATGGTAGAATTATTAAAGGCTGAAGAGCACATGGTTTTATGTCCAAGCTCTTGGAACCATATTTTTTGTTCTCTAAATGTGACTCGCCACAGGTTCTACATAGCATTTTAACTTGCCACAAACAATTTTTTTTTTTTTTAAACATCATGATCTCTTAGATCACAAGTAGCAAGGATTTTTATTTTAGAATCTGAACTAAAGTGGTTTCTCTGCTTTTAGGACAGTAGCTCCCAAACTGCGACCTCTGGCCCAGCAGTATCAATGTCACATGAAAAGCAATAAAAAATACGAATTATTAAGCCCACAATATAGACCTACTGAATAAGAAAATCTAGGGTAAAATCTAGGTAGGTAAAATCTGTTTATACCAGAAATCTGTTTAAACAAACTTTTCAGGTGATTCTGATGTGGGTCAGTGTTTGAAAATCACTTGTCTAGAGCATACTGAAGTTGTCGGCTTTTTGTATAATCTGATAAATAAGGCAGAGAAACATGTTCAGGTGTGGTGTTTTGGTACCACAATCTAAAGACGTACTTAAGTTGTAGAGTGTGGCATAGGAGCTACCTGTCTTTCTCTCCAGAGTGTATCTCTTGGCATTGGCCAGATTATTCCCTCAGAGACTGCTAGAATGTCAGGCCACTGTATTTTCATGGGATCGTCTCCTGCCTGTTGACAGGTATGTATTGTATCAAGGCACAGAAGGGAATGTTAATTCCTATTTATTTAGCATCTCTCCATATGAACTTGTCACCTTATTGGCCAACCATGATGTCCTTTGGAAATGGTAAGATGATCAAGACCTTACAAACTACATGGTAGCACAGAACCAGATAGAAGACCTAATTCTTTAAGATGGTGAAAGGTGGGACACCTTCTCTCTTTTCCCTGGGAAATCACTGGTGATTACTTCTCAGGTCCTGTCACTTATTAATGTAACCCAACCTATCTTGCCTCTGGAAGGTAAATGATGGTACTTAGCCTTGGTTACACAGACATTCTGGTTTAGCATTTCTTTGGAAACAAGCCAACATGAATGACTTTTCTCAGCATCCATGGCATGTAGAAATAATAGTTTCATGTAATTTTCAAAATCTTGATGACCTTTAAAATTTCTTTTTTTATTTAAAGATTTTTATTTTAGGGAGAGACAGCGTGAGTTAGGGGTAGGGGTAAAGTGAAAGAGGGAGAAAGAGAATCTCAAACTCCACAAATGTGTAGAACTCCCCCAGTGTGGGACTCGATTCTACAAGCCTGAGATCATGACCTGGACTGAAATGAAGAGTCGGGCAGGCACTCACCTGACAGAGGCACCCAGGTGCCCCATAAAGTGTTTTTCAATACATTGTTGGAAAAAAATGGTCTTCTAGGACCTTTTAGGGAACATAGGAGAAGGATGAGTTGCCTTCATAGGATAAAATCATTCCTGTCTCTGAAATCTGCTTTCTTTTTGTGTATTGTATATTAAGGAATTTATGGTATCTGAACTTCTTTAATCTTCAATCACTTTTGACTCTAGGTTTTTGTTAACCAACTAAGCAAATGATTAGAGCTGCTCCCAGTCGTTAATGCTCACACGCTGCTCTCAGCATCTGATAACTACACCAATATTGAAGCATTTACCCAAATTTCAAATCAACTTTTCACTCCGTTGTCTGGTATTGTCAGAATCCATTTTCTTACATGTTCTCTAAGTTCTTGAATTATCAGTATTCTGCAAGTTTCTTTGTGACTAAACCTTTTCACTCCAGGGTCTGATTTTTGTCGTATACTCGTGTTTTCCTAATTAAGGGCTTAGAGCTATTATAGGGCATTTGGGTAGAACATGGTGAAAATTGCATCTCTTTTGTAAGATGGATGCCACAACCTGGGTCATTATAGGGTCTTCAGGCAGGAAAGAAGTCACTAAAATGGCAAGGGGAAAAAAAGTCCCCTGCCAGGGAGGCATGGTAGATGGGGAGTGCTACAGTTTTGTGTGGGTCATTTACCTCCACTCATATTCCCTCATTATAATTCCTAAGATCCCATTTTTTTCCTGTTAATATTTTAACTTCCCTAAAAAGACCTGGCAAGATCATCTGGTTCATTTCAGCAATCTACAGGGTCAAACACAGATTTTTCAACTGTCTTAACCCTGAGGCTGTAAGAGGTAAGAGATCATTTTAGTACGACCACAGAGAGTTCCTGATTTTCTTTTAGTGCCTGTTTTTTGAACCATGAACTTAGTATTTTGAGCTTGTCCTATTACCTTTGCAAGTTGCCTGATACGGTTAGAAGCATATTCTCTAATTCTGTAGTGCTTGAATTTTGCAAGCTCTTAGTTAAAAAAAAAAAAAAAAAAGAAGAAGAAGTCATGTAGTTCTCTCAAGCCTGGGCTTTAGTGAGTGCATCAGTCCAAGTGACCATAGGAGATTATTTCTGTCTTTACACTGCATGCCATAGCTTATGAAGCCTTTCGCTAAGGCCCTGTTCCTTATTTCCCCTTTTTCCCTGAGACTTTTTTTTAAAATTTTCTTTATTTTCAGAAAAACATTATTCATTATTTTTTTTAATTATTATTAATTTATTTATTTTCAGAAAAACAGTCATTATTTTTTTTCACCACACCCAGTGCTTCATGCAAGCCGTGCCCTCTATAATACCCACCACCTGGTACCCCAACCTCCCACTCCCCCGCCACTTCAAACCCCTCAGATTGTTTTTCAGAGTCCATAGTCTCTCATGGTTCACCTCCCCTTCCAATTTACCCAAATTCCCTTCTCTTCTCTAACTTTTTTTTTTAATGCAAACACCATAAATCAATATAAGCTAATTTAAGTCCAAAAAAAAATTAACTAAAATAGAGTGGATGAACCATAGAATCTCTAGAAAGTTCAAGGAACGAGGGTAAGCTGCCACAGTTATGTGTGATAGCAAAATTGTATTATTTTTGATATCGATAGTCCACGTGATCTTGATATTTGATCTCTTGATACTCCATGTGATCCACTGGCATAGAACCACTGTGACTGCAGTTTTGGGAAAGTGGTTCTTGCTGTCACCGTACCCTTAAGCATCACTTCGGGGTTTTTTTGTTTGTTTGTTTTGTTTTTGTTTGTTTGTTCTTTTTTGTCACCAGCTTCCTATCACAGTTTGACATGGGTATATATGATTCATAAAGCCCGGGTTACCTGCCTATGCTGTAACTGGGAGCAGAGGAAATGAATATTTAGCATTTTCACCTTTCAAAGTAAGAAGTAGTCTCAGAGATTGGTTCAGAAATATGAGGTAATATTTGATAAAGCATTTACGCAGTGCCTGAACATAGAACCAACTCTTGAAAGTGTTAAAATATAAACTATGAGTGATAGTTCTATGAAAAACAGGTAACAGACCAGGATGCTAATTGTATAAAGGCTTTCAGTATGGCTGCCTTGTATTTTGGGAGCTGAAGATTGTCACCTTTGGTTCTTGAAAGCTAAGTTTGCTGCATTTCATGGCACTGTACTATTTATTCATTTAAATATGTGTTTATTGTTTCCTGTATATTTCTCCTTTAGACTATCATGAGGGATTATGGGAAAAGGGAAGAAGAGGATACTCACTACTTGCCTTCTGACTGCATATAATCTTAAAAGCAGACATTTAAGCAACATTTATTAAGTATGCATTATGTACTCTTGGAAAGTTGTACATGTTTACTTCTCTGATTAGTTCTAACTACAGTGCTATTATCTTTGGTAGTTAATGGAGCCTCAGAGGGTTTAAGTAACTTGTCCAAGGTCATGCAAGTAGGAGAAGGAAAAGTCTAATTCATTCCAAGGCTGGGTCATGATTTGAGGAAGAGACCAATCTCAAGAGCAAGAAAGGCCAGGGCAGGAGAAATAATGTGGGTTAACAGTTTGGACTCCTATCAGAAGATCCCAACTTTAGCAATGTTGTGGAATGTTCAAAGAGGATATTGGCAAAAAACTGAGTAGATTTTTAAAAAATTATTTTATTATTATTTTATTTTATTATATTTTATTTATTATATTTTATTATTATTATTGTTATTTGTTAATTTTAGTTTTTCAGTGTTTCAAGATTCACTGTTTATGCACCACACCCAATGCTCCATGTAATACATTCCCTCCTTAATACCCACCACCAGGCTCACTTAGGCTCACCAGGTCCACCCTCCTCCCCTTCAAAACCCTCAGTTTGTTTCTCAGAGTCCAGTCTTATGCTTCATTTCCCCCTCCCATTTCCCCCAATTCACTTTCTCTTTCCTTCTCCTAATGTCCTTCATGTTCCTTATGCTCCACAAGTAAGTGAAACCATATGATGATTGATGCTTTCTGCTTGACTTACTTCACTCAGCATAATCTCCTCCAGTCCCATTTATGTTGATATAAAAGTTGGGTATTCATACTTTCTGATGGAGACATAATATTCCATTGTATATATGGACCATATCTACTTTATCCAATCATCTGTTGAAGGGTATCTTGGCTCTTTCCACAGTTTGGTGACTGTGGTCATTGCTGCTATGAACCTAGGGGTACAGATGGCCCTTCTTTTCACTACATCTGTATCTTTGGGGTAAGTACCCAGTAGTGCAATTGCAGGGTCATAAGGTAGCTCTACTTTTAATTTCTTAAAGAATCTCCACATTGTTTTCCAAAGCGGCTGTACCAACTTGCGTTGGTGGGAATGCCAATAGTGTAAGAGGATTCCCCTTTCTCCACATCCTCTCCAACACTTGTTGTTTCTTGTTTTGTTAATTTTGGCCATTCTGAGTGGTATAAGGTGCTATCTCAATATGGTTTTGATTTGACTCTCCCTGATGGCTAATAATGATGAACATTTTTCATGCATCTGTTAGCCATTTGTATGTTTTGGAGAAGTGTCTGGTCATGTCCTCTGCATTTTTTGACATGATTATCTGTTTTTTTGGGTGTTGAGTTTGAGGAGTTCTTTATAGATCTTGGATATCAGCCCTTTGTAGTGTCATTTGAGAATATCTTCTCCCATTCTGTAGATTGCCTCTTTGTTTTGTTGACTGTTTCCTCTTCTTAAATGATCTGGCTACAGAATCCTGTCTTTACCAGCACACAGACCTTCCCAACATACAACAGCTTGTAATAATTAATCATCCCATTGACTGTTTCTAGACCTAAATTACCTAGTGGGTTTTTTTGGTTGGTCTGGTTTAAGTTGAATGCCTCAGGGCTCAAGGATTGCGTCTGTGTGTGACTGACACAGCCCTGAGATGTTTGGGATTTGACCTAAAAGAGCCAGGGACTGGTAGAGTGGCAGCCGCTCTCATTAAAGAAACACAGATACTCTGGTGAGAGGTAAACAATTGTATTAGATTTATTAGAGTGTTTTGTGGTCTCAGCATTGTGGGGTGGTTGTGATGATGGTGTTGATGGTCCCAGTTATGTTGGTGGTCATGAAAGGGGTATGAGTGGCATTCTGCAAAGTATGTATGGGAGGTCTTACCCAGCAGAATAACTTTGCTCTTACAAAATCCCTAGAGAAAATTTACTTAAGTAATGGCACCAGAGAGATTCAACATTTACTAGGTAAAAATATCTCTTCTCTGTGGAGTTCAGAGCTATGGTTATGAAGCTACACTTCTTCCTGGGGTAGTTGTGAGTGAAAAAAATCCTGCTGTCCATGATAAATCAACTGCTTGAGAAATCCTTGCATTTTGTCAGCTAATCAGTCTGTTTTGCAAACAGACTTTTGTACCTTATAGGAGAAAATAAAACTCTATTTTATTTTATTCCCTAATGTTAGCTACATGCATATGCCACATACATATTTATATTTATTCATGCACAGATATATACCATATTCATTGATATATTCACATTTAGCCATAAAACTTGAGCCTAGATTCTAGATCCTTGTTCTTGGTGCAACTAAATTTGCATTTTAGTTTGCATGTGAAACATTGTATAGTATTTAATGAAGTGTATGTAAGAGACATTATTATTTTATGCCTATATGATAGGCATATGGAATTCTAAGTAGAACTAGCTTCCAGTTCTGGAAATCTAACAGCACAGTGTAATTGTCTGTTTTGAGTTGGAAGGAAATTAGGGAACATTGTGGTTTATAGTTGAGAGATCCTGGCTTAAATTTTGGGTCTCTTGTTTTCGAGTTGTGTAACCTTGATTACAAAATGCAATGGGTTGGCCTGGTCTCTTCCACAGAAAGATGGGGTTAATACTTCTTCCTCCTTAAGGTTGTTGAGAAGACTCAGTGACTATAGATATTGCCTGGCATGATATATCTGGCATATAACAAATATAGAATGTCTGAACTGGAAGGAATCTTCGAGTTAATAATATAGACCAACGTTCTCATTCTGCAGAGTAAGTCTGAGGCCCAAAGGGATGAAACAGTGATAGAGTTGGAAATGGACTCCAAGTAACAGGATTCCTGTGAAATACCAAGGAAAAGCACTCAGTATCCTATTGTTAGGAAGCAGGTGAATCATGCGATAGTGCAAAAGGGAAGGTACTTGCCTTTATATTTCCAAAGTCGGGAAAAAAATTCAGTAGTATTAGTAAAGCTTCCCAAATCAGGCATCCTATTTTGAATTTTGAAGTACATATTTACTACTTGATATCTGAGTTGTTTCTAGAATTTCCCCTTAGTGATTAAGTTAGAAGTTTTAGAAAGCCAGAGTTGGCTTTAAAAAACAAACAAACAAACAAACAAAAAACAAACCCACAACTATTTATTGAGGTATAATTTACATGGCAAAAAGTAAAATTTATCTCTTTCAAGTGTACAATTTAATTTTTTAAAAGATTTTATTTATTTGAGGGCAAGAGCATGAGCAGAGGTGGGGGGCAGTGGGAGGAGGAGAGAGAGAAGCAGACTCTCCCTGCTGAGGAGGGAACCCGATGTGGGGCTTAATCCTAGGGCCCGAAGATCATGACCTAGGCCAAAGGCAGTCACCTGATGACTGAATCATCCAGGTGCCCCACAAGTTGATTATTTTTAGTAAATATATTAAGCTAGTATCACCACCACCCAGTTTTAGAACATTTTGATCAACTCATGCACATCCCTTGTACCTGTTGATGGCTTATGCCTCTCTCCCTGGGCCCCAGGCAATCACTAATCTACTTTCTGTCTCTGTAGATTTGCTTTTCTGGAGACTTTGTGTAAATGAATTTATATACTATGTGACCTTCTGTGTCTAGCTTCGGAATGTTTTTGAAGTTGTCCATGGTGTAGCATGTACTGTATCTGCTTCTCTTTATTACTGAACCTACATTGACTTTCAATACAAGTTCTACTGATATAGCAGGGAAGCCAGAGGAAGCAAGAAACAGTTTCAGTCTCTCTAAATTTGTCATCTGATAAGCCCGATTCTACAGAGTTGCCCAAAGAGCAGCTTCCCACAGGGAATTCACCAAGGTTAAGTCCTCTGGCCCTCTTCCCAGGCTGCAGGGAGGAGATGTTTACATCCTTATTTCTGATGATTATGCCACTAAATGGTTGGAAAATTGCCCAAGTAGGAGGCAGCAACTCCGATTCCAGCAGGTTAATAACAGCCTTGAAGTACACATTAGTGAGGGGACAGTGATGCACCTGCCACCAAACTTGGGGGTTTGGGGAAAGGCGTGACTCTTCATGAGGAGGCCAAGGAATGGGTTGTGGAAGTGACACAGCTGGGGGCGACCCTGGCAGGGGGCAGGTGTGTTTTCCAGCTTTTCTGGTTGTGAGAATAAAGTAGTTAGTGGGTAGTGGTTCAGCACACAAGGTTTGAAAGTCAGAATTGGGTTGACCATGTGAATTAGGGCAGATGGTGAAGTGTCTTGGAGCCTTTGTTTGCTTATGTATTACGGGAATATAGTCCAGACCTCAGAGCTGTGCAAATAAGGTGATGCAGACAAATGCTTAGTAGGATTCTAGCACCCAGAAAATACTCAGGAGACAGTAGCTCTTAATTTTTAACTCCTTGTCACTAGAGAGTCAAATCTAATCCAGTGTTTTATTGTCTCCCTAAGTGTCTTTAAACTAAAATTATCTGAGATTAATAAAATACTGTGTTTCTAAATAAAAAAAAAAAAAAAGTCAAGGGATTAACAGAAACCTATACCATAGAACCAATGCACAAGTTTGCTTTCTTCCTTCCTTTCCTTGCCCCCACTCCTCTTACCTTCTCTCCCTTCTTTCCTCATGTTATAACTTGAAATCCTAAAACAAATGCAAGTCTAACAGCTAGTATTTACAGTTTCCATTTTAAAGTGGTTTTTGTTTGTTTGTTTGTTTGGTTTTTTTAATAACTTTACTGCATTCATCCTCACAGCAGTTCTGGGGAAAACTCTCGTTATTATCTCCATTTTAGTGTTGGAGGTAATATGACCTGCCCCAAACCACACTTTTTGTAAGTGGTGGATCCCATCATTAGATACTGAGAATGAGATACTGTATTGGTTTTCTAGGGATGCTGTAACAAATTACATTGAGGTAGGTGGCTTAAAACAACAGGTTTATCCTTTCACATTTCTTGGAGGCCACCCCATCAGGGTGTTGGCAGGGATAATGCCTCCTTCCTAGAGGTTCTGAGGCAGAATCTCTTCATAGTTGCTGGCAATCTTTGGTGTTCCTTGGCTTGTGGCTGCCTGCCTCTGGTCTCTGTCTCTGGCTTTACATGGTGTTTGTCTCTGTGTGTGTCTTCTGTGTTTCCGTGTCTGAATTGTCCACTCTTTTCTCTTATAAAAACACCAGCAATTTGATTTAGGGTCCACCATAATCCAGCATGACCTTGTCTTAACTAATTATATTTGCAAAGATTCTATTTCCAAGTAAGGACACGTTTTGAAGTTCCATGTGGACATGATTTTGGGGGGAGGTATTAATCTACAAATCTGGAAACAGAATCCTAAGTGGAACAGGAGACACAGGCATTTAAATAATTATTATTAATGCAGAATTTAATCAGTATGTTAGAGAATGAGAACATCAAGGAATGGTATTTAGGGCAGAGGCCACTGCCTCTGCTTACATTTTTACCAAAAGATTAGAAAATAGTAGACCCACTGTGCATTTCAGAAGTTGTCAGTGCCTTGGCTTTTAAACCATTGAGAGATCACCTTCTTTGATTTTGTTCCTTTACTCATAAGCCGAGTGGTCTCAGGAAGAAAGGAGATCAAGCAGGGTCAGCTGGAGAGGAGGAGAAGTGAGGGAGGAATGGATAAGGGAGGATTGGATAGGACAGACTGCCACATGGAGATGCTGGGGTTTGTGCTTGGCCTCCTTGAAAGAGAACAAAATTTGACTGTTTGAAATTGAACTCTGAAGACAGGTGGTGACGCCTGTCTGATGGAGCGAAAGGCATACAGTACAGGCTCCAAAGAGAATCTTCTAGAAAGGTAAACCCCCCCACCCCCCAAAAAAAATCACCAAAAGGGTGTTTGAAACTAAAAGACCAAGAATAACTACAGCATCTTATAGGACTGGGTGACATTGAAAGTTTAAAGAGCAAAGAGGCTGAGTTCATGGATGTGGAAGTGGGGAGTCAGATTCCTGCTCCACAGTGGGAATGAGGTGGATGGATACAGGCAGCTTAATGGAGGGATGTAGTGCCAGCCCCATACTTCAGACCTGGGAGAAGAGCACCAAAGATTCAGTAGATCCAAGGAAGTTGAGAAAGCAGGGACTGTGTATGCCAGGGTCATTGCTGTGTCCTCAGGGCTAGATAGTATCAGGATTGAGAGTTTAGAGAAGGTTTTTGAGCATAGGGGATAAAGGGTAATTCAGAGGTTCCAGTGCAGCGTTGGGGACAGGAAAGGGCAGAGTTGATTAGTGGACATATGGGCCTCCGCTCCGGGTGGATTTAAAGACACTGCTCCTCTGGACCTAAATTCCTAAGTAGCATGCTCCGATCTGCCTGGTGTGCTCCGAACAGGGGCTGGTCTGGAGTCCAAGGCCAAATTCTAGAGCTGGCTGCATTCAAATTGTTCTTACTCTATACCCCTGTCTGTGCTGATACTCCCAGATATCAACTCTGCCCCTCTATTTCCATGACTACATGTTTCACCTTTGGATTAGACTCAGTGTTTCCTTCCCAACAGGAGCTTTGTCCCCCTCTACTGTGTTCCAGCCACGTACACATAAAGTCTTTTTTTCTTTTTCTTTTTCTTTTTTTTTCACATAAAGTCTTGAGCTCACAGGGGGCACCACACCTGGGCAGTGTCTTTACTTGGCTACCTCTGAACTCAGGAGGGTGACTTTGATAAGGATTGGAGAATAGTGGGAGCCTGTTCTTGAAGAGGAAGAGGAAGTTATTGAGTTTTGGAGAAATTTTAACACAGTATTGATTAATGGGGGTTTCCATTCACTATCTCTTTCATATTGAAATAATGAGAGATCAACATTCCCTAAAATGTAACCCTTGAAAGCACCATAGGTCTGGAGTTTCATGAAAAATATGAGTGTTTTGCAGTTCGTTTGTTCATTCAGTCGTCTTTTCTTCAATATCTACCACGTGCAGTGTGCTAGCGTTCACACAGACGGAGAGACAGAATTGCTACTCTGTCTCCCCCACAGAATTTAATACATTGTAGGGGCTCATGAACTCCATACACTTAAATGAAATAGAAGGGGGGGGTGAGTGACAGGTCATACCAAATGGGGGATTCCAAAACTGAGTTTGAATCCAACAGCATTATGCCTTTCCTAGCAAGCTGACTTACAGGGTGGATGGGGGCAGGGAAGCCGGTTCTGTTGTCTAGAATTCTAGATCAAAGCCTGCCTTCTGCCTGGCCTAGCCGTGCCGCTGACAGGACTTGCCTGCCTGCACCTACAGACAGCTACTCTTCAAACCTGCCGGGGTGATTGGCAGAATCATGTAGTTGGCTATTCTGTAATTAACCCTGCTGACAGCCCCCTAAGTCATTCTCCTGGCAAGTGGCTTCAGCAGCAACAGCTCAACAGGCTATCATCCGCCTGCTCCACTCTCTTTCAGCCCAGGAGGTCCCATTTATAAGCTGATAAATCCCTGGAGGAGATTTCTTCCATCCCAAAGTGAGGAGGGATAAGGGCCTTGTGCAGATTGTCAATCACCGAAACCACAAAACAAGAGGGGAAGAGACTTGTTAACCTATGCAATTTGTCCCCTGGGGCCTAGCCAAGGTATTTCCTTCTGCATATTTGTCTGCTCTCTGCAGAGCTCTTCCTATCTCCAACATTTCCCCCTGCCCATTTACTTTGTCCTTTGGCTCTCATGACATTTAATTCATTGCTACAGTACATGGTGGTATCTATTGGCTCAGCACTTAGGAAGGTGAACTAAGACACAGCGCTTCGTCTCAGATGGTTCATGTTACTTAGCATGAAGCAGATATTTCTTTCTCTTTCCTTCTGGTACTATTGGCAGATATTTGGAAGATCAGGAAAATTGTTGCCACTAACCAGCCCCCACCACCCAAACTCCACCACTCACACATAGATGTTTATTGTATTATTTGTATATGCCTTATCTTTAATAAACTCTAAATATGATGTAATAAAAATGGCTTTGGGAGTCAGGAATTCCATGTTAAGCCCTAGACTAGGTATGTCAGCTGTGTGACCTTGACCTCTTTGATCCTTATGTCCCTTAAGTATAAAATCACAAGGCTATTTGGAGAATGAAGCTAAAATACACAATGCGGGGGAAAGACAGTGCTCAGGAGCTGTCCATTCCCCATTATTTCCTCTCTGTCCTAGAGAGAGGGATGACGTTTTGTCCATTTCATTTCCCTTCCAGTGCCTTCATCTGAGCCTTACACATGGATGGCACAAAGTAAAAAGTCCTTGCTGATGAAGCAAGTGAGTAAATTGAGTGAATGAATGAATGAATGAATGAATGAAAGTCTATCTCTTATTCATTGGTTGGGCCAAAGGAGGAGTATAGGCAGGCTTGGGAGGATGGGCAGAAGGCAGAGCTAGTGGAGGGCTTTTCACCATAGAGTCTTGAAAAGAATGGAGTGCATGTAAGCTTGAAAGGTAAGGAACCAGGAGAAAGATGGAGATGTGGAATAGGGAGTTAGTGCTGCCCATCTGGCTAGAAGGGAACCATTTGTAGAACCTTCTGGGATGAGATCTATTGAATAGTGAGGTAGGGAGTTGGTGTGACCTTAGGACCTTGTCTAGGGGTCCAGCTCTTTTTGGATACTAAGTAGATGTCTAGCCCTTTCTATCCTTGCTCACACCAATTCCTTCTTACAGTCTAGTCAAAAGGGGCACCTGCCCAGGGCCCTGCACTTGACAGCTCCACAAGTAACCACAGCATTTTTTTTTTTTTTAATGTAAAGATACTTCATTACCTCTGTCATTCAAGATCCTGCACGACCTATAATTTCAAACATCTGTTCTCTAATGATCACTGTTCAGGCCCCAGGGGAAAAATTTCTCCACATCTTTACACTGTATCTTCAAAACAAAGTGACTACAAAGGAATATTTGAAGTTTTATTGGTCGTGATGCAGTTGGTGTCCTAGATTCTGTCTTGGCAGGCAGGCAGGCAGGATTTGAGCAATGGTACTTAGGTAAGAGAAAAGACAAATTAATTTGTCAAGTCTTTCTTCTCAGACAGCATGAATGCAATAAATTCTTGCATAATGAACCATCATTTCCCAGAAGAGCCATGTATCCATTTCCTTCTCTTCATGTTGTAATCTGTAGATCTAGAAGTACTCAAGGATTACACACTATCCTTTGCAGTTACACATGAGAAAGGAACACTTTACAATATTGGACCATTTGCATTTTAAAGTTATTTTAGAGTATACTTAGATATAATGTGCATGAAGAATGATACTGATTCTTTACTCCATGGGCATAGATATGTCTTTAATTGAAGGTGAAAATCATGACAAGTCATGGTAAATTTTAAAAAAATATACTATTTTTGCCATGACTTGATCCCTGTGAACCAGACAAAATTTACACATGGTAGGTATGATTCAGCATTTCTGAATCTAACTGTTGCTTTAAAATTGGCAATTCCAGTAACCAGGTATAAGGGCAGAGTTAGTGCTTGTATGACCTGGAGACTAAATGCCTCCTTATATTTTTTACCCTAGTTGTTTTATTTGCCTCGCCTTAGTCCTAGCCCTGCCCTAAAGGACTAGCTACTAAACAGTTCCTGTTTTGTGAGCCATGCAGTCCCATCACAACTATTCACCATGCCATTGTAGCATGAAAACACCCATAGACAGTCTATAAATGAATGGTTTTGGCTGTGTTACAATACAATTTTTACTCACAGAAGCAGGCTTCTGACTTGGTCCGTGGGTCATAGTCTCACTTCTATTTCATGTCACCCACTCTGAGCCACTGTTTGCTTCCTCAAATATTTTCCTGTAACCCAGATAGATGGAGCTGTGTTCATCTTGAATATTGCTTGTTGCTGTGCCAGAGGAAAGAAAAGGGCTTTTTACTGGGCTTAACAATTAAGTGCTCAGAGCCAGAAGGGGCACATTATTTCAGCTCCCAATTTATTAGCTAGAATTAGTCCTAGGTCCCCATCCTACCATAGAGGCCATCAGAGCTATGGTAAGGGTTCATATTGGGTGTCATGAGAGTACAGAGGAGGAAGAGATAAAATCTACTTAGTGAATTAAAGCAAGGATTCATGCAAGTCACATTTGTTTTGGGCTTCCAAGCATAGATGTATTTTATAAAGCTACTTGGATGTTAATATAAGCCATAGAATTTATTTGGTATATGTGTTTCAATTAGAATTAGTATGGTATACACACCACAATGGCTCTAATATATATGTATTACATATGTGTGTATGTATTCCCTTTTATTAACATGAATCGTGTCTATATCTTAGATTGGTTTTTGTGTGTGTGTCTGTTTTTGTTGTTTGTTTGTTTGTTTTTGCTGATGGCATATGGTTTGGTGCTGTATTTTTACTCTGAAAATCTGTCTTAGCTATGTTTCCACATTTAAACTTATTGACACAGATGACAAATCGTCTTGCTAGTTTTTTTCTATTTGTTCAACCTACTCTTTGTTTCCCTTTTCTGTTTTTCTGCAGGCTTTTTGGTTACTTTTTATAATAATTCTTTTATCTTCAATATTACCCCATTTATACCTGTTTCAAAAAATTTTTAGCAGTTTCCATAGGGTGAATAGCATGTGTCTTTAATTAGTAACAGCCTATCTTCAAATATTATATCACTTTACATGTAGTATAATGACTTTAACTTATTTTACTTCTAATTGTCCACTTTCTTAACTTCTGCTGTTCCTGTCACCTTTTCATTTTTATATATTCTATCCATCCAAAGTTCATCGTGACTATTTCTTTTTGGCATAGTTAATTATTTTTTATAGTTATTTAAAAATAAGAAAAATGGGTCTTTTATACTGTTGCTTTTAAAATACTTATAATAATTATTTTTTGTGAATCTTGGAACACTGAAAAAATAAAATTAAAAAAATAAATGGAAAAAAATAATTGTTATTTTTTTTCCCAATTTATTTATTTTCAGAAAAACAGTATTCATTATTTTTTCACCACACCCAGTGCTCCATGCAAGCTGTGCCCTCTATAATACCCACCACCTGGTACCCCAACCTCCCACCCCCCCCGCCACTTCAAACCCCTCAGATTGTTTTTCAGAGTCCATAGTCTCTCATGGTTCATCTCCCCTTCCAATTTACCCAAAAGCACATACCCTCCCCAATGTCCATAACCCTACCCCCCTTCTCCCAACCCCCCTCCCCCCAGCAACCCACAGTTTGTTTCGTGAGATTAAGAGTCACTTATGGTTTGTCTCCCTCCCTATCCCATCTTGTTTCATAGATTCTTCTCCTACCCACTTAAGCCCCCATGTTGCATCACCACTTCCTCATATCAGGGAGATCATATGATATTTGTCTTTCTCCGCTTGACTTATTTCGCTAAGCATGATACGCTCTAGTTCCATCCATGTTGTCGCAAATGGCAAGATTTCGTTTCTTTTGATGGCTGCATAGTATTCCATTGTGTATATATACCACATCTTCTTGATCCATTCATCTGTTGATGGACATCTAGGTTCTTTCCATAGTTTGGCTATTGTGGACATTGCTGCTATAAACATTCGGCTGCACGTGCCCCTTTGGATCACTACGTTTGTATCTTTAGGGTAAATTCCCAGTAGTGCAATTGCTGGGTCGTAGGGCAGTTCTATTTTCAACATTTTGAGGAACCTCCATGCTGTTTTCCAGAGTGGTTGCACCAGCTTGCATTCCCACCAACAGTGTAGGAGGGTTCCCCTTTCTCCGCATCCTCGCCAGCATCTGTCATTTCCTGACTTGTTGATTTTAGCCATTCTGACTGGTGTGAGGTGATATCTCATTGTGGTTTTGATTTGTATTTCCCTGATGCCGAGTGATATGGAGCACTTTTTCATGTGTCTGTTGGCCATCTGGATGTCTTCTTTGCAGAAACGTCTGTTCATGTCCTCTGCCCATTTCTTGATTGGATTATTTGTTCTTTGGGTGTTGAGTTTGTTAAGTTCTTTATAGATTTTGGACACTAGTCCTTTATCTGATATGTCGTTTGCAAATATCTTGTCCCATTCTGTCAGTTGTCTTTTGGTTTTGTTAACTGTTTCTTTTGCTGTGCAAAAGCTTTTGATTTTGATGAAATCCCAAAAGTTCATTTTTGCCTTTGCTTCCCTTGCCTTTGGCGATGTTCCTAGGAAGATGTTGCTGCGGCTGAGGTCGAAGAGGTTGCTGCCTGTGTTCTCCTCAAGGATTTTGATGGATTCCTTTCTCACATTGAGGTCCTTAATCCATTTTGAATCTATTTTTGTGTGTGGTGTAAGGAAATGGTCCAATTTCATTTTTCTGCACGTGGCTGTCCAATTTTCCCAACACCATTTATTGAAGAGGCTGTCTTTTTTCCATTGGACATTCTTTCCTGCTTTGTCGAAGATTAGTTGACCATAGAGTTGAGGGTCTATTTCTGGGCTCTCTATTCTGTTCCATTGATCTATGTGTCTGTTTTTGTGCCAGTACCATGCTGTCTTGATGATGACAGCTTTGTAATAAGGCTTGAAGTCCGGAATTGTGATGCCACCAACTTTGGCTTTGTTTTTCAATATCCCTTTGGCTATTCGAGGTCTTTTCTGGTTCCATATAAATGGTAAAAGTATTAGATTGGCAGCTGACTTATCCACAGAGACCTGGCAGGCCAGAAAGAGCTGGCATGATATTTTCAGAGCACTAAACGAGAAAAACATGCAGCCAAGAATACTATATCCAGCTAGGCTATCATTGAAAATAGAAGGAGAGATTAAAAGCTTCCAGGACAAACAAAAACTGAAAAAATTTGCAAACTCCAAACCAACTCTACAGGAAATACTGAAAGGGGTCCTCTAAGCAAAGAGAGAGCCTACAAGTGGTAGATCAGAAAGGAACAGAGACAATATACAGTAACAGTCACCTTACAGGCAATACAATGGCACTAAAATCATATCTCTCAATAGTTATCCTGAATGTTAATGGGCTAAATGCCCCAATCAAAAGACACAGGGTATCAGAATGGATAAAAAAACAAAACCCATCTATATGTTGCCTCCAAGAAACTCATTTTAAACCTGAAGACACCTCCAGACTTAAAGTGAGGGGGTGGAAAAGAATTTACCATGCTAATGGACATCAGAAAAAAGCAGGAGTGGCAATCCTTATATCAGATCAATTAGATTTTTTTTTTAAATATTTTATTTATTTATTTGAGAGAGAGAGACAGTGAGAGAGAGCATGAGCGAGGAGAAGGTCAGAGAGCGAAGCAGACTCCCCATGGAGCTGGGAGCCCGATGTGGGACTCGATCCCGGGACTCCAGGATCACGCCCTGAGCCGAAGGCAGTCGTCCAACCAACTGAGCCACCCAGGCATCCCAGATCAATTAGATTTTAAGCCAAAGACTATAATAAGAGATGAGGAAGGACACTATATCATACTCAAAGGGTCTGTCCAACAAGAAGAACTAACAATTTTAAATATCTATGCCCCCAACGTGGGCGCAGCAAACTATATAAACCAATTAATAACAAAATCAAAGAAACACATCAACAATAATACAATAATAGTAGGGGACTTTAACACTCCCCTCACTGAAATGGACAGATCATCCAAGCAAAAGATCAACAGGGAAATAAAGGCCTTAATTATTTTTTAATGATTCCTGATTCTGTAGTGTAGGTCTCCTGGTACTGAATTTTCTGAAAATTTGTTTGGGTAAAAAGAGTTCTTTCATCTTTGAATGATATTTTCCCTGAGTTTGAAATTGTTTCAGCACATGAAGAAGTTACACTATTGTCTTATAACTTACATATAGTTTGAAAAGAAGTCTGCTGTATTTCTTATTTATTTTTTCCTGCTTCAAATGCTTCTGACTGCCTTAAAAATTTTATTTTTGTTTTTTTAGTAGTTTGAGTATGAAACATTGTTAAGTCTTTATTTTTAATCTTCATCTGGATTTGGGTTCTGTGATTCTAAAAAATGTTTAGCTATGATTCCTTCAAATATATTTTTTTAAATTTTCTTGCCACATCTCTTGGAATTCCAATTAGACATGCATCCAGTATTGCTCCTCGTATGGACATACTACATTCTCCTTTACTCCCACACTGTTTTTTTTTTTTTTTCTTTTTCAGTTTGTAGTATCTTTTGATCTTTTTCAAGTTCACTGATTCTTTTCTTGGCTGTTTTGAGTTCACCGATGACCTGTGGAGGGAATTCTTAATATTTGTTACCACGGTTTTTTATGCCTAGCATTTTTGTTTTACTCCTTATTATAGTTTATCATTTTCCATTTATTTGTGTATGTTATCTACCTTTTCCACTAACATAGTCATGATATTTAATTACATTAATAATCGTTCTTTAAAAAATTTTCTGTAGATAATGGCCTGGTTGTGCTTGGGTTTTATAACCTTTTTTTTTTTTTTTTTTAAGTAAGGCAAAATTTTTTTTGTATAACAGCATAAACTGGGGTAAGAACATGTATGCCTTCTACTGGGCACACCTGTTATTTTGCTGGGCTGCCATTGTGGGATGTTGACTAGATTAGTAGGTGAGCTAGATTTGGATTTTCTTCTTGATATGCTCACCTTTCAGTGCATCTTTGACTTCAGATTTCTCAACTATTTGTACTTAGGATAGAGTCTGGTTTGCTGGAGGCTTTTCCTCAATGTTCCTGATTGATCCTCAAATTTAAGCCGCCCTGTACTCTTTTCCCTCGTAGATAGTCACTTGCTCTATGCGTCTGATTTTCCTGTGGCAGTGGACACAACTTTGTATTGCTAGCCTGGTGATTAGGGCTGGGGTCTTCTTGGTTACCCAGGTCCAGCTTTTGCCTCAATCATGTTTGGTCTCAGGAGTAGGCTGTTTTCATGAACCTGTCCTTCCCCAAGAAGTAAGAGAACAATGGTCTGAACTGAGGATGGTTTATTACCTGTTTCTCTTTAGCTGCCCTGTGGGGCCACAGCATTTGAGGCCCTTCGCCCAGCAGTTTAAAGATTTTGTTTCTGAGGGAGAAGTGCAACAGGACTTTTCTAGCTTTCTCATAACTGTACATGTCCCCTTCCCAGAGGCTTAAACTGCTAAGATTTTCTCTGATTTCCTATCCAGTCTCCATTTTTTCAGGTACCCCCAGTAGAGACCTGTAGAAGAAAGCTTGTAAATGATAACCCACTTTGCATTTGTAGCTCCCCCAAACCAGGTTTCTATACTCTTTCTATACCCTTATGCTACTCTATGCTCATGTAGCAATTCCCTAAAAACATTAAGAAGACTCTTTGATTCCACTTATGTGCCGGTCTCCTCTTTCTCTTATGCTCTGCCACAAATAAACTAGTGCTTAACTTTATTAATTGATTTCTCTGCAACATAAGACCTCTAGGCTTAAATTTATAATTTTGTAGATTAATGGCTTTTTAGTATGGTGGCAATAATGTTCTTCCTGACTTTCTGCATCCTAGTCATTAATCTGTTTGGGATGACCTCTGTTCTTGGAGGGTTGTGTTCTGATTTCTACACTTTGGACAACATTGATAGAGAATAAGATCATTTTCTGTGGCTTTACTACAATATCTAGTTTATAGCAGGAAACTGAGCCATAATTATGCTATGAAATTACTTTGTTAAATTATTTCTAAGAACATATGAATACTCTTAGGTGGTTAAAACAAAAACCTTTTCCTTAATTGTTTGAAGACTGAGGTCATGATCCTGACTGTGCCATTTTCTAGCTTAGTGATCTTTGAGCAAGTCACTGGATGTTTTCAGTTCTCAACTTCCTGTCTATAAAATAAGGATGTTGAGCTAGTGATTTTTGTGGTCCACAATCTATTCTAAGACTATTGATGCTATATTAATCTTTTATCTGTGTAATCTGTGTAATTATAGTACAGGTATTATTCTCGTTTAACAACCCAGTCAAGAAGTATTATGTTCTTCAGTAATGAATTCTAAGTATAAGCAGAGTACTGCGTTGTAGAGTTTGAACTTGTTCTTGGAAGAGTTCTTGTTTGGTCAGACCAAAACAGGGAGCGGGTGGTATATTTTCAATGTATAGAGTTATAAAGTGTGTTGTCTCAGTCTCTTGCACAAGGCCTAATTTAACCACTCTTAAATATGTTGGCTATCACACACCACTTAGTGTGTAATTCAGATTATTTTAATCATTTTGTGCATGTGTGAGTTGATGGGGAGGGGCGGAGGGAGGGAAGAGACAGAATCACAGGGCTATTAAAGAGTTGTGGATTTAGGCATATCTAAGCCCCTAAAGAATTGGAATAAGATGGGAGGTCTCTCAGCTTTTAAGACCAGTGTGCTTTTACTGGGCTGTGTTCCCTATATGAGAGTTGCCGTACCTATTCCTGAGTTGTTTTAAAGAATCCTAGCCTTCTGACCTCAAGTGCTTTTTAAAAGTTAGAATACCTGTTCTCTGAAGTCATCTTTATTGTAGGCAGGAAATTTGTAGGACAGAAACAAACTTCCTTGTTTGGGATCCTATTTCACAGAATACAGACCTTAGAAATATAGTTCTCTTTTTTATCAAATAAGATCATCTCACTAGCTACATAAAAATGAGTGAGTATGTGTAGGCAAGAACCTTGATGTTGATTCTGACACATGTGCCTCTCAGTCTATCCAAATTCATCCATCCTTCAAGATAAAACTCAAAATTTATTACCATAAAGCTTTTTTGGTCAATTTCAGTTCCATTTTTGAACTCCTATAACTCTTATATAGTACTCGGGTTGTTTAATTTGATAAATTAGTTTAAAGTGACGTACGGAATTTTTCATATTTCTGCCATTTACACCCATGGAACACGAATCTTAGGAGCACAAGGAGCACCTGATAAATACATTTTTAAAGCTTACTCTTATTGAATTTTTCTTAACATTCTTAATATCTTTATTTCATCTTAAATATCTGTTAACCAATGACTATATCCTAAGCCTCTTATGTAAATTCCAGGTTTCAAATGAGCTGAAGACCCATAATAAACAAAAACATTCAAATGATGATATACTCTATAAAGAAAACCAAAATGGGGTAAAGTGTCTAGACAGTGACTGGAGAGGGCTGTGCCTTAGTTTCTACAAGGAAGTCTTCTCTGAATAAGTGACATTGGAATAGGTAGCAGATGAAAATAAAGGACAAATCATGAAGATCTCTGGAAGATAGTTCCCATGGTAATGTTGTAGAATTGTGCATATAATACATGATTAAATATTGCATTATATTGAACTCATGAATATTAATGGTTAGAAAAGGTCAAGGTTATTGTGTTATCTCTGTTTGTTCTTCATTAGGGGTATGAGATAATTTGTGGTGAAGAAGCCCACTTTTCCTGGTTTCAGAAACCAGAGACAATAGACATGGAGAATTTGTTTCATACTGACTTATTACTAGAACTCCTGGTGAAGCAAGTCATCTTTCAGAAGGATGGGGTTTAGAGGTACAAAGATAGCCCCTGCTACAGTGAATTCAAATAGAAAAAGTAGTAGAGAGAAAAAGACACTGGCCCAGAGAGTGAATAAGGTGGGTAGTGTCACAGTGGAAAGTAAACAGAGGGCTTGTTTTAAAGCCCCCAGACCAGAAAACAGATTGAAACACAAGACAGAGGGCTCAAAAGTGTGAGAGCTAATTTACTGAGAGAACAAGGATTCAAAGAGGTGAGTGTTACAGGTTAAAGCAGCTGACAACCGATCAGTGGGATGGGGACAAGAAAATCAAAGACCAAGCCAGAGCTCACTCTCCTTGGCCCATGGGCTGTCAGTTGCTGTGGCAGTTCCCTGAATGAGGAGGGATTTTGCCTAGTTTAATTAGATCCAGCAGCACAACCCCTTCAGCAATGAATGGTTTATGTTCATCTTGCCATTTCGTTAAGGAAACAGTAGTTTAATAGTTAAGAGCATGGTCTCTGGAGTGACCCTGCTCAGGTGAGAGGTCTGGCTTTGCTCCATCTGGTTGTGTGACCTTGGCAAGTTACTTCATCTCTCTGAGCCTCATTTTCCCCATCTTCAAAATAAGATGGGTGTGCTATTATCCTAGGGTTATAATGCAATTTAATTAAAACAGCTACAGCATGTAGATAATATTGACATTAAATAATCCCTTTTGATTGCGTTCCAACTTGGGAAGCTTAGGATTCTACTGGTTAGCATGATGCGTGAGTACATATGGACCTTGCTGTCTTTGTTCATGTACATTGACTTCTAGGCTGAGAATGACAACTTGCTTAAATCTACCTGTATGTAATTACTGGCTACAATGGGACTGAGGTATAACTCTTTCTTTTAATTTAAAAAGGGATGACTGCAATTCTACAACTATAATTTCATCATTAATCACTAAAACATGTTGGCAATCTCAGGCTCTCTGAAACTTGGAATGATAAAAGTGTTACTAAAAATAATAGCTCAATCAGGAGAGGTACTAGTTCTGTTTTGATCTTGTAGGTCAGCATGAGGTTCAGTGTAGAAACTCAATAAAAATTTGTTGGAAGTATGAATACAAGTGTATTTCACCAGTGTACCAAAACTTAAAAATTGTAAGTCATCTTTAAGAGAAGCTATATGTGGCCCCACTCATGTCAGAATGACCTTCAGATCCAGATTTCAAACCATAAGGCAGTGCCAGTCACAATTAGATCAATAAAAGCTTTAGTACCTAAGTGTGATCACCTGTCTTTGATCATGAACCTTATTTGCCACACTTGGATTGTTTTAATTAAATGGACTTTTTCATAAAAGTAAATTGCCCCTCAGATATAAGAATTGGTCCATTAATGGGTTATTTAAATAGATATGTTTTGAGCAGTGAAAGACTTCTTCTAGACTAGATCTCACATGGATGGAATTTAAACACTGGGGATGTAGGAATGAAGGTGCATGCTTCCCAAAGAACAGTCTGAAAGGGTGAAGGTGAGAATACTCCTTTGGATGTATAATTTCTAGAATGTTTAAGAGGTCAGTCATGTTATTGTTATGCCTTACATTGCATCTCTGAGAAGAACAAATGAAAAGGTGTAAATTTAGAGTAAATGAATCACTAGAAAGCTCAAACTCTGGGTCTCTTAAGGGAATTATTTGTAAATATTGGTGAACTGAACTTTATTTCCAGTGGATTCATTATCCAGTTGGAATTATTTTTTAAAATCCATCCTATGCTTTATATGAGAATGAAGCATTTTACTTCCAGTTCAGTTTCCTGTTTCATGTTATAAATGATTCATGCATGAAGGTTCTGTGTTCAGTCATACCGATCGCTGGCAGATGGATGGTCTGACCTATTCTCAGCAATTAGATGATCAGTTCAGTTTGGTGAATTCTGATGACCAGATTGATGAGACCAGAAAGGATCAAGCCAAGTAACCACTTGGCGTCAACCAATAAGACAATTTAAAAACAGAATTGACCTCAAAATGTTTATTTTAGTTCTCAGCGTAGAAAAGGATAAAATACTCATTCTCTAGAGTAGTGGTTCTCAAACTTTGAATGCCTCATACTCGCTTGAAGGGATTGTTCCAAGCACATTGCTGGGCCCACCCCTAGGGTTTCTGACTCAGTAGGTCTGGGTGGTGCTGAAAAATCTGCATTTCTAACAAATTTCCAGGTGCTGTTGCTGGTTCAGAGATCACACTCAGCAGCACTAAGAAGTAATGCATCATTGGGGTCATGTCAGATGGTTCTGAGAGTCTATTTTATAGAACACAGGGGAAAGACGATGCTGGAGCCTGAAGTGGCTTGATTTCATGGAGAAACTGATGTTTCAGTACCAAATAAATGCCAAATTAATGCCAAATAAAACCAAGAATCGAGGAGATTCTTATCCACATAAAATGCCTGTGCATTTTATGCTGCTTCACATGTCTTGTGAGGAATATTCAGAGAAATGGAGGAGATTAATTAAGATATTAAGCTGCCACAAATTCTGAGCAGATGAACCCCATAGAAAATTTCTGTGTTACTAATGGGTATTTGTTTCTGCTAGCAAACTTGTGTTTGTACAAGTGGGCAGAGTCCAAAAAGACTGAAAGAAGTTAATCAGTTCATTTGCCAAGGCCTTGTCTTCTGATCCTAGGACTAGGGAATAGGATTAACCCAATGCATATAAATCTGTACACATATATAGAAGATTGAAATTTTGATTATAATTAATATAATTATCCATTTTCTCATGACATACCTTTAACTAAATTATTAGCTGCAAATGGAACAGAGGTCAGGAATTTTATGATGGAAAGTGAGAGAGAGGAAATGTTTATCTGGATATCATGGCCCAGTGGCTCCCCAAGCATCTGTGATTTTTAAAAATCATATAGAGTCAAGGCTGTCCTCCCTAGAGTCTGATTCAGAGCATATGGAATGTGCTGGAAATTTGTATCTTCTTAACTAGTTTACCCAGCAATGTGGTTTCATAGCCATGTTTAGAAAATATTAGTCAAAATATGTGCATACAGTATTATGCTATGCTTTGAAAGGGTGAAAAAGACTTGTAAACTAGTCTTTGTTATCTGGCAGTCACAGTGTGGTAAAAGGAACATGTGCCAGACATATGGAATGAATAGCAGTCGGAAATAATGCATTCTTGGGGCCATAGTGGGTACTACTGAGGGTCTGTTGTGGGTAATGGGCCAGCAAGGTACAATATCTTAGAAGCAGATCCTTGAGCAGTGAGTGACTAATTCACTTTCTAGATATTACAGTCAGAACATAATTAATTGGGGATCTTTAACCTTTTCTGCAGCATAACATAGTGGGACAGTTACTGGGCTTAGAGCCTTTAGGATAGGAATTCTTTTATATTCAGAGTGCCCAGAAGAGTGTGTGAACCAGAGTGGGGACTCATTGTAACTGTAAGCAGTAATGAACAAAGACAGCTTAGTCAGTCATCAGGCATTGCCACACGACCCAGATGACATCAGCTCATGTAAGTGCTTCGCACAGTTCGAATGGGTTATCAAAACATGCAAAGTATTGCCATTGATGTTATCATTTATATTGATTTGATTTTCATCCAACTCACTCTCTCTAACCACTACAAGTGGCATACTCGCTTGGCTTCCTTGTGCTATAAACCGATATACATAGAACTTAATGCACTGTTACCAGTTTAAAATAAGATTCTCTAGCCTGTGTGACCAGGCGGCGAGTAGTTCCCCACGGGAAATACAGGGAACCCAGTGTCTCTTACCAGCACCTCAACTACCACTGTAGATCCAGAGCCAGGAGAAGAGAACACATCATCGTGAAGCCACACTGTCCTTTCTGGTGACACCCCTTAATGGCCTCTACTCCGCCAGATATTTTTAATGAAGTTACAGCTGTAATCTGGGCCTTCATTCATGTAATCTGTGGCTCGGTGTTGGAGGCATACTCTGAAGTCTGTGGGTGGGAGGCACCCTGAGGGCACAGCACATCTATTACCCCGGAGAAGCTAGAACAGGGAAACAAATGATAATGGCAAAATGCTAACGCCTTGAATGAGCTGAAGATGATGATGTAGCACTTGGAGTTTTCCAGTTCTTGTGATGAGGCAGGGCCTATCGTTAGTTTGATATATAAATGTGCCTTAGAGAAGTCTTGCAGGGATGTTTGTCTCTCAGTGATAAAGAGAATTCATTAGCATACGGAGCCCTCTCCAGTGACAATTACCTGAGGATGCATGTGATCTGCCTTTGCACAGATATTGCAGTGTAATTGTGCTTAAGGGGGCATTTTGACAAAGAAGGCAACCCCATTATTTTTATCCACGTACAATAGCAAATTAATTGAACAATTAGTAGTAATAGCTTGGTTGTGCATAACGAGGCATCTTGCATCCCAAAGTACTATACTGACAAAATATGAGCACTAATGCTCCTGTAGTGAGAGATGGAACAGTCCTCTTCACGATTTCCAGGCAGTAGGAAGAGAATACCAGAACAAGCGGAAAGGGAAGAATTCTTTAAGAAAGAACTGGAAGGTGCAGCAGACCCCAGCTTTGGCTTACAAAGAGAGTAAGCTACACATTCCCTTTGTTGGTCACAGAAAGAGGTTGACATCACGAGGTGTATTCAGTGGAAGTTTAAATATAGCGAAGGAATAGAAATGAATACTAGAACCAGTTCTTGTACCTATACATTTAAGAAAGGAATATTGATTTGAAGGGCTTAATAGCAAGGAGAGGAAAGTGAGCACTGGGGAGAAAGTTTGCTGCCATTTTGATATGAAAGCATCTCTCTTCACGAAAGGATTCCTAATCAGACATTTTGATTGCAAGTCACCATGATTGTCACCAGTGCCATGCTGTGATTAGAATAGCTCTTCAGTCCTCATATTCTGTAGCATACCCTGTGTCATGCCCACTTTCATCATACTGACAGCTCATAAACATGGAACTGTTAAAAAATGTAGTTAGCATACATCCCCATTCTGGACAAACACCTTGAAGTCCTAGTGAAATGCGTAACTCCTAGCTTAACCTATGCATAACTTCATAAGTCTAGACTTCTTAAGTTTAGAAGAACTAATTTTCAAGTGATTGCATAACACTGTAACAATTTACTGTGGGTTGATTCATATGAAATACCTGAGTTTTATAAACAGTTGGCTATTTTTTCCTCCAAAAAAGGGGATAAGTAAATAAATGTCAACATTAGTACCGTCTTCCTAGCACAGAAATTCCTATATACTTGTACAGTAGCAGAGAGTTTGAGGGAGCATAGCTAGACTTCTGAAGATCCTTATCTTAACCTAAGACTATGGTAAATACTGTTCTAGGGAAGCCCTAGGAAATTATTACTATCCTCAACTTAAGGCACAAGTTGTTTTTATTTGCATTTTGTGACTTCCTTGATCTATCCAAATGCTATGTAAGTTTGGTTGATATAACATTTCCTGAACTATCCATTTGGCTCTGAATTGCCCATCCAAAATATAATTTTTCTCCATGACTTAAAGAAAAAATCATTTGCTCAATGCATATCATCATTTTCAGGTTTATTGAAATAACCTTTCCAAGATCCTGTTTTCACAATCTCATATACTTATTATAAAACTCCTACGGTTTTCCAGCACTTCCCAAATGGAGTCCAAATGTACCACCATTCTGGATTCCAAAACCTGTACAGACTGGTGCCAGTTCATCTTCCTAAATTTTTGTTGCCAGTATTCCTCAGGACACACACTTCATTTAATTACACCGCTTAATTACCATTCCCAGAAACCTCCATTTGCATTTTTGTCTCTGTTCTTTTAGCTCAGATTACTTCCCACCATTTAGAATATCTAACTCCTTCTAATCCAGTTATTTTATATAAATCTCTTATGACTTCTAAGATTCCACTTGACTACATGCCCATTGCTCTGTGGGAGATGGAATTCACTTGTCTGAAGATAGCATGAGACTAAATAGTCAGCAAAAGGACAAAAATGGTAGCAGTTTTTAGCATTCTCATGGTGCTTGGATAACAAAAATTGGAGTTCAGAACCCATCATAAATAAGGAAACTTGGAAACTATTCATATTATATGGATATTTGTTAGGAGTAGAGACAGTCCAGAAATAGACTGACCTTAAAATATACAGATTAGCCTCAAGTTAGCTCAAGACCTCAAGTTAGCTCAATAGCAATACTCCTGCTACTGCTAGAAGCCAGAGTAAGTTACTTATCCGGAGCCTCTATAAATTTTCATACATAATCAGGAATCCATTAATTATCAGTCATAGTGAAAACAACCAAAAGAAAAGACCTAAACAATAGAAACAGACCTACAAGCAAGCTATTAGAATGTCAAACATTCTAGTCTTTAAAGTAACTATAAATAATTAAAATAGATCTTGGTTTTACCCAGCTTAATTTATAAAAAATGAAATTCAAATGCTAGGAGAAAATTAATAACTGACATTAAGATCCTAATAGATTGGTTTAATGGCAGATTTGGTAGAGTTAAGAGATTATTAAATAGGAAAGTAGGTCAGTAAAATGCCTATAGAGGGAACAAAGGGATAGAAATTACAGACAAAAAGTGAAATGTAATGATATGGTATAAATATACAGAAAATTAGATTCCCAAAAGTAAAGGAAAAAGATAATGGGAAAAACTAACATATGAAGAGAGATATTTGAGAAATTCACAGTAAAGAAAAATAGTCACATATTCTGGCATTTCTGTGAATTCCAAGTAGGATAAACAAAACCCCATAGACATGTTATCTAATTGCTAATAATCAAAAATGAAATAGAAAATCTTAAAAATAGCCGGAGGAAAATGTTAATTTCAGTTAACAAAATCAACAACTAAGTTCTCAATAGACTAATAATGATACATTTAAAGTAATCTTTAAAATGCTGAAGGAAAATGACCAACAGTGTAGAATTCTATATCCACTTAAAATATCCTTTAAAAAATAAAAGTATAATCAAGACTTTTCCAACTATCAAAAATGAAAACATGGCCAGTAGACTCCTAGGAAAATATTAAAGTTCTTCAATTCAAAAAGGAAATGATTCCATATGGAAGCTTTATAACATAGAGTGAAAAGAACTGGGTAAGGGTAATTATGTATGTAAAATTCTAATCTTCTAACTTTCTGGATTATAGTGTAGAATTAAAATATAGGAAAACAAAAACACAAGCATGGAATGTGGGCAATGGAGTTAAAGTGCGTTAGCATCTTGGATTCTTCGTTTAGTGACAACTTGAACAATGTGACCTGTGTACCACTATTGCAACTTCTCATTAGAAATCACTCTAAGTTCGCATACTCCAATAAGTTAAGAGGTACGTTGTAGTCTTTAGTATAACCACTAAAAAATGTTTAAGAAGAAAATAGAAGGAAAATTATAATGAAAATACTTGTAAAAGAAAAGAGGAAAAGAGAACAGATCAGTTATAAAAAATAGATATATAATAAATTTAAATACAAATATGCCAATAATTTCACTAAATATATATGTGTATATATAGATAGATATTCCACATAAGAGAAAAATATAATCAGGCTAGATTAAAAACAGCAACAACAATAAAACCTCCAAGATTCTTAAAAGATAAATATTAAATTAAAAAAAAGTCAAGGGTGAAATGAAATATACTGTGTTTGTATTAGTACAAAGTAAAAGTCAATTTAAAAAAATTTTCTATTTCCTAATACAGTATTTAATCGAACAGGAAAATATAATTCTCAATTTTAAGTACCTAATAACTCAAAAATATAAAGCCCAAACCGAAACCAATAGGCATATGTGATGGTATAAAAAAGACCTTTTAAACCACAAGATTTTAGAAACTTTATCTCTTATAAATTCTTAATTTGGAGGGTAGTATGTTCGCAAAATTATAAGGCTATCCAAGCCAAGAGATGGCATGGGATTCCGGTGGGGGAAAAAAAAAAAAAACATATAATGATGACAGTGGTGAGCAGACCTGGAGGTCAACCACCCAGCCTGGAGAAGGACAGCAACATTAGGAGGGACAGAATGGGGGCAGGTGAAATACCTTGATAGAATATCAGCCAGAGAACTAAAAACGTTATTATGCAGAAGGTATTAGAAGAGCAAGAAAATTTAAAAACAACAACAACAACAAAAAAAAACCCAAGCGAAACACCCCACAAAACAAGGAATTTGCTGTTACAAAAGCAAACGAGAGAGAAAGGGAATATATTCACGATACCTTACTTGACGTTCAGTAAATAAAAATTACTTAGTTTTGGTATTGAACACTTTTATAGTATTGACTGAAAATGGTGCAGGTACATCATGAGGATGGAGAACAAAAAGATACGTTGCATAAGATATCTAAATTGACATCTGTCATAGTAAGGCAAAGAGAATATTTAAAATTAACAATATATGAGCATTGTTTAGCAATATACAGGAAACCATGAGAAGGAAAAAACCTGAAGTATGCATAGTGGTTGCATCTGGGCACAAGATTGGGGTAAGTTCGTAAATTTGAGGGACAATTGTTTTTCACTTATTACTATGTTTAATACTACTTTGAGCTGAAAATTTAAATGGGAAGAATTACATGTTAATCAAGGGATATCTTAGAAAAAGAAAATGATGAAATAAGAATTACTCTAATTCTACCACCTAGACTGTTTGGTTTTGGTTGTATTCCCCCAAGTCATTTATAAAACACACAACTTTTTTTTTTTAAACAAACAAACAAAAAAACCAAAATTGAAGTTGTATTGCATTGAAACGTTAATGCCTAAAATTTTGTTATAAACATTTGTTTTCTAGCTTATAAATCAAACATACATTTTAATGTCTTCACAGTTTTCTATCCTCTAACTGTTGAGATTTAACTGCTAACCAATGGTTGAATATTTGAGATGTTTCAAAATTCAGGAGTATTAATAATGTTGCAATAAATATCCTTTTACATAAACATTATATATCCTTTTACATAATCAGAGGTTACATAAATAATGTAGCAATAATTGTCCTTTCCTCATAAAAATACTGATTATCCCCTTATGATAAATACCTAAAATAGAGCTACTTACTCAAGTATATAAATAATTTTAAACTTCTTGATATCATTGCAAAATTGCTTTCTCTCAAGGTTGAATGGATAATGAAAGTCATAGAGGCCAAGTTAAGAAGTACAGAGAATATTTGATACAAAGGATGGGACTGATCAGGGTGGGTCGGAGTGGGCAGGCAAGGCCCCATACATGAGCTTTGGCCCTCATGTTATTTGGGAATGTACACTCTTCTCACTCAACAGTGATGAAAATAGAATTAATGAAGCCCATTTCTCTCCAATTTCTTTCTCATGAAGAATGCTTCCTAAGAACTGAAGCAGGTTAATTAAGATGCTAAGAAGCCTGGCACAGTCTGTGCAGACTGACATCACTCAGGCTATCCGTGTAACAACATGGGTTTATTCCTGTTGGCAATAGCTGTTTTTGCCTGCTGGCACAGAGGTCCAACAGGACTGAAGGGGAAAAAATAAGGTAATGGTTCAGTTTGCAGCCTTGTCACCTGGTGCAACCCAGAGCGTATAGGGTTATGATTATTAATATAGTTCTGCATCATCACACTCAGAGCTTCAGATTTTTAAAAACCTGTTAACCATAAATAGAATACAGATTGGAAAATATGCAAGGGATGGTTTCCACACCAGCAGTCCATACATTAGTGACCTCAGATTTACCAGAGGGAGCTTTCTGTCAATCCTGGAAAAAAAAATACATGTGTGTTTGTACACACATATGTTGACATCTTGGTAACTCTAAAGATAACCTCGACATAGTAGAAATATGCATTTCTTTCAGTCCTAGAGAGCGTGAATATCTTTATATACATTGTTTCTGAATATTTTTAATATTTTCTTTTTTTTCTGGAAGATTTTATTAACTTGAGAGAGAAGAGTACGCACGCACGTGAGCAGGGTGAGGGGCAGAGGGAGAAGCAGACTCCCTGCTGAGCAGGGAGCCCAGCTGGGGCTTGAATCCTTGACCCCGGAATCCTGACCTGAGCCACAGGCAGGCTTCATCCAGTGAGCCACCAGCCACCCCTGTTTCTGAATGCTTTTATTTTTAGATTGTCTTTTATTATTTTTTATCAGGATATCTTAATTTTTATTGGTTTTTCAGAGCTTTTAAAATATTAAGATTTATCTTTCATTTCTTAGGAATGTGGAAATAGCAAAAAAATTATTCTAAAGATTCAGTTTAGGAATTAACAAATAATAGAATGGAACAGAAAGATTAAAACTGAGCTCTAAGAGAAAAAGGCACCTAGCTTTCAACAGTTGATTGAATTATTGAATTTATTACCTTTTCTAAAAAAGAAATACAGCACTTATAACTTATGAAAGTGAATAAAATGTGAATTCTATATAGGTAGAGATAAATGTCTGTATGTCTATATAAGTGAAATTTTGGGCCGACCAGTGAATGTTGTGGTCTTGAGAATGGACTTAGATCTTTCAATGCATTATCTTAGGTCGATGTTACCAAACATTCAGACCATGTCACTGTTTTCCATTTGATTTCATTCTCCCTAAGAAACTTCACCATTTGCTCCCTGCATGCCTATAGGGAGAACATGTAGTAGGCAGAGAACTTGATTGTTTGATGTCTCAGCAGTTTTGATTCTCATTATGAATTAATAAGCCTTCATCTTGATTATAGCTTGCATCCTGGGCAAGAATGCGCTGGGTGGCATTTAAAATTGATAGTTGCTTTTGCAGTTATTTCTTATTAATGAAAAAAATGCTCTTCTGATTTTATACATGAATCTCAGGAGCTTGGTAAATGAGTCTGGACCTGATAGAGCAATTCACTCTGGGCAAGTAAATCACTCTGAAAACATAAAGGTCAGACTTGGGACTCAAACATCACCACTTTGGGGTTCTTCTTGGGAGACAGTTCTCTGCAGTTCCTTGTAGTAAATGAGCTTTTTGATATATCAACAAAGATTCGTCTTATTAAGCCAGAAATCATTTTTGTAATTTTTCATTTTGTTTAGTGCTTAAGGATACTCAAAGATGTTAATTGTAATTATAAACATATAATTGAATTAATATAATTCATAAATGAGTGATTATCTTGCATGCTTACCTTGGTATTCTGCAGGTGTTCCATAAATGCTTGATAATGCCAAGACATCCATGACCCCTGCATGTTTTAGTCTTTACAGTGAAACTGACTTTCTCTAAGCAGGAAGGGAAATAAATATGTGAACTTGAGCTTAGAGGTTGGCCCCTGCTTCTTTGTATCTTTTGTCCATTTTCAGGATATCGTGATATTTAGTTTCTAGGAGTTTAATTGCTCCAGTAGATTCAAGAGTGTAAGACTTGACATGATGTATGTAGGAAACTACAAACAGTTTGCTGGTGTTCAGGCTAAAGCCTGAGTCCCCTATAATGAGAGAAGAAGCCAGGGGGGTCAGAAGCACCAGAGGAGAGAGTTTTCATGAAATGTGTTTAAGACATCAGACTTAGGGGCACCTGGGTGGCTCAGTTGCTTAAGCGTCTGCCTTCAGCTCAGGTCTTGATCTGAGGGTCCTCTGAATGTTCCCCATCAGCCTCCCTGGTCAGTGGAAGTCTGCTTCTCTTTATCTCTCTGCTTCCCCCCTCACACCCCATGCTCACAAAAAGTGCTTGCACATTCCCTCTCTTGCAAATGAATTAATAAAATCTAAAAAAAAAAAATCTGGACACAATTGGGAGCCATTGAGGGACTATGGGTCAGAGGCTGACAAAATGAGCTGTGCGTTTTTGAACTCAGTCTAGTGGAACTGAATGGAAGAGGACCGCTGGTCAGGAGGCAGGGGCTATAGTTCCCGCCCTGAAAGGTGAGCGTTGGCCCTAGGGCAGAGTGCAGAAGCAGGAATGGCTTTGAGGGGAAAAAAAAAAATTGGAGTCAGGAGCAAGTACAAATTATACCTCTTGGAATGTCACTTTTTTTTTTTTTTTTTAAAGATTTAGAGGGCATAAAAGGAAGGGTAGGGCCAGATGGGGAGAGACAGCTTCAGACTCCCCACTGATGGCAGAGACCCACGCAGGACTGGATCTTAGGACCCTGAGCTGAAATCAAAAGTGAAACACTGAACTGACTAAGTCCCCCAGGAGACCCTCATTTTGTTATTTTAATTTGAGGGTGTTATTTGAGTCTACCATGAGCCCAGATCAGTAGGAATCTAAGTGTATATCACAGCCTTTTTAACAGCCTTCTAAAAATTTCCCACCAAACCCTCAGGTGTGATGCCTGGTTTCAGAGTCACTAGGAGCATTATGGAACAGTTACAGTTGGTTTTTAGTTCCTTTGTCTCTCTTTGTCCTTTTCTCCCCTTCTCTTCTTAATAATTACTTACGGGCGTAAGTTTGTTTTCCAGGTAGACTCTAGCATGTTTCTCACTACGTGTCTCTATCTTTTGCTTTCTTTCAACACTACTTCTGTAACTCCCCAAATTCCTAGTTCTCTCTTATTGCCAGGTTCCTGATATGGAGGAAAAGTTCTGATAATTAGGTAACATGCAAATTAATCCATATTTCAATGATTGCTTTTGAGATAAGATCCCAGGAAAAGAACTCCAGAGGAGCTATCTCTTGATGGCAGAAGTGCAGGTACTGGCAGCTTAGTTGAGAAGATGGATTCAGGAAAAGACAGATATTCCCTCAAATATGACCACATCAGATGTCAAATATTGCCATTTCATCATTCTCGCCTCTCACGAAGGGGCTTTTGATCCAGGTTTTTCCACTCATTTTCTTTATACACTGGTGAAAACACAGAATATTTGAGGCCTTTTATTTAGTTCGAGTCCACCAGGGATGGATTAAGAGTAACCAGCAGGTTCACAATTAATTGGATAGACTGAAAACTGGTTAGTTCAGAATCCCAAGTGACTATGTTGAAAAACAAGAGTTAAATTTTACAGCTAAGACAAAATCCAGCACTTACTGATTAAGGGTCTACTTCTGTTTTCTATATCACCGTTCATCTCCATGGTCCATGCCTTTAGCCCCTAGGCTCCCTTCCACCTGCTTCCTTTGCCAGTCTTGATTAAGTCAGAGTGCTATCTGGAAGGACCTCACCTAACTCTGAAATTAGTCTTATGCTCATAAAGTTGGCTTCCCCGCAGTAAGCAGCTGCCTGTCCATCTAGTCTCAGCCTACTGTGTGAAACCATGTGGGATAGTCTCTCTGATGGGTTTCATCTCTATTTCTGCTTCGTAATTCAGTTCCCCTGCTGGATTTGGAGGCTTGCCTTGAACTCCAGCCCAACTGACTAGGATCTTGTCAACATGCCTAGCACTTGACATTCCCTATAATTTGGCAGTTGGATACTGTTTCCCTGAGTTCCAGCTACTGAAAAGGGTCTTGTTCCAAATTAAATGGACCACCCAGACTCAGAGCCTGCCACCCACCTGACTTTGTGCATCGCCTTCGCCTGGTGACTCCTGGTGTCCAGCAGATGGGACCCTTATTAACTTTAGGGATGCTTGGAACTAACACCACCCTTTTGGAGTATGCTATAAATTACCTTCTATTCCTAGGGGGAAGGCCATTTTAAACCCAGCCAGTGCTTTTCCCTACCGCTGGTTCTATTTCCAGCTCCTTGCCCCTACCCCTACCCCACATATATCAAGGCTTAGCATGCCCTGCTACCCACAATTGGATACTAATATGTTAAGAATCTTGTTTGTGTAAATTACTTTCATTGACACCAAATTTAACCTCAACATGATTTAATGTTTCTGCTGAGTCTGTATTATGTTCAGCAAAGCGTATAAACCTATAGAATAAAGATTTGGGAGTTTATAGTTCAGTGCAATATATCTGAAAGGCCGTAGTTGACAAACCAATATTATACTGTATTTCTGAAGTTAATATTAGAAATGCAGCCAAGGTTGATGAGACTCTAAATGATAAGTTGAAGGAGAGAATACATAGCTGCTCTTGGTATGAAAGGAAGCCTGCAGAAAAGAGATGCTCACTGTTTAGTTTTCCAAGTTTCTAAGGAGAAAAAAGTCTTGGACTTTTTTGTGTAGTCATTTATGTAGAAAGCAATGGTACAAAGAAACTTGCTGAGGGAGAAAGAGGAAATGATTGGCTATCATAGGCATATTGTTGATCAGAGGAAGCACCTTTAATATAGAGCAGTCCATTTGAGTGGACTAACAGTCATAACACCTGCTCAAAGAATACTTAATCTCTCCTTAATTAGACTGGCAGTGCCGTAAGGTGAGCCAACAATAAACCATAGACTATGCCAAGTTTATTTCCAAGTCATGTTCTTCCTCTTTAGGTTTGTAATTACGTCTGTACTACCTGAGAACTGGGCACTTTACCCTCTTTGGCAATGCCTTTCCTGGCTATGACCCTACTGTCAAGAATTACCTGAATCTCAAAACCAGTGCCACTAATCTAAGAGAGGGATAAATTTAAGATGAAGGAATTAAGCTGTACAATGTTTGACTTGCAGGTATCAAATAGTAAAATGGACTTCTTGGGTAGTCAGTAGAAGTTCTACTGATGCAATAAAATCACTTCATTTGGTTGGTAGCTAATCCTCCCTGTTAGGATCTGCAGAGCTGAGGACTAGAACTCCAGTAAAAGGGATCCTGGCCAATCAGCTCTTGTTCTTCTGTATAACTCTACAGTAAAGTGTACTAACTGTGAGCACTGGCCACCACACTGATGTTATAGAGTTGAAAATGTTGCACTAAAACACATAGGTGGTGAATGTTTAACATCAGTTGGATAGCTTTTTTTTTTTTTTAACAGAGAAACAGAATGATTTAATTTACAGAATTTTTCATTGTCCTGCAGAGTGGCCTACTTTATTATTGACATATAACAAATAATTGTATGTATGGTATAACAGACATACAATGTTAGTTTCAGGTGTACAACATAGTGATTTCACACTAAAAATGATGCAAAATGATCCCAATAAGTCTAGTTACCACCAGATATCATGCAAAGTTACTACACTATTATTAAGTATATTTCTCAGGCTGTGCATTGCATCTCATGACTTACTTTGTAACTGGAGGTTTGTACTTCTTGATCCCTTGCACTCATTTTGCACTCCCCAAGTCTCCTCTCTTCTGACAATTATTAGTTTGTTCTATGTGTTTATGAATCTGGGTTTTGCTTTGGTTTGTTTTATTTTTTTTAGATTGCACATACTTGTGAAACCATGTGGGGTTTGTCTTTCTCTGACTTGGATCTACTTAGCATAATACTCTCAAGGTCTAACCATGTTGTTACAAATGGTAGGATTTCATTCTTTGTGTGGCTGAGTAGTATTTCATTGTGTTTATATACATTATGTCTTTTATCCATTCATCCAGCAATGGACATTTAGGTTGGTTCCACATCTTGGCTATTGCAAATAAATTTCAGCGAATGTGAGGGTGTATTTATCTATTTAAATTGATACTTTTGTTTTCTTCACATAGGTACCTAGTAGTGGAATTGCTGCATCCTCTAGTGTTTCTATTTATTTTTTGAGGAACCTCCATACTGTTCTCCATGGTGGCTGCATCCATTTACATTCCCACCAACAGTGCACGAGGTTCCCTTTCCTCTGCATCCTCACCAGCACTTATTATTTTTGTCTTTTTGGTAATCGCCATTCTGACAGGTGTAAGGTGGTATCTTTACTGTGGCTTGGATTTGTATTTCCCTGATGATTAGTAATGTTCAGCATTGTTTCATGGGCTTTTTGGTCATCTGTATGTCATCTTCGGAAAAAGTCTATTCAGATCTGTTTTAAAAATCAGCTTTTGTTGTTGTTGCTGTGTTGTGTGGGTCTTTAAATATATTTGGTTATTAATAGGTTTATGATTTGAAGATATTGTCTCCCATCCAGGTGGTTGCCTTTTTGTTGTTGTTCTTGATGGCTTCCTTTGCAGTGCGGAAGTTTTTTTTAGTATGATGTACTTTATTTTTGCTTTTGCTTTCCTTTTCTTTGAGACAGAGTCAAGAAAAATCACTAAACTCAAAAAGCTTGCAGCTTATATTTTCCTCTAGGAGTTTAATGGCTTCAGGTCACACATTCAACCTTTTAACCATCTTGAGTTGGAATCCAGTTTTATTCCTTTACACAGAGCCATGCAATTTTCCCAGCGCTTTTTATTGAAGAGACTCCTTTCCCCCTTGTATATTCTTGGATTCCTTGTTATAAATTAATTGACCATATATGCTTTGACCTATTGCTGGGCTCTCTCTTCTCTTGCACTCATCTGTGTTCTGCTTTTGTTCCAATACCATACTGTTTTGATTACTATAGCTTTGTAGTATAGTTTCAAATCAGACAGCATGATATCTCTTGCTTTGCTCTTGAGATTATTTTGGCTATTCTGGGTATTTTGTGGTTTCTTACAGATTTTAGAATTATTTCTCTGAAAAATGCTACTGGAATTTTGATAGGGATTACAGTGGATCTTTTGATTGTTTTGAATAGTATAGATATTCATGCTCATGGATTAAATAATATTGTTAAATCTATTGATTTGTCTCTTTTATTTCTTTCATCAATATTTAAAATTTGTCAGTGGATAGTGGATAGATCTTTTCTGGGTTAAACTTATTACTAGGTATTTTATTCTTTTTTTTTGGTATTTTATTCTTTTTTTTTAAATTTTATTTATTTATTTTGACAGAGAGATCACAAGTAGGCAGAAAGGCAGGCAGGGAGAGAAGGGGAAGCAGGCTCCTGGCTGAGCAGAGAGTCCGATGTGGGGCCCGATCCCAGGACCATGAGACCATGACCTGAGCTGAAGGTAGAGGCTTTAACCTACTGAGCCACCCAGGTGCTCCGGTATTTTATTCTTTTGATGCAATTTTAAGTGGGATTGTTTTCTCTACTTATCTTTCTAATTGTTTATTAGTATATGAAAATGCAACAGATTTTTGTTTTTTTATTATGATGATGATTATTAGTAGTAAGTTCCATGCTCAGCATGGAATGTAATCTGGAGCTTGCACTTAATGACTCTGAGATCAAGACCAGAGTTGAGACCAAGAGTCAGAAGTTCAATTGACTGAGTTGCCCAGGCGCCCCTGTGTATTAATTTATTTAACATAAAATATACTTTTCTTGACTCAGAGGGTCATAAAAATTACTGCTAAAGTAGATACTAGGCAAACAAAAGGTGATGTAGAGGTCCAGTTACCTTGGGGTTTAAACTAAGAGAAAAGGTCATAATGTTTTCATGCAGTACATACTTCTTTCTTTAAATAACAGTTGTGACAAATAGCAAAAAGAATTGTGGAATGCTGCACTTGTGATCCATACAAAACTCCAACATTTTGGATTATGCATAATTTAAGGAAATGTCTCAGACCCTTTTTAAATACTGTAGTAGCTAAAAAAGCATGCCTTACTTAGGTGGGTATAGGGATGCAGTTTAGAAAAGAGAGCTATCACACTGGAACTACTCAATTTCTTCAAAATCACTGAGCAAGAAAAGCAACATTGATTTTACACAACCTCTACATGAGGTTAAATCCTGACTTAAATCCAAGAGCAAAACTTAAGACTCTCTTCTTCTATTTTTGGTAAACAACTACATCGTAGAGTTAGATGACCTTTCCCTCAGGATTTTACCTGGGAGTGGCCTTTTTAACTTTTTATTTAAAAGAGGGTAGATTTGGCACTTTTATACTGATGTCACCTATGTTAATATTTCTTGGGATCTCAGGAAGATTCACATTCTTTACAGGTGATTGAACACGGGCTGGAGCCCCACCCTCTAAGCCAGCCTAGGATTTCTCCAGTTTATTTTGTGCATCAATTTGTGTAACAATCTCATCCATGTTGGTCTCCACTACAATTCCCCATTGCAATTTCTGGAAGAGTATTGTGAACCTTGGGGTGTCTAGTGGCCCAGCTGGTTAAGTGTCCAACTCTTGGTTTCAATTCAGGTTATAATCTCGGGGTTGAGCCCATTCTGGGGCTCTGTACTCAGTGGGGAGTATGCTTGAGGATTCTCTCTATCCCTCTTCCCCTCCCCCTGCTCACATTCTATCTCTCTCAAATAAATCTTAAAAAAAAAAAAAAAAAGAATTGTGAACCTTATCTGCTGGAAAATTAAATCCAGTTCAGAGACCTATTCAAAACACTTGTCTAATGTTTCCACAAATACTTGAACTACATCCAAAACACCAAGTTCATTTTCCAAAGAATCCACACAGAAGTCAAAATATAACGTTGTATAATGTTTGTAAACAAGTTTGTTGTCAGATTGTCCAATTAACAATACCTCTTCTAGGAAATTACAAAAGTTTTCATTCCTTAGATACCTTATGGATTGTCTCTCTGATATTTTGCTGTTACAGGTCTTTACAGTAGGGCTGGTGGAACTTGGAGAGCTACAGTTTCCCATGGTTCTTGAAGATGAGTATCTTCTTCATCCCAGATGAGCTGTCCTGACTGGGTGGGGGCTGGTGGGTGACCCTTCCCTGGGGATCTTGCCAGCAATCTTTCACCACCTGTTGTATATTAATTTTGTATCCCACAACTTGACTGACTTCATTTATTAGTCCTAAGTGGTTTTTTTGTTTGTTTGTTTGTGGAGTATTTAGGGTATCCTATGTATTCTGTCCTATCATCTATAAATAGTGACAGTTTTACTTCTTCCTTTCCAACTGTGTGCTTTTTATTTCTTGTCTAATTGCTATGGCTAGGATTTCTAATACCATGCTGAATTAAAATGGTGAGAGTAGACATCCTTGTCTTGTTCCTGATATTAGACAAAAGGCTTTCAGTTTTTTACCATTGAGTATGATATTAGCTGTGGGTTTGTCATATATGGCCTTTGATATGTTGAGGTACATCTCCTTTATACTTCATCATGAAAAGTTGTTGAATTTTATCAAATACTTTATTTTTGTACCTATTGAAATGGCCATATGATTTTTATCTTTCATTTTATTACTGTGGTGTATCATGCTGTTTGATATGCAGCTCTTAAACCATCCCTGCATCCCTGGAATAAATCCCACTTGACCATGATGTATGATCCTTGTAATATATTCCTTAAATTCCTTAAATTTGTTAACATTTTCTTGAGGATTTGTGCATCTGTATTATTAGAGATAGTCACCTATAATTTTCTTGGGGGCATCCTTGTCTGGTTTTGGTGTCAGAGTAATGCTTGCCTCATAAAATAAAATTAGAAACATTCCCTGCTTTTCAATGTTTTGGAGGAGTTTGAGAAGGATAGGTTTTAAATCCTGTTTGAATATTTGGTAGAATTCACCAGTTAAGCTATCTAGTCCTAGGCTTTCTGTTCAGAGATTGTTGATACTAATTCAATCTCCTTACTAATAATCGATCTCTTCAGATTTTCTATTTCTTTATGATTCTGTCTTAGAAGATTATAAGTTTCTGGGAATTTATTCATTTCTCCTAAGTTGTCCAACTTGTTGACACATCATTGTTTGTAGTAGTCTCTTATTTTTTGGATATCTGTCATATCAGTTGTGATTCCTCATTGATTTTGTTCTTTTTTCTTTTGAGACCTTTTTTTTCCCTTGGTGAGTCTAGCTAAAGTTTTGACAGTTTGGTTTGTTCATTCAAAGAATGAGCCTCTTCGCTTCATTGATCTTTTCTATTGTTTTTTTAGTCTCTATTTTCACTCTGATGTTTATTGCACTTTGGGCTTCATTCTTCTTTTTCTTCTTCTTTTTTTGTTTATTTCCTTAAGGTATTTTCTTACTGATTTTATGTCTAGACGATCTATCCGTTAATATAAGTGAGGTTTAAAATCCCCTAATATTATTGTATTGCTGTCAATTTCTCTCTAAGGCGTGTTAATGTTTCCTTTATACATTTTGGTGCTTCTATGTGGGAGGAGTATATATTTATAAATATTATAGCTTCTTGCTAGATTGACCCTTTTATCATTATGTAGTACCCCTCTTTGTCTTTTTTAAAAAAAGTCTTTGTTTTAAATTTATGTTGTCCAATATGTGTATAGCCATACTAGCTTTCTTTTTGTTTCTATTTTCATGGAATATCTTTTTTCCATCCCTTTGCTTTTAGTCTGAATATGTCCTTCTAAATCAAATCTCTTGTAGATACAACATAGATGTCTTTTTATCCATTCAGCCACTCTTTTGTTTTGATTGAAGAATATAATCTATTTACATTTAAAGTAATTATTGACAGATATGTACTTAATCCCACTTTGTCAATTGCTTTCTGGCTATTCTCTTGTGGTTACTGTGTGAAGTTCATATATTAACTTGTGTGTACTATAACAGTGTATTTTAAGTTGATAGCAAATTAAATTTGAATGCATTCCAAAACTAAATTTTTGCTCTCTTCCCCCATATTTTATGTTTTCAATGTCACATTTTATATCTTTTCATTTTATGTATCCCTTAATTAATTATCATGGTTTTAGTTAATCTTAATAGTAGCTTTATAAATGTCTAATCCACTGCCTTTCCTATATTTATCTTTTCCAATGAGATTTTTATTTTTTTATGGTTTCTTGTTATTGATTAGTTTCATTTCTTTTCAGCTTAAAGAAGTCCCATAGCATTTGTTGTAAAGGCAGTTTAGTAGGGATAAACTTTAGCTTTCGCTTATCTGGGAAACTTTCTCTTCTTCAATTCTGAATGATAACCTTGTTAGGTAGAATATTTTTGGTTCTGAATTTTTTTCTTTCATCACTATGAATATGTCCTCCCACTCCCTTCTAACCTGCACAGTTTCTGCTGAGTAATCTATTGATAGTCTTAAGAGTTTCCTTTGTATATAATAATTTCTTTTTCTCCTGCTTTTACAATTGTTTCTAACTTTGGACATTTTAATTATAATGTATGTTGGTGTGGTTCCTTTTGGGTTCATCAATTTTGGAACTCTCTGGGCTTCCTGAATCTAGACGTCTCTTTCCTTCCTAGGTTAGGGAAGTTTTTAGCCTGTCTGTCTGTCTGTCTTTCTTTCTTTCTTTCTCTTTCTCTCTCTCTCCCTTTCTTTCATTCATTCATTCATTCATTCATTCATTTCTTTTTGGTGTTCCAGAATTCATTTCTTATGAACTACATCCAGTGCTCCATGCAATATGTGCCCTCCATAATACCCACCACCAGTCTCACCTAACCTCCCACCCCCCTTCTCTCCAACACCCTCAGTTTGTTTCTCAGAATACACAGTTCCTCATGGTTCTTCTCCTCCTCCAATGTCCCCCAACTCCCTTTTCCTTTCCAGCTTCCCATGTCCTCTGTGTTATTCCTTATGCTCCATAAATAAGTGAAACTGTATGATAATTGACTCTCTGCTTGATTTATTTCACTCAGCATAATCTCCCCCAGCCTTGTCCCTGCTAATACAAAAGTTGGATATTCATCCTTTCTGAGGGAGGCATAATACTCCATAGTATACATGGACCATATCTTCTTTATCCATTCATCCATTGAAGGGTATCTTGGTTCTTTCCACAGTTTGGTGACTGTGGCCATTGCTGCCATGAACATGGGGTACATGTGGCCCTTCTTTTCACTACACCTGTATCTTTGGGGTAAATACCCAGTAGTGCAATTGCAGGGTCATAGGGTAGCTCTATATTTAATTTCTTAAGGGATCTCCATACTGTTTTTCAAAGTGGCTGCACCAACTTGCATTTCCACCAACAGTGTACAAAGGTTCCCCTTTCTCCACATCCTCTCCAACACATGTTGTTTACTGTCTTGTTATTTTGGCCATTCTGACTGGTGTAAGGTAGTATCTCAATGTTTTTTTTTTTTAATTTTTATTTATTTTTATTATTTATTTTTTTTTTTTGATTTTTTTTCCATGATTTTTTTTCCAATTTATTTATTTTCAGAAAAACAGTATTTATTATTTTTGCACCACACCCAGTGCTCCATGCAATCCATGCCCTCTATTATACCCATCACCAAGTACCCTGACCTCCCATCCCCCGCCCCTTCAAAACCCTCAGATTGTTTTTCAGAGTCCATAGTCTCTCATGATTCACCTCCCTTTCCAATTTCCCCCAACTCCCTTCTCTCTATCTCCCCATGCCCTCCATGCTATTTGTTATGCTCCACAAATAAGTGAAACCATATGATAATTGACTCTCTCTGCTTGACTTATTTCACTCAGCATAATCTCTTCGAGTCCTGTCCATGTTGCTACAAAAGTTGGGTATTTGTCCTTTCTGATGGAGGCATAATACTCCATAGTGTATATGGACCACATCTTCCTTATCCTTTCATCGTTGAAGGGCATCTTGGTTCTTTCCACAGTTTGGCGACCGTGGCCATTGCTGCTATAAACATTGGGGTACAGATGGCCCTTCTTTCACTACATCTGTATCTTTGGGGGTAAATACCCAGTAGTGCAATTGCAGGGTCATAGGGTAGCTCTATATTTAATTTCTTAAGGGACCTCCACACTCTTTTCCAAAGTGGCTGCACCAACTTGCATTCGCACCAACAGTGTACAAGGTTCCCCTTTCTCCACATCCTCTCCAACATGTTGTTTACTGTCTTGTTATTTTGGCCATTCTGACTGGTGTGAGGTAGTATCTGAATATGGTTTTGATTTGAATCTCCCTGATGGCTAGTGATGATTTTTTTTTTTTCTTTAAAAAGTCTCTTCTTCTTTCTTTTCTCCTTGGGAGGCTTTTATAATGCAAATATTCTGTTTGATGTTCTATAGGTCCCTTAGGTTGCCTTCATTCTTAAAAATATTGTTTTTCCTTTCTGCTGCTCTGTTGGGGTGATTTCTTTTCCTTTGTCTTCCATCTCACTGACTTTACTGCTTCATCTGGTCTGCTTTTGAGCCCTCTAGTGTATTTTCAATTCAGTTATTGTATTCTTCAGTTCTGTGATGTCTCTTTGGTACTTTCTTACATTTTCTATCTCTTTATTGAAATTCGCAATGTGTTCATTCTCCTCCCAAGATCAGTAAGTATCTTTATGACCATTGCTTTGAATTCTTTATCAGGCAAATTACTTATCTTTTTATCGTTAAGTTCTTCCTGAGCTTTTTGTTTCTATGTGTAAGGTGAGGCAGCTCCTCTGTTTTGAAGGAGTTACTTCATGTAGATGATGAAGCTTCTCATTTACCCTGCCCTAGCTCTTGGTTGTCTCTCAAAACCTCCAGATTGTCTAAACTTCTTGAATTATTTTTGATATATCTTCATTGTTGAGGGTGTGCTGAAACCTATATAAAGTGACCATTCCAAGAGGAGAAATCTTAGCCCCTATTTTCAGGCCAATTAGAAGACAAACTCTCATGCAGCAGTTTTTAAAGTATGTAAGTATATGTACCATCCTATGGGGCCACAGTTGCTGACCTCTAGATCAGGTTATCTGGAGATGTATCCTGGGCAACATTTGCAAAAATTGGGGAAGTGTAGAAACAAGTGTAGAAACTCCTTTGTGTGAAGTCTCATCTCTCATCAAGTTGTAGCAAGGCCAAAAGGGTATGCAAAGATTGTTTCTCCCTGATTATCTTATGTGGTTGCTTAGCCTCTAGATGTGTGGCAAACCTGAAGACTGTCTATCAGGCTGAAGTTCCAGGCTAAGTAAATAGGTCTTTTCATAGGAAGACTGGAGTTGTGTTTCAGTCTGCTGTCTGTGTAATGCCCTGGATATGGTGGCCTACCAGTAAGTCTTTCCTATTGTTACTTTTAAGTGCAGCTCAGGAATGCCGCCACCCTCCCCGCCCCCCACCAGCCATGAGAGCCAGGCAATCAAGGATATCCCCTGTGTGGATTATGATGCCTTTTTGCTTTAGCAGTATAGAGGTGGAAGGGCAAGGCTCACTCACTGGCTTCAGAAAGCAAGTAGGAATTGACTCGATGGTGTCCTTTTGTGGGTTCCAGGAATGCAGTGAAAGAATACCTTACCTCTCTGCATGCACCAGCTTTAGGTTGGGGGTGGACGAATGCCATGACTGATTCCATTCACCAGCCCTAGCCAAGGAGCAAAGGATGTTACAATTTCCCATGCTTGTGGACTTTAGCAAGGGAGCATGAGAATGCCATGGTGGTTCATACTTGCCCAGCTGGGAAGTGGGAGAGTACATGGTTCATACATGTTCTCTGGCTTTAGCAAGTCAGCAGGATAGTGGTGTGAATGTCTGGGCCCTCCTGTTTTAGTAAGGTGGCCGGAAGTGCCATGTCTAAGCTAGCTTACCTGTGTTGACAGAAAAATTGGCACCCATCAGTGCTTTCATCTCTGGGGATAGTTTCAACCATAACCCATTCCTCCAGTAGATGCTTTTATTTTATTTTTAAAATTTTTATTATGTTATGTTAGTCACCATATGGTATATTATTAGTTTTTTTTTCAATTTATTTATTTTCAGAAAAACATTATTCATTATTTTTTCACCACACCCAGTGCTCCATGCAAGCCGTGCCCTCTATAATACCCACCACCTGGTACCCCAACCTCCCACCCCCCTGCCACTTCAAACCCCTCAGACTGTTTTTCAGAGTCCATAGTCTCTCATGGTTCACCTCCCCTTCCAATTTACCCAAATTCCCTACTCCTCTCTAACGCCCCTTGTCCTCCATGCTATTGGTTATGCTCTACAAATAAGTGAAACCATATGATAATTGACTCTCTCTGCTTGACTTATTTCACTCAGCATAATCTCTTCCAGTCCCGTCCATGTTGCTACAAAAGTTGGGTATTCATCCTTTCTGATGGAGGCATAATACTCCATAGTGCATATGGATGTCTATACTGCCTAGAGCAATCTATACTTTTAATGCCATTCTGATCAAAATTCCACCGGCATTCTTCAAAGAGCTGGAGCAAATAATCCTAAAATTTGTATGGAATCAGAAGAGACCCCGAATTGCTAAGGAAATGTTGAAAAACAAAAATAAAGCTGGCGGCATCACCTTACCTGATTTCAAGCTTTATTACAAAGCTGTGATCACCAAGACAGCATGGTACTGGCATAAAAAGAGACACATAGACCAGTGGAACAGAGTAGAGAGCCCAGATATGGACCCTCAGCTCTATGGTCAATTAATCTTTGACAAAACAGGAAAAAATATACAGTGGAAAAAAGACAGTCTCTTCAATAAATGGTGCTGGGAAAACTGGACAGCTATATATAGAAGAATGAAACTCGACCATTCTCTTACACCGTACACAAAGATAAACTCAAAATGGATAAAAGACCTCAACGTGAGACAGGAATCCATCAGAATCTTAGAGGAGAACATAGGCAGTAATCTCTTTGATATCAGCCACAGCAACTTCTTTCAAGATACGTCTCCAAAGGCAAAGGAAACAAAAGCGAAAATAAACTTCTGGGACTTCATCAAAATCAAAAGCTTCTGCACAGCAAAGGAAACAGTCAAGAAAACAAAGAGGCAACCCACAGAATGGGAGAAGATATTTGCAAATGACAGTACAGACAAAAGGTTGATATCCAGGATCTATAATGAACTCCTCAAACTCAACACACACGAAACAGGCAAACACATCAAAAAATGGGCAGAAGATATGAACAGACACTTCTCCAATCAAGACATACAAATGGCTATCAGACACATGAAAAAATGCTCATCATCATTAGCCCTCAGGGAGATTCAAATTAAAACCACATTGAGATATCACCTTACACCAGTTAGAATGGCCAAAATTAACAAAACAGGAAACAACATGTGTTGGAGAGGATGTGGAGAATGGGGAACCCTCTTACACTGTTGGTGGGAATGCAAGTTGGTGCAGCCTCTTTGGAGAACAGTGTGGAGATTCCTCAAGAAATTAAAAATAGAGCTTCCCTATGACCCTGCAATTGCACTCCTGGGTATTTACCCCAAAGACACAGATGTTGTGAAAAGAAGGGCCATCTGTACCCCAATGTTTATAGCAGCAATGGCCACAGTCGCCAAACTATGGAAAGAACCAAGATGCCCTTCAACGGATGAATGGATAAGGAAGATGTGGTCCATATCATTAGTTTTTGATGTAGTGTTCCAAAATGTATTGTTTACATATGACGCCTAGTGCTCCATGCAATACTTTCCCTCTTTAATACCCAGTACCAGGCCAACCCATCCCCCCACCCACTCCCCTCTAAAGCCCTCAGTTTGTTTCTCAGAGTCTATAGTCTCTCATGGTTTGTCTCCCCCTCTGATTGCTCCTCCTTCATTTTTCCCTTACTTCTCCTCTATGCTATTCCTTATGTTCACCAAGTAGGTGAAACCATATGATAATTGACTTTTTCTGCTTGACTTATTTCACAGTAGATGCCTTTAGATTAGCAAATGCTTTTCTTTTACATATAGCCAAGGTGATTTTCAAACTGCTTTTTTTTCTCCTCTGGGGTGAGACTATGTGCAAGTTATTCAGAAAGGGAATTTCAGTTTCCTTGAGCACTTTGGGACCTCTGGACATCAGCCCTGTTGGTTTTCTAAGCTAGGTATTTAAGGGGTTCATCTTTGTCATGAAGATCCCAAGGGTTAGGGTGCTTGATATGGGGTACCAATACCTTGCTCTTCCAGGAGAAATAAGAGATTTGAGATTCTTCCCTATTGTGTGTTGACCCACTGGTTTTGGGGTTTTGGTGAGATCGTCTCTGTCTCTCCTACTGGTCTCAATGTGGTCTTTTTGTTTTTTCTTGTGGAGAAGCAGTCGATGTAGTTTCAGATCTTTTTCAGGGGAAAATGATCCATATGTAGCTATAGATTTGCTAAGTTCGTGGGAGGAGAGAAGTTCAGGATACTCCTACGCTGCCATCTTCTGGATAGTATTTTGGTTATGGGGTGACGGCTGACTGATGAGGATGCTGGCATTGGCTCTCTGGTGGGGAGACAATTGACCCATCAGGCTGTTGTACAATATTAAGTCATCTTACTGCAGTATTTGTTTCCACATCTGCACAACTACTCAGAGTCCTTATTGTTTATAAAACTTCTGAGGACTGAAGTATATAAAGGGTAAAGGGAAGAAAAATTCTGCAATATAGGTCAAACAGACTTATAACAATGCCTTGGGAGAAAACTTCTGGAGTCTTAACCCTAATACTTAGGATTTAAAAGAGTAACTTGCTGAAAAATACTCAATAATGTCTATGCATATCTGGATACTTTTTTTTCTCGTTATGGCATGATACTTTGCCACTCATACTATTTATAGTCTTTTCAGATGCTAGACTATCAAGTAGGAGGAAAGAAAACTTCTCAATTGGGCAGTATCAAAAGTATAAAGTCTTTCAAAATTTGCAGTATCTAAATAAGGTGGTAGCAGTGAGTTGTGTAAAATACAGGTAATATGAAGGGAAAGTTCTCTTTAGAGAAAATTTACATCTGGCTAAAATGAAAGTTTTGGACTTCCAGAAGGGAAAAAGAGAGTAGTTGCAAAGAAAAAAAAAAGTCAAACATCAATGTTGTTTCTCTTTTTAAATTTGTAAATACTTATTTTTAAAATTGATTTTTTGTTATTTTTAAGAATTTTGATAAGTACAAAGGATTGTGTAAATGCCCCCAAATCAAGATATCTGAAATTCCTCATCCCCCAAAATTCTCTCCTTTCTTCCCTTTTCAAGTAGAACATTCCCCACAGTCTGACCCTTGGCAAACACTCTTCTGTTCTCTTTATCGATTATATGCTGATAGTATCACCACCCAGAAAACAATTAACAACTAAGGTCTTAAAGAAAATACTTCAAAAATTGATTTAGGTAAATGTTTTTGCAGGGATACATTTGCAGAGAAATTTAAAAAGCCTTCAAACATAAAACATCTGAAATTCTAAGGTAGAAGTTGAACAAATGTGAATTTGTGGGGGAAAAATGTTTCTGACTATTAAAGCCTGTTCCTACCGACTTACCTTGAAAAACTTCAGGCATCAACTTAAAAATGGGACTGGGTGCATAGTAATTCAAAATTATTTTGGGGGGGGTAGTGAACAAACTGTTGAAGACCAGTCAAGGAAAAGATTGGTCCTCCTTTGAAACCTTGATTCATCAACCTCTCTCCAAACTAAGATCCTTCTGTTTTACTTACTTATTCCCCTGTATTTCTCCTCTTAAGAGGTCTCATCACTTGTAATTAGGTGTTCATTTAATAATTAATATCTGTCTTCCACGATGTTCAGATGTATTGCTTTACCAATCCAATTGCTAGATTTAGGACCAAACCTGGGATTCTTGAAGGCAAAGATCACATCTTTATATTCCCAGGTTCTGGTACTCTGCCTAACATATAATAATTTGCAAAAAGTTTTTTTTAAGTGATGGATATAGTGAGAGAGGAGATGTTATGAATCTCTTAATGAGTCAGGGGAGAACCTTGTGGGACATCATGGCAGAGTTGGCTAACTCTTGACCAAAATTTCATGCTTACCCTTTCATGACTTGGAGATTTTGTGAGGAGGCAGCGACTCCTGGGGTGACATTTCCCAGACCATTGCCAAGGGGGTGTGGACGGGAAGATGGCTATAAATTCTGGGCCTGCTTTTGTATCGAATGACGTCATGATGCCTTCTCTATTCTCTTTCCCTTTCCACTGATTGGATGGAGAGGTCTCCCAGGACTTGGGGGAGGGCATATATATATATATATGGAATGTAAGCATTTGTAGCATTGTGCCTTTGAAAGTTGGGGTTTGGTTGGTTGGTTAGAGCAGTTAGCCTAACTACAAAGGTCCAGTGTTTTTACTGTCTACGGAAGACCAGATCCATATCTGTTTAGAAATAACAGACATATACACTTGCCTCAGCAGCAGCAACAACAAAGACAAGAAAGGAAGATTGGGATAGGCAAATCTCCAGTGAATAAATGAATAAGATTTAGTGACTTAAAAACTTAAACATTTCAACTAGGAGCTGTATAAAAGAGTAGGTTGAAATGAACAAAACAAAAAAACATACGCCACTAAACAACTAGCCTAAACAGTGGGAATCCAAACTATAGTGTTCCTGAGGGAAAATAGTCAAAAGAAGAAGAAACATTAAGATAGGATTTACATCTGTTAAAAAGAAGTAGGCAGTAATTGTCAGTGAGGACTCTGGCTCAGGGGGAGCTAAGGGGCAGACCAGACAGTGTTGTTGGAAGTCTGAATGAACACTTCTCCTGTGTTTATTAAATACTGCCAAGGCCATATTTCCAGTGCTCAACACATGTTTCCAGGCTTTGCGGAACATGTCTAAATGCAACTTTGAAAGTCCCCTTCCTTCCTTCTCTTCTTCCTTCCTTTAAAATAGGAATTGAGTAAAGAAAAAAATTGCAATTGGGCATTTAAAATCTGAGAGCATCTTTCTGGCTCAGATGAATTACGGCCCTTTTCATATACTTTGAAAAACTGAGCCAGGGGAATGAAAATAATTTCCACACTCTTCCATATTTCATCCAGTTGGTGAAGAAACAACTATCTACAATGGGCAAAGTGCTGTGGGGAATACTACAGTTTGTCCTTAGTAAGCTCATCATACGTATGTGTTGGGCGGAGGGTACAGATAGAGGGGACGACAGGCCTGAGCACAGAGGTTTAAGTGATGCAGCCATCTAGGACAGTTCTGTGACTTTATGGAAAAAAAATCTCAGTCTCAGGAGGATTGTTTTTTTGAGAAAGAGGGTCAGGACTAGCTGGCTTCAAGGCAACTTACAAATGCCCCTGGGGAGCTGACATTTTAGCCACCTGGGATTACAAGAGGCAGCAAAATGGATTTTTCTGCACAAGTATGGCTGATTGTGAGGGTATAGCAATAGAAAGAGTTGCTGCAGGTCTAGGTTTGCCAAGCTTAGATGTAGCTGACCGCTTCAGTTCATGCCCCTGGAAAACTTGAATTGAGGGCCCAACGTCACTGCTGAACTCTGGGCGATGGCTTAGCTGGTTTTCGTGAACCATGTCCCTGTAAATACTGTGAAGCACAGCATTGGGTCAGGCTGACATGCTTCATTTGCTAGGTGCTTCTTCGCTCTGTGCTTTCTAATATTTGGAAACCTACAGCATATTGTATCCTGTTTCACCAAGAAAGAAAAACAAACATCAATGCAGAGCTGGATAAGGGACACGTGTGAGGAGGAGGAATTTTTTACTTCAGCAGAAGGACTTGGTCAGGATAAGGGTTGAGGGGTCCACCAAAACCCAGATTTAGTCATCCCACCTTCCCAATTTTCTCTACTTCTTTCCTTTTTTAAAAAAGGGTCTTTCTTTTTGATTACCTAACCCATGTCATATGTAATCATCATGCCTGAAATTCAAGGTATGTTAATTAAATGCTGTGAGGGAAAAATTAGGTCCATAGGGAACTCAGAGAAAAACTTATTCTGAATGAGAGTGATCAGCTGAGACTTTAAGGAAAAGACAGTAATTGACCTTGACTTTGAAAAATAGGAATTTTTTCTTCACTCTGTATAACAGAAAAACTTCACTCTGCATAACATACATACGGAAACATGCCCAAACCTTAAGTGTACAGGTAGATGAGTTGTTTTGAAATAGAAGTAAAACCTTTTGAGAACATTGAAGTTATCATGCGTCCTCTGTCATTGTCCCTCCTTCCTACCAGAGAGTAACCATTTTCCTAACATTTAACACCACAGACTAGTTGCATCCATACCTTAAGTTTATATAAAAGTATAATTACACAGTATGTATTCTTCCACGTTGGGCTCTTTTAACATTTTGTTTCTAAGTACTGTTGCATAGCATAACTTTTCACTAATTTTCATTGTTCTGTGGTATTCTGTTTAATGTATATACTGTGGTTATGTACATGAATGTTGATATAAATGTTTTCACTTGCATTTGGTTCTTACAGATAATGATGCTAAGAGTATTTTTTTAATGTGCTTTTGATGTTCAGTTATATAAGTCTTTTTTTTTTTTTTAAGATTTTTTCTTTATTTATCTGACAGAGATCACAAGTAGGCAGAAAGGCAGGCAGAGAGAGAAGAGGAAGCAGGCTCCCTGCAGAGCAGAGAGCCCGATGCGGGGCTCAATCCCAGGACCCTGGGATCATGACCTGAGCCGAAGGCAGAGGCTTAACCCACTGAGCCACCCAGGCACCCCTACATCTTTCTTGAGTACGTATTTGAGAATGAAATGGTTGGGTCATAGAGTATGCATATGATTTAACTCCACTTGGTATGTCAAACTGTTTCCAGAGTGGTTGTTGAATAAATTTAAAAACAAACTGTGGGGAAGAGAATTAGAGACAGAAAATTTCATGCTGAGGAGATAGACACATGAAAGAGCCAGAGTGTTTTAGGGTGGTTAGAGTCTTGAGTGTATGAGGGTTACACTAATAGGTAAGTCACACATAGGCAGAGAGAAGAATATGGGAAGCTTGAATACCTTTCTTGGAAATTGGAACTTTGCTATAAGTAATGGGAAGTCCTCGAAGAAGCTAAGGTAGGAGAGTGACAAGGTCAACTCTGCTTTAGGAAGAGGAGTCAGTATGGACTGGCTGCAGGGTTTGGTAGAAGATGAGATTCTGACTTAGCTCCTGATTTCCATCCTCAGTACCCTATTTAGGAGAGAGAATCGCTGAAGTTCCTGAGTAAGTGTTGTCTCTTTTGCAACTCAGAACCTTTTTCTGACTTCTGGATCCCTGAAATTGCTGTTGTTGTGCTTTTGTTTTTTGGCTCTACCTTTCCCTTCTTTTTTTTTTTTTAAATAATTTTTTTAAATAGGCATATAATGTATTATTAACCCCAGTGGTACAGGTCTGCGAATCGCCAGGTTAACACACTTCACAGCACTCACCATAGCACATACCCTCCCCAATGTCCATAACCAAACCACCCTCTCCCCACCCTCTGCACCCCCAGCAACCCTCAGTTTGTTTTGTGAGATCAAGAGTCTCTTATGGTTTGTCTCCCTCCGGATCCCATCTTGTTTCATTTATTCTTTTCCTACACCCCAACCCCCCCACGTTGCATCTCCACTTCCTCATATCAGGGAGATCATATGATAGTTGTCTTTCTCCGACTGACTTATTTTTAACAACTATTACTATGTACTTCTGTTAGCATTCCTTAATTTATTTACTCTTAGTAAGATTTTTATTCTGATAATCTGAACTGCTGTGGTTTTAAGTAGAGATGAAGTGGGAATAAAAGATAGCTAAGGATGGATAATTGTGTATCTGTAAGGGATGTTAGGTATAAGCAAGAGGTTACCCCGGATCCTTTGAGCTTAAATAGTACTCTGTGAAGAATGCTGTCAAAAAGATGCTGAAAGACTTTATGATTCCAAGTCCACACTCCCAAATATTGGGAAAAGCCCTGTCAATATGTGGTACTCTGTTTATAATTTTAATAGGAAAGGCTTCACAGTCTAAGAATAATTTGTATGAAACCATATTAACCATTGATCACCAGAAGACCAATTTAATCTGATTGTTTTATGATGGTATTAGCACACTGTTAAGGGGACCAGATGGGTCAACAAAGAAGTACATAATTATGTGGCAAGGAATGAATTCTGTCAATCAGTTTTTTTTCTAGCAGCACAGCAAAATACATTAACACTACTCCCCCTCCCCCTCAACCCCAGTGTCAAAGGCTTGACATTACCCCTGTTTTTCAACACAAATCTGCCATCATTTAATAGCTTTGGGGTTTGGGCTCAATTAGTTTCAATCTTTGTGGTATGAGCCTGAAACCTAGGCAGAGGCAATCACAATAAATATTTGGTAGACTCCAGAAGAATAATTGTATTCCCTAGCTACAAGCAATTAAGCACTAGATGTATTCCTTGTAAACCTTTGCAAATGCAATGAAAAACATGTTTTAAAAGACAAATAATTAAATGGCTTCTTTCCTTTGTTGGCATTTAGGTAAAAGAAAATTAAAGCTTGTTGTTTTACCTAGGAGGAAAAGATAATTTCTTCTGTAAAAATTATTATGGTTTGTGTATAACCTGCTGATAATCTTTCAGAAATCAAGAGAATAGGATAGATGCCAGAAAAAAGATGGGCAACAGTCCCAAATTTCAAGAGGATAAAAAGAATGGCTTTTACAGACTACTGGGGAGAAGCTTAATTTCAGTTCCCTCCCATCTTCTAGAATGCAGTCTTAAGAACGTTAGATTTAGAAATGCTGTCTGATCCTCTCCCAACACAGTAACCTCTTCTGCAACATCCAAAAATATACCCATTATTAATATAGAAAGAAAATGAAAAAAAAGAATTGAAAGTTGTGTGGTCATTAGGGCCTTGTAAAATGAGAAGGCTTACCTTTCATTACCTAATGAAAGAAGACATTTTGTCACACTTTCTTGAAATTTTTACATATGGATTTAAAGTAGGAGAGGGAATGGACATTTGAAGAGTCCCTTTAATATTATTTTCATCTTTACAATAGTTCTGTGAAATGGACACTTAGAGCATAAAATTTTTAAAAAATGAGGCTTCAAGAGCTCATTTAATTCCTCCTAGATCATTTAAATAGTAAGTGGTAAAAAATTGACCCATTTGATTTTCTTTTTTCCTCTCTCAGAACTCTGTATTGATATTATTCCCCCTGCACTGGACTCATCTCTGCCCCTAATGCAACAACTATCCAATTATGACATATGTCTCCTGCATGAATAACTCCTACGAAGGGGGAGCTCCACTACCTATGATTTTATAGCTTTTTTTTGCATTGGTTCTTCTTTAAATTATCTGATTATTTTACCCAATCTCCGTTTGGTGTCCCTTTATCTTCAACCGATTTCAGTGATGTGCTCCTTCCTTAGTACACATTCTTTCAATCAACATACACTCCCTGGGGTATTGTGACACATACATGGCTTCACCTAACATCTGTATACCAGTGATCCCCCTATTTGAACCTGGGACCTGGATAGCTCTTCTGAGGTTAATGTATCATGATACAGAATCATGTGGGCATGATACTGGATCATGAAAGTCAGCCTGATCATTTGGCTAACAGCCTTCCTACAAACAATTTTCCCCAACTTTAAGTATGTTATACCTTCTGTAGTTCTACTCTGATCTCTTTCTACCTGTATGCTCAAGTCAGAAACACAATGGTTATTTATCACTTCCCTCTGCCTTTCCTCCCCTCATCTACTTGATCATTAATCCTTGTTTTTCTTTCTTTCTTTCTTTCTTTCTTTCTTTCTTTCTTTCTTTTTCTTTTCTTTTTTTTTTTTAAGATTTTATTTGTCAGAGAGAGCACACCAGCAGGAGGAGTAGCAGGCTCCTGCTGAGCAGGGAGCCAGATATGGGACTCGATGCCAGGACTCCAGGATCACAACCTGAGGCAAAGGCAGGTGCTTAACCAACTGAGTCACTCAGGCATCCCAATTCCTGTTATTCCTGAAATGTTCACATCTCTTCGCTTCTTTCCACTTCAACTGACCCAATTCAAACCCACTCACAGTTTGCCAGAATTACTGGTCAGTAGAGCAGCACCTTTCTATTGTGGTCAGAATGGTTTGCGTAAAACATGTACCTTACTGGGCACCTGGGTGGCTCAGTGGGTTAAGCCTCCGTCTTCAGCTCAGGTCATAATCCAGGGTCCTGGGATCGAGCCCTGCAGTGGGCTCTCTGCTCAGCAGGGGGCCTGCTTCCCTCCCACCACCCGCCTGCCTCTCTGCCTACTTGTGATCTCTGCCTGTCAAATAAATAAATAAATAAAATCTTAAACAAACAAACAAACATGTATCTTACTATGTCCCTTTCCTTTCTAAACATTTTCCACAATTCTGTCTTCAGAATAAAATGTCTTCGCCTAGGATGGAAGAACATTCTTCTGTTTGAGCCACTTCCTTTTTGTATCTTTACTAGTCACTGGGCATAGGTATTGGAGATAATGTCTTAGTAGGTGAGTACTGGTTGTTCCTCAAAATGAAAGCATATCTGAATTTCTTGGAAAACTTTAAAAAATTAGACCTCTGGGTCTCATCCTAGACTGACAGCATTAAATCACCTTGTCTTTGAGTCTGCATTTTAACAAGTATCCCTGGTGATTCTGGTATGAGTTTGTACTTGGGAACTACAGTTACAACAGGTAAAAGGGAAATGACCTCTTTTAATGACCTTGTAGTGCATTAGGGGTGTTAACACCAGCATACTTGTAACAACCAGGACAGAAATGAAGCAGATATTAAGAGACATGAAACTATAAGGAGTATATTGGAATTTTGCTGCTGGAAATCAAAAGGCATTTGGAGAGCACCAGAAGACCTTTTTTTGTTTTTTTGGTCAAGGAAGACTTTATGAAAATTAGTCTTGGTTCCATTTCTTTGAGCTATGTTCTCTGCTCTGACTTGAGTCAGGAGAATGTGTATTCCTCAGATTTGTTTTATTTATTTATTTATTTATTTTTGCCAGTGTTCCAGAATTCATTGTTTATGCACCCTACCTAGTGCTTCATGTAATACATGCCTTCTTTAATACCTACCACCAGGATCTTTTAACATTACTTACCACTTGCAGAATTGTATTTAGCCCTTCACGGGAAAAGCATACTAAGGCATTCAAAAAAAATTTCTTAGCTGAGAAGTGAGAGCTGATGGCCATAAGGTCAGCTGACAAGAGGAGATTGGGGTGACAGACTTATGGGATGTGTCTCTCTCCTGGGCTGCTGGCTTTCAGAGATGGCATGAGAGGAAGCAGACCTCCAGATCCATCCGTTCTCTATGGTCATCCACACACTAGGCTGTTCACAACTCCATGTGCTCAGGAAAAAATGCTCGTGTTCCCCATGCACCTCCTAATATCTTGCCCATCATTCAAGTTGTACCCTGAAAACCCCCGTCAATTCCAGCTCACACTAATCCTTTTAAGGATCCGAATGAGGAACCACTGCCATTCATAGTCATTGTCATCAACCCTGTTTCCTCTTAATATTCACGAAGCTCTTGGTTTACAATAAGCATTGGGTTAAACATTTACATAAAATATCTAATTGTCATGATAATCCTCTACTTTCAGTACTTTTATCCTCATTTTACAGATGAAGCTTAGAGAAATATGATCAATTGTCCAGTCACAGAGGCAGTAAGTGGCAGAGTAGGGATTGGAACCCACGTCTCAATGATTCCAAGTCCAGGAAAACTTCTTCACAATTACGTCATGTGTGCCGTTTTTTTCTTCCTCCTCCAGGGCATTTTAAAGTCCCCAGAGGAGATCCTTGAACAGGAGTCCATGAGATGATGACTGTTCTTTTACAGATTTGTTCTCAGTATTCCGTTGCCTACCCTTATGTCTCTGAAGGCTGGTTTCTGTGAACTTGTGTCATCCAGAACTCCCTTGACCTCTGCCTTCTTCTGATTGGGCTTGGCCAATAGGAGTCAGGAAAATGGAAGTTGGAGACTAGGAGAAGAGATAGACCAGGTTATCTCTTCCATGCTTCATTTTTGCTTTAGGCCAAACTTGTCAGTCACTGCATCCCTCTACTACTCAGATTTTCACCTGGTGTCCCTCCTTCATGAATTCCATTCTCAGTGGTCTCTAGAACTTTCCTTCTTCCCCTTGTTCCTTTGGCTTTATAAGCAGCAACAGCTTTCTACTGTTGTTAGTTTCTGGGTGCCTCATTCCCTCGGTTTGTTCCCTTCCCCCCACACCTCCATTATTAATTCTTTCTGTATGAACCATGTGGTTCATTCTGATTCCTGATAGGACATTACCTGATATGATTAGCATATCTGAGTCTGCAGTTGTCTCTGCCATAACAAACCTTGCTTTTTCTGTTGTGGATCTAGGTATATAAATCTAATTCCATAATGAGATCATTATTTCCTGGATACCCCACAGATGTCTCAAACATTACCAAACCTGAAGGAATATGTTTTTCACCCTATATATCCTGTGCTGGTAACTAAGTCACTTTACCTAGAAACCTAGAAGTCACTTTAACCTTCTCCTGCTCATTCATTCCAGAGATAACATCACCGCATTCCTTAGTCTCCATCCTTAATATAGTTCCAGTCCACCTCCTCCTCTCTATGCCTGATGCTACTGATTCTGTTTAGACTTTCATTGTCTTTCATTTGAACAATTAAATTGCAACAGCTTCTTAATTGGTTTCTTCGGTTCTGGTCTTGCACATCAACGCTGCTGCCAGATTGAGTTTCCTTTTTAATTTAGAAAGTAAGTAGACACTTGTTGGGAAAATTCAAATAATATATTTATGAAGCTAAAAGTCCTCTCTCATTACCCAAAACCATTCCATGGTGGTAACTACGGAGGCTGTTTTGAACATGTTCCTTTTTTTCTATACAAATAAACCACATACAAAAACACCTATTGGTTTGTTTATAACATTGGTATACTATACATGCAGTTCAAGGATTTAAAATACCAGAGACAAGATTTTGGTGTTAAAAACTAAAATCAACAATATTATCTTTACCAGTCTCCACCTTCATCTCTTCCCCTGTTCTCCTCTTCACCCTGTGGTCTACCCACATTGAAGTGCTAACTGTTCTCTAAAATGCCCAAGTGATGGATGCCCTCATTTTCTTTCTGTGTACTTCTCCATTTACACAAATTTGTGAATTTATCTTTCTTTGCCTAGTAGATTTTAAGTCCCTCAAGAAAAGAACATGGAGACCAATTAACAGTTTGTGGCTTTCAAAACCTCCAGAAAGTATAGAGACTCTCTAACAGTTTATTATTGCCATCATCCATTTCCTTGATTTCTCTTTTTTGAGTCATAAACTAGTTTGTGGAAGTAAGGTAAACAAATTGTATTTGGAAAGGTGTGTCTCTGACTGTCCTGCCTCACTCCCTAAATGTTTCCATGCTATAAACTTGTTAAAAAATATCTGATTGCAGAAGTCTTAGAAATTTTCTCTAACCTAGATGCCAGAAAATTAATAAAACTAATTAGAACACCATGCTTTAACTATCCTTTAAAATTCTGATATAATTTTTTATGCTTAGAAATTTTTATGCTTAGAAATTTTAGTCTCTCTTGTGTCTTAAATATATACATAAATTTATATATGTATATATTTAATATATATACATAAATTTATATATATGTATATAATATATATACAAATATATACAATAGAATAGAAAACCATAAGGTAAGTAAACACAAAACTGTTGGTATTTATACATGTCATAAATACTATAAACTCAGGTGGCAAAAAGAGTGGACACACACAGCTGTGTGTCTTGAAAAATTTACCTTGGAGGAAGGTATACATTTCTGTCTTTTAAAAAAATAACATAAAGAAATGAACAAATATTTCTCCAAAGAAGACTAACAAATGGCTAACAGACACATGAAAATAATGTTGCTTGGCATCACTCAGCATCAGGGAAATACAAATCAAACCCACAATGAGCTACCACTTCACACCAGTCAGAATGGCTAAAATTAACAACAGGTGTTGGGGAGAATGCGGAGGAGGGGAACCCACTTTTACAGTTGGTGGGAATGCGAACTGTGGTGCCACTCTGGAAAACAGTATGGAGGGTCCTCAGAAAGTTGAAAATAGAGCTACCCTATGACCCAGCAATCGCACTACTGGGTATTTACCCTAAAGATAAAAATGTAGTGATACGGAGGGACATGTGCACTCCAATGTTGATAGCAGCAATGTCCACAATAGCCAAACTGTGGAAAGAGCCCAGATGTCCATTGACAGATGAATGGATAAAGGAGATGTGTTGTATGTGTGTGTGTATGTGTGCACATACACAGGTAGAATATTCTCAGCTATCAAAAAGAATAAAATCTTGGCCTTTGCAATTATGTGAATGGGACCTAGAGGGTATTATGCTAACTGATATAAGTCAGTCAGAGAAAGACAAATACCATATGAGTTCATTCCTATGTGGGATTTAAGAAACAAAACAGATGAACATACGGCAAGGGAAGGAAAAATAAGGTAAAAACAGAGGATGCAAACAATAAGAGAACCAAACAATCTGAGCGTTGCTGAGGGATGGAGTAAGTGGGGGATGGGCATTAAGGAGGGTGCTTGATGTAAGGAGCACTGGATATAATGTAAGACTGATGAATCACTAAATTCTACCCCTGAAGCTGATAATACACTATATGTTAACTAAATTTATTTATTTTTAAAGAGTTATTTATCTGTTCAAGGGAGAGTGAGAGAGACCACGAGTGGGGGGGGGTGAGGGGAGTAAAGTAGACTTCTGACTGAGCACAGAGCTTGATGTGGGGCTTAATCTCAGGACCCTGAGGTCATGACCTGAGCCAAAATCAAGAGTTGGATACTTAACCCACTGAGCCACCCAGGTGCCCCCTGGCGAATTTAAATATAAAATAAAAATATAAAAATAAAATTAGATTTATATTTAAAAAAAATAAAACAAAACCAGAAAAGCTTAGGGATACCTGGGTAGCTGATCTGTTAAGACTAAATCTTATTTTGGAAGTGATAAGATGGTTGGAAGACCAGTTTGGTGAAACTATCACTCTTACCTTACTAATTGTGGGAGTACTATGGGGTGCTTTGAAGAGGGTTCAAATTATTTTTATAAATTTTGCCTTATAAGGGAATATATCTGATTTGGTTCGTGGAATACATAATATGAACATGATTAATAGTTTAACACAGGCTAATAGTTGTCCTTGTTGATACTTAGAGTGGAGTTCTTTAAATGAAAACTGAATAAGGAATATGTGTAGAAATCTTCACTTTCTAGGGATTTCTGGTTGAGAATAGGGAATTAAAGTCTGCTTTCTAGAATGTTTTATAGTGGTAACACTTCAAAAGCCATTGTAATCAGTGAAACTTTCCTTAGTGAGATGCACTTACTAGATCTTGGGTATACTCAGAATGTGTTTGTCCTGGTTGGCAGAAGGGGGATTGGTAAGACCACTGCTGTTGTACTGTTCAGTCCTGAGAGTACTGGAGACATTCTCTGTGATTTACAATGCTGATCAAACTGGGAGTAAAAATAGCTCTGAAGAATTAGCTTGTGAGCTGTGGTCGAAAACTAATACATCTGTCTACTCAGACTCCTGCAGAACTTTTTCCCTTTGATTTCATACAGTTTTCAAGTTCTTATGTGCTAAGGAATACAGGGATAATAAAATGAATAAATGATATTGGCCAGCTAGCAATTAATCTTTATGGGTGAGTAGACTCTCACCTTACAAAGAAAGGTGCATGGGAGGCTTTCGAGACAGCAGAAGCAGCATGACCGAAGTTAGAGTGTGACAGTACTCTGACTTACAGTTACCTGGTACGATCACCACCATTACCTGGGAAGAGCAAGAAAGATGGAAACAAAGTCCAGGATACTTGGATGCTTGCTATTGTGCCATTAGCTGACTATGTAATCTCTGTTCCCCAGGCTTGTAGGGATGAACTGTATGCATGCATGCATGCATATGCATGTGTACATGTGTTAGGGTTTGGATTTAAGGAGTTCAGCCATTCCTTCTCTAAAGTTCCTTCCAGCCCTCCCTATAGGAACAGTATTACCTGAACTACAATCTGTTCAGGATCTCATAGAATTGATGGTGACCATGATAATGGTTTATGTCATAGTTAATGGTTAACAATTCTGCCTGGAGAGAGGAGCCATCCCAGTGGTTTATGGGCAGTAGTGACTAGATGGCCATCACACCTCGAATTTCAAAAATACTCCATGTTTTTTGCGCAACAGAACTAGTAAATGTATGTTTGGTTGGTTTTGATGTCCATGCATGGTGCCCTCCCCCCTGGAGGCCATATGAATTTCTCTTTGTGATATGATTTTGTATGGACTCTGAAGTTAGGATAAGGTGAAGAACAGGAAATCTGCAAGTTCTGGATTATTTTCTCCTGGGTCTGGTCTTGATTTCTTTGTGTATTATCAACACAGAGCATCTTCAACCAAAAGATGCTAAGTCAAGGTAAAAGAGCCTCTGGAGTAGTGCACTCATATTTTATCCATGACTTGTCCTGCTCTAAACTTTTATCAGTGTTTTATAAATTTATGTGGACGATAATGCTGTTTATACTTCAAATGAAAAGAAAATGAGGACTACCAACATTACATACTCACTTACTCCTAAATGTTTACTCCACATCCCTCACATCTTACTGTTAACTGTCCATGCAACTGTTTTCAGCCAGTGGACTGAACAATATGTTTATGAGGTGGCTTGAGACCCTCTAGTTCTCTTGTATACAATACTACTACCATGATTGTGGAGGCCTGAGGTTTTACGTGGTCCAGACTGGATCCGTGAAGGACTGTGTAGAGTAGAACTCCTTGCTAGCCATGCTGGATAAATGTAAGCAAGATATAAACATTAAGTCGTCACTGGTATTCTGGGTTGTAGTTTCTGTAGGCTAGACTGTCCTAATACACATAAATAAGATAATTAGTATTGTAAATGACCCCTAAAGCTCAAAATACACATGAAATCTGATATGCAGGCCAAGGTTATTCAGAATGAGTAAAGGATGGCTTGATAGTAGCACATATAAAAGATTGTGGGAGGGGAGCTGATTAAAGACGATAACATTACACCATACCTGTGATCTTCAAATATTTGAGACGTCCTCTTAGAGAGATCAGCTTGTTCTGGGATCCTGTAGAGGGCAGAAACCAGGCCAATTTGAAAAAAAATTCAGAGTTACATGGACTCACTATTAAAGACTATTTTATCAGTGTGAGCTCTTCATAAGTGGATAAAGATACCTTTGGAATTGTAAGCTTACGAAGAGTTGACGTAGTCATGCTGAGGCCAGAAGCCCAAGAATCAGAAATTCTCTATGATGAATTTCTTTAGCACGTGAAATTTTGGTCTATAAAATCCTCCCAGGGTTAAGACTCTATTATTGTTTTACATCAATAATGATCAGAATATCAGTTCATGTGTTTTGAGATAGGATATGTTTCATTATTTACCCAGAAAGGGACTTGGCTTGTAATAACTTATCTATAATTTTCTGCCTCTCTTTGTGATGAGGGTATGGACGCTGCCAGCTGCCATAGAACAAAATTGCATCGGTGAGGATTTGGCTAGACTAAGTTGGATAAGATCAGGAAATGAGAGCAGGGGTTCCCAAGATAGTGCTGGCTAATGAATAAACATCTGAGCATTTTAATAAAAATACGGATGCATAGGTCTTGCCCCTTGAAAATTTAATTTATAGGTTGGGTGCAGTGATGTGGAAATATGTATTTAAGTTCTCCTGGTTATTCTGATGGACAGTATGATTGGGACTGGTGCTCTATAGAACTTACTGCTTCTCTGCTTTTGTGGGTGTTTTATTCTTTTGGGTTTGTTTTAGTCATTTCGTAGAAAAGATTTCTTTTCAAATCCCCTGGGTTTCTAAACTGAACAAGGGGAAAGAGGATTTCTCGATACAGGAGTCCGTGTGGTTATGAAGGGAAACACAGACTGACTGGAGCTATGAGCAATGGTGGCAGAAGCAGCCACATCAGTTCCCGAATTTGGGTTGAGAAGAGAGTCACAGAGTCTGAGAATCAGAGCCCACTGTGACCACCAGACGCCTCATCTTTTCACCATTTTCTGAGCATGTTGGGACAAACACAGGAGTTCCCTTGCTGGTGAACCAGAGGGATTGGAAGTTGTGTAGTCTAGCATCTTTTTCCAGCAAAAATTTGGGGGAATCAATTGAAAGTGACCACAGTCAGGCAGTTGAGCCTCGGTTGCGGTTCCATGGTATCAGTCAGAGATCTTTGTCTCTTAATCTTCTGGCTCTTGTGCAGTCTGGCTGTAACAGAGTTCAGAGCTGCCTCAGGCAGCATAGCAGAGGACGAGCTTCTGAGGGAGGGCCTGGCAAGATTCCCTCTCAGGAGAGAGGATAATCAGACCCTAGGCCTGTACAGGGAGCCCTTAGCAGAGTGAATACTGATGCTTAATTGAGGCCCCTTCTCAAGCCTCCTCTTCACTCCAGCCTCTCCACAAAACTTGGCTGCATTCTCTACGTACACTAAGTCTCTCCATGACAGTGTCTTTTCCCTGGATGGTAATTATTTTTTAACCGGTCGAGATAACTACGTAGTCATTTGTGTCTGGAGCTAAGTGTCCTGGCCCATTTTCAGTACATCTCTCTCTCTTCCTATAATTGTCACAGGCTTTAATGAGGCTTGAAACACTCAATTTCCTGACCTCTGTCTCTAAGACTTTGATGTTGATTGCCTGATAAGACAGTTTGCACCCCCTAAGAATGAAAGGTAAAATTCTGGTGCCTGCTACCTGCCTCCTGAATGTGTTCTGTAAGCTCTAATGCTGCTCTTACATTTGCTTTAGCTGATACTCTGTCCTTTGTATCCTTGTGGTGCTCGTGGTCCGTTCCGAAGTTTTCGTTAACTGATCTCCTTGGGAGGGTGAATCAAAGCCCTCAAGTAAATCTAAAAATTTAAAAATTTAACACTAGTTCATGAACCAAGAATCGCTCTGTAAGCTGAGAACCTCACTTATAGATATACCTCACTTATCTCTATCTGACAGCATGAACTATTATGATCTTCTCTTGTGTGTGTGTTTCCATTTTTACATACTTTCAGGGTCTAGCACAAAGCTTCGCATATAGAAAAGGCTTAACTGTAATCCTTTACCTTAGAATGGATGGGGGGATGGATGGATGAACAAGTAAGCTTTCTGGAAAACCGTCAGGAGCCGGACTGGAATTCAAAGAAGAAACTTTATGGCACAGAAATAAGGCACTGTTCGTATATATAGTATAACCTTGTCAGCCTGGAGAAGTACTTGTTTATACCTTCATTATAATCACTGACAGCACCTCAGTTCGCTTTCAGATATATTGGATGTTAAATACATATATGGTTGTTCATATGATTTTTTTTAGCGTCTTTAGAACTATTTGCTGTTGTATCTAGTTAACATAATCTTGAGTATCTCTTTTTCATTTTGTAATACATTAGCATAATTTAAATGGCCAACGTAGGTAGAGTAACTTACCCTTCCTACGAAGATGGCTTTTGAGAGTATGACTATTTTATAACATTTAGTCAAGTTTGTTCTGTAAGACAGGGAGTAAAGGGATGCACTTCAAACAATTTTAACAAATATTAGTGCAATTAAAAAAATTTCTTTTGTGTGTGTGTTCCAAAATTTATTGTTTATGCACACCCAGTACTCCATGCAATATGTGCCCTCCTTAATACCCAGCACCAGACTCACCCTACCCCCATGCCCCTCCCCTCCATAACCCTCAGTTTGTTTCTCAGAGTTCAGTCTCCCATGGTTAGTCTCCCCCTTGCTTATCTGAGTAAAATAGCTCCTCTGAATCCTCGTCAACACCTGTTGTTTTTTGTGTTGTTAATTTTAGCCATTCTGACAGGTGTGAGGTGATTATCTTATTGGGGGTTTTAATTTGTATCTTCCTGATGATGAGTGATTTTGAGCATCTTTTCAAGTCTGTCACCCATATGGATGTCTTCTTTGGAAAAGTGTCTATTCATGTTTTCTGCCCATTTCTTAACTGGACTATTTGTTTTTTGGGTGTTGAGTTTCATAAATTCTTTGTAGATTTTGGATACTAACCATTTATCAGATATGCTCTCTGCAGAATCTTCTGCTATTCCATGGGCTGTCTTTTAGTTTTGTTAATTGTTTACTTTGTCATGTAAAAGCTTTTTTTTTCAATTTATTTATTTTCAGAAAAACATTATTCATTATTTTTTCACCACACCCAGTGCTCCATGCAAGCCGTGCCCTCTATAATACCCATGTAAAAGCTTTTTGTCTTAGAGAAGTCCCAATAGTTCATTTTTGCTTTTGTTTCCCTTGCCTCTGGTGACATGTTTAATAAGTTGGTACAGCTTATATCAAAGGTGTTACTTTCTGTATTCTTCACTACGGTTTTGATGGTTTCCTGTCTCACATTTAGGTCTTTCATTCATTTTGAGTTTATTTTTGTGTGTGGTGTAAGCAAGTGGTCCAGTTTCACTCTTCTACATTTTGTTGTCCAGTATTCCCAACACTATTAGTTGAAGAGATCATCTTTTTTCCATTGGTTATTCTTTCCTGCTTTGTCAGAAATTAGTTGACCATAGGGTTGTAGGTCCATTTCTGGATTCTCTATTCTGTTCCATTGATCCATATGTCTGTTTTTGTGCCAGGACCATACTGTCTTGATGACTATAGTAGCTTTGTAATATAGCTTGAAATCGAGAATTCTGATGTCTCCAGTTTTTCTTTTTCAGAATTGCTTTGGCTATTCAGGGTCTTTTGTAGTTGTGTACAAATTTTAGGATTGTTTGTTCTAGCTCTATGAAAAATGCTGCTGGTATTTTGATGGGGGATTGGATAAAATGTGTAAGTTGCATTGCTTTGGGTAGTATAGACATTTTAACAATGTTTGTTCTTCCAATCCATGAGCACGGAATGGTTTTCCATTTCTGTGTCCTCTTCAATTTCTTTCATAAGTGTTCTCTAGTTTTCAGAGTACAGATCTTTTACCTTTTTAGTTAGGTTTATGTCTAGGTATTTTACTGTTTTGGGTACAATTGCAAATTGGACCAATTCCTTGATTTCTTTTTCTGTTGCTTCACTATTGATGTATAGAAATGCAAAAGATATCTGCACATTGATTTTATATCCTGCAACTTTGCTGAATTCATATATTCTAGCACTTTTTTGATGGAGTCTTTAGGGTTTTCCACATAGAGTATCATGTCGTCTGTAAATAGTGAAACTTTGACCTCTTCCTTGCCAATTTGGATGCCTTTTCTTTCTTTCTTTCTTTCTTTTTTTTTTTTTTGTCTGATTGCTGAGGCTAAGACTTCCAGTACTGTGTGGAGAAAGGGGAACCCTCTTGCACTCTTGGTGGGAATGCCAACTGGTACAGGCACTCTGGGGAACAGTTTAGAGTTTCTTCAAAAATTTGAAAAGAGAACTACCCTGTGATTGCATTACTAAGTAATTACCCAAAGGATGCAAAATTATAGATTCAAAGGGGTACGTGCACCCTGATGTTTATAGCAGCATTACCAACAATAGCAAACTATGGAGAGAGCCCAAATGCCCAACAAATGATGAAGGAATGAAGAAGATGTGAGGTAGGTATATACACAAGCAATAGAATATTAGTCATCAAAAAGAATGAAATCTTGCTATTTGCAATGCTGTGGCTGGAACTAAAGTGTGTTGTGCTAAGTGAAATAAGTCCATCAGAGAAAGACAATTACTGTATGATATCATTCATATGTGGAATTTGAGAAGGAGAACAGATGAGTATATGGGAAGGGGAGAAAGAAAAAAAAAGGAGAGAAGGACACAAGCCATAAGTGATTCCTAATGATAAGGAACAAACTGAGGGCTGATAGAGTTGGTGGGGGGGAATGGGCTAGCTGGGTGAGGGGTATTAAAGAGGGCATTTTTTTTTCCAGTTAATTTTTTTTTTTTGGATTTTATTTATTTGACAGACAGAGATCACAAATAGGCAGAGAGAGAGAGAGAGAGAGGAAGAAGCAGGCTCCCCACCGAGCAGAGAGCCCAATGCGGGGCTCGATCCCAGGACCCTGGGATCATGACCTGAGCCAAAGGCAGAGGCTTAATCCACTGAGCCACCCAGATGCCCCTAAATCTTTTTATTAATTTTTAAAAATTAACATATAATGTACTATGTGTTTCAGTGGTACGGGTCTGTGACTCATCAGTCTTACACAATTCATAATGCTCACCATAGCACATACTCTCCCCAGTGTCCATCACCCAGCCACCCCATCCCTCCCCTTGCCCTCCCCTCCTCAGCAACCCTCAGTCTATTTCCAGAGATTAAGAGTTTCTTATGGTTTATCTCCTTCTCTGGTTTCATCTTGTTTCATTTTTTTCTCCCTTCCTCTATGATCCTCTGTTTTGTTTATCAAATTCCTCGTATCAGTGAGATCATACAATAATTGTCTTTCCCTGATTAACTTATTTCGCTTAGCATAATAGCCTCTAGTTCACTCCATGTCTTTGCAAATGGCAAGATTTCAGGGTTTTTTGATGGTTGTGTAATATTCCATTGTATATATGTACCACATCTTCTTTATCCATTCATCTGGGCATTCTCGTGATGAGCCCTGTGGGTCGTGTGTGAGTGATAGATCACTGAATTCTACTTCAGAAACCAATATTACACTGTATATTAACTAACAAAATCATCTCTTCTCAGCTACAGTGCATGCCATATGTTGAGAGTGGATACATAGAAAGTAAATTTAAGTCTTGACTGTTGGGGAGATCATAAATGCAGTAAAGCCTTGATTAACCATACTCCAGCTTCTAAAAATCACAATTAACTATTTTTTCTTTTATTCCCTTTCATGGGAAAGAGACATGTCATGTGAAAGCAAATTGGTATCATAAGTTTATTTTTTAAAAGGAAAGAGGAAAGCAAATTTCCTCTTATTTTCTTGATTTGTCATGGACTCAGCTTTCAGTCTGTCCAGTGTGAGACAATGAGACTCAAAAGACTGAGGATCTCTGGCTTCCCAGATGACCATGAAAGGGTTCCACTGCCTTCACTAACCTGTCCATTCAAATAAAAAGACTTAGTCATTACCTGTAAGATTTTCATTGTCTACTGTTCAACTTTTTAACTGTGAGCTGAAAATTCAGTTTGTCAGAAACTCTCCTTCCTAAAAACCGACATAAACCTCCAATTCTCTTAAGTGTTTGGACCCAATGAGATCTGCTGCCATCAGAGATGCAAGACGCATGGATAATAGATGGCTATCTGTTGGCAGGGCCCAAGATTTTCTGTAGCCAGGGAGGGTTTAGAGGGGAACTTGTGGTGTGCAGCTTGGGACATATGGATGCCACTTGGTAAAGCTTTGAATGGAGGGACGACAAAGGACTTCCTTAGGTAATAGAAGTTTTCACCTCTGCAGATGGGAAAAATCCTATTTCAACCTTTGTCCTCTGTACCCAAAGAAATATTTTAACCTGGAAAAGGGACACTGAAGTAGCAACTTGTGTAGTCTGTTTGTGCCCTGAGCGAGATGGACATTTACCTCACCCTGTACCAAAATCGAATACATCCAAAACTCCTCTCAGCTTCTGCAAATTGTATTCTTCCTTCAAGGTCAGGCTGAAGTTCTGAATTCCACCTGTCCTCAGCCTTCCTGGCCCATACACAAAGCAATATTACCACTGTCATCATCATCTTTTATTCACAACTGGCGCATTGGCTGTGGCTTTTCTCTCTCATGACAGCTTTAAAAATGGCACAGAGGCTTCTCTAAGATGGCTTAAATGGGACTCTACCCAGAAGCAGCTGACACTGAGCACTTCCTCCAGCCTTCTCTGGCCTAATGAGCCCTCGATTATTGTTTGGCATTATTAATTGTCAACAATAGGATGGCTCCCCTCTGGGAACTCAATGAGAATGGCAAGAAATATAAGATTAGAATTGAGGAACCACATAAAACTGCTTTTATTTATTGGCAAAGGAGAGAAAAAGCTACTAAACATCATCCCTATGTTCCTCTTTATCATCTGTTGTTGACTTCTCCTTTTTCCGCCTTGAGGGCAGCAGTTCTGTCTTTGTACAAGGGAACACTTTAATGCCACACATTTTATTTCAATAATGATATTAATAATGGAGTTAGAAAACACTTATTTGCCAATCGTTTAAAAGGAAATTAAGCAGCATGGTTTCTTGCCTACGCTCCTCTTTAACAACTTTCTCTGACTCTGAGGCTGGAGCTGGTGATTCTAGCCTTCTGGAGATTTATCTGAGCGAGGCGGCTTGAGTTTGTTGAGTCCTTCTTTTGTGCCCCGCATTGAGGTAAGTGCTGACATTCTTTATCTCACTCGGTTCTCACAATCATCAGTGAAGTGTTACCGACCACATTTCATAGATGAGAGAATGGACGGACAGGGGTCAAAATAACTTACCCAAAGTCCTGGCTGATAGCAAGGGACGGAGCTGAAATTCAATCCCGGGGCAACTGCTGGGCTTCAAAGCCTCCTGTTTTGCACAGACAGTGGAATGCAATGGGGAAGAGAGGGATAAAGCCAAAAAGGAAGGTCAGGGATGGCTATCTGTGTCTTTGCACTGTTTGGGGATTCTTCACTCTGCTATCAGAAGACCGAGGGGCACTGGATATTTTCATAAGGGTTCAGAGAAAATGCAGGTTAATGGGTCTTCTCTACATGGAAAGCTGAGATTTGAGAGAAGAATCAGTATTGCCTCAAAGTTCCAGAGAGCTGGCCTGTCATACGGGCACTGCCACTGACTCTCCATGAGGTCTTGTTCTTTAAATGGGAGCATGACTGTGTATCCTTTCCACCCCCACAGGGTCACTGTGAGTCACACGCACACAAAGTAATGTCAGGGGCACTCAAGGCTTGGCAGGTGTTTAGATGGGATGACTTGAGACAAATTCCTACACTGAGATTCTATATTACATATGCGTTTAAAAAACACTCAGGAAAATATAAGTCCCTTTACAAATGGAGAGAATTATGAAGAGCGAGGAAGGTGGGGTACAACAGTCACATAGAGGTGCTGGATAGAAGTCCATGATTTCTTGCCTCATCTGCTTCTGCAAACAAATTAGGAAACCCAGGAGAGGTTTTTTTTTTTTTCTTTGCATTTTTAAAAAAGATTTTATTTATTTATTTGACAGAGAGAGACACAGCAAGAGAGGGAAGAGAAGCAGGGGGAGTGGGAGAGGGAGACACAGTCTTCCAGTTGAGCAAGGAGCCCCATGCAGGACTTGACTCCAGACCCTGGGATCATGACCTAAGCCGAAGGTAGAAGAGTAATGACTGAGCCACCCAGGCCCCTCCTTTTCATTGCATTTCTATGGAGCATGTGGTTTTTGTCTCCCAAGGGTTTGGGACTTGTGGGGTGGTTGGAGTTTTGATTAGGCATGGAACAGGGTACAAGAATATATCTGGATCTGCTGTCTCTCTGTGAAGATAAATCCTATGTCCTATATTAACACTCTCCATTTTGGCACGATCTTAGAACATAGGACAATTTCCTTTATTAAATGAATATTTAAAAGTGCCTAAAAGAATCATGCAATGATAAAAAAGAATTTACCTTAACTAGTTTTTAGCTTTTTCTGAAAGTACCTAGCCACATTTTCTAGACATTGAGGTTACATTTACAAGTTGGTGCTAATGGTATGGTGCCAAGGTAAATACAGTAATTCCAAGCAGATATATTTGCGTGAATATCATATATATATTTCTTTGTATAGAAACAATGGTTTTTAAAAAAATACATTTTGATTCATAAGATGAGAATTAATTTCTCCCTCTTATCTTCCATGTTCAGTGAACGATTAGAATAATGAGGAAGGAGAAATCAATATTACCCTGACGATAACGCACAGTGGACCCAATGTTGTTCTAAGGCCATGAAATATGGACTTTCAAGCAGTCTTTTTTTCATTTGAAATAGTTCATGAATTCCTGACACCCTATTTTTCTCTTCTTGTGTGTTTGGTGCCCATCCTCAGCAGTGGAAGAAACCCAGGATTTAAGTGACAGCTTTGTTACCTGGGAGTGAGCAAAGAAAAGATGATCTTACTGGTTCAGCGGCTTCCTCAGAGCTGGCTCTCTTTCACCCTTGCACCCAGATGGCCTGTCCCAGTTTCGCTGGTAGTGGGACCAGCCCCTGTGGGCTCATGGAGGCCTCTTGTGCACATCTTAGTAATTGGCAAATGCCACAAATCAGGGGTCTTCCTCACTTCTTCTAGAGAGCCTGTAGTTAAGCATTGATCAGCACAGCCCCCACCCAAGTTATTTCCCACCTGAGCTTCATAGTACTCAGATGTCCCTGTGTATGGAAACTGCTCCTACAAGGTCATTCCTTTGATGTTCCCTTCAGGCATGTTCTCTCTAGGAGATGCTTCCATTTTCGTCCCCTTTATTATCTTGTAACAGAAGTACAAGACTTTGGGATTCATACCGAGCTGTATTCAGAGAGCCACTTACTAGCCGTAGTCTTGGAAGTTATTTACTCTGTGGGGTTCTCAGTAGCAAAATAAGGTAATAATTTAGCAATAGCTTTCATACTGGCTGGTTGAGAGAGAACTGTGTACCTAAAACTCCCACCCAGCTAACAACAGGAAGTGCTCGTTCTCTTCCCTATTCTGGAGGATGGTCATCTCCAGTCACCCAAGGGACATGGCAAGGCTACATTAGAGTTTCTATCAATCTTTATTCTTAAAGAATTTATATTGTGTCTGTTTATAAGGTACAAAATATGATGGCATTGTAATGCATATAACTTATAAATATATATACTTATTGGGACATAAGAAGAAATTACTGAGGAACTACACTATCAAAATTTGACCTACTTTCAGTGAACTTTGTTCTTAAGGCATTAATTAACAGTAATTTATTATAGATTTCCAAGTTAGGTTTTCATTTTTAAATTTTGTTTTTAAAATGTTTATTTTTTGTTTTTTATTTCAATTCCAGTGCAGTTATTAACATAGTGTTATTAGTTTCAGGTATACAATATAGTGATTCAACAATTCTATACATTACTTAGTGCTCATCATGGTAATATATACTTTATGGCTGAGTAATATTCCATTGTGTACACACCCCCCCCATCTTCTTTATTCATCTATTGATAGACACTTGGGCAGGTTCCTTAATTTGACTATGGTATATAATGGTACAATAAACACAGAGGTGCATGTGTCCTTTTGAATCAGTGTTTTTATTTATTTATTTATTTATTTATTTATTGGTAGATACCCAGTAGTGTGATTACTAGTTCATAGGATAGTACTATTTTTAACTTTCTGAGGAACCTCCACACTGTTTTCCACAGTGGCTGCACCAGTTTGCATTCCCACCAACAGTACATGAGTCCCTTTCTCTCCATATCCTTGCCAACACTTGTTTCTTGTGTTTTTGATTTTATATGTTTGCATTTTAAATGAAATAATTAAACTATTTTAATGTCTTATAATTAAAAATGAATCTCTAAGCATTGAAGAAAAATCTACATTCTTGACTGCTTAGGTAGGATAGCTTTCACTACCTCATTCCTTTATTTCAGTTGTCAGCTAACGATGGCCCACAAAGCCCAACATAATACTATCTAGCTCTTTATAGACAAAGCTTTCTGTCCTTTGCCTTATCACTTACTCATGAGTACTCCACGTTATTTAGAGAAGCTGAGGGGTTTCATATATATGTACACAAACACACAAATATATATATACACACACACACACACTCCTTAAGACAAATTGAATCCTATTAATTTTAAACTCTGCGTTTATTCTGCTAAACTGCACAGCAATTTTCTGTAGTATTTACAGTGGCATGTTATAAAAAGAGAAAATACAGACATTAGGATTAGAAAGAACATCTCTGATGGTGTGATTTGGAGTCAGTGTTCTGAAAGAGTCAGACAGTATTTTACTACTGGTATGTATACCATTGTATCATGGTAGATACTGCTAATTGATTAAAGCATATTTTTTGCTGAGCCAGAATGCAGCCACAGTATCCTTTTGAAGAGAATTTTCCAGGCATAATATGTGAAACATAGTTGGCATTTCTGATAAAAATGAGTAGGGGGAGGTACAAGTACTTGAGTCCAATGGAAGACTGAGGTAGATTTGTAGGGAATTACAAGCACATGAGATGAAACATGATTTTTGGTTTGTTTATTTATTTATTTATTTATTTATTAGCAAGAATCTCATTCAAGAAGAACATATTCACGAGATTCTCTTTGGGCAACATATAGCTAGTAGCTGTAGGGGATCTAGGAGGGTATAACAGCCTAGCAGAGTAGCTAGGGTCATGGGCTCCAGAGTCAGAAAGTCTAGGTCCAGATTCCAACTCTGTTACTTCGTTGTATGTGATCTTGGTCAAGTTTTATGTCTTGTTTCTTGGTTTGATCCTCTAGCAAAATGGGAAAATAAGGAAAGCTATTATATGAGGCAATTATAAAAATCAACTCACTTGGTTTCCTTAAAGCATGTAAGGCACCAGGCACTCTCCAATATAAGATAACTTGTAGTACAAATGTTATAGTACTAATGGCATAGCCCTTGTGAACTCAAGACAGAGAAATTTAAAAAACGGGAAAAATTTAAAAACAAACAAACAAACAGAAGATTGTATGGTATAAACCACGTTCCAGGGTCTTTACTTTTTGGTGTCGTGTGCTTCTCAGAACTGTTTCATCTATCTCTAAAAGTCAAAGATAAATGAAAACACTCACCATTTTTTGCATTTGTGCATGACAGTGTTCTATCCTAATGAATTTTATCCATCACCTGGAGGATTTTTCAGTAGCTCTCCTATGTGCAGTCCTATGGTAGATATTGGTGTGACCTATCATTTGTCCTGTTTTGTTCTTTTATGTTTTTAGACAAACAGATATTCTTGCCATTGTGGCAAGTCGGAAAATGTCACTCTAGTGCTGCTTTTCAATAATGCTAATTTACCAGTGCATTTAATCAGGTAGAGTTAAGGTCTCATTATGCTATAAAGCATTCATAGTAAGAAGTTGCCTTTAAATACTGGAAATAATTTATTCCAAGTTTTGGGAAACATTTGTATTCTAATACTCAACTACAGTGCCCCAGGGGTATCTGGGTAGTCACTCATGATCTAAACTATCTTTATAGCAGTTTTCTAGAGAAATGATCTATGAGTTATGACTTTGAATATCCCTTATATATGCCTTTATAATCTATAATTTTAAATCACAAAATGTAGAAATATTTTCTAAAGTAAGTTCACAGGGAAAAATATTACTGAATAGACTGTCATCAGACCATACAGGATGGTATCACTCCTCAGTTATCTCCTAACCAAAATTCTACAAGTATTGGAATATATACCTTTTGAAAATGTCAAAAGAAGTAAATGGTGATTATAAAGGTCTATAAGGGAGCTTTCTTCTGTTGTGGATTATTATCTCAAATTAACCACATTTTCAAGAGCCAGACTCTTTTCCCTCTATTACTGGTGGATGAAGAGATGCCTCATTCTTGATGTTGAAGCACGACTCTGACAGCCAGTACAGGTCTTCGAGCATGGCAGATTATCACTAGCAGCTATGTACTTCCTTCACACAGCTTGTGTGGGAGGTCTGTACTTACCCCACTGATGGGGGGTTTGACCACAGGCAACGCTGACCGTGTTGAGCCAAAGCTTTAAGAATCTTCACAAGTTTCTGCTTAACTTTCTGGGGGCTTCTGACTTCTTCCGTGAGAGGGGCATTCCTCAGGTTGCTGCTGCCTCTCCAACTCTGGCCCAAGAATGAGACCTGCAGACCAAACCTAAAATAATGCCAAGCAATGATGGCCACTCTGCAGACCCATTAGTATGAAAATAGATGCATATTGTTTTAAGACACTGCATTTTGGGGTTTGTTATTGTGGCAGTAGTAATTAATAATGTGATTAATACAGGTCTTGGCTTTAGTTTCCTGGTAAGAGAGGATTTCCTCAAAAGGATTTGTTGTCTGGTCTTCATATCTAAGTAGGAGTTTGGGCTATAAAAGGCATGGGGAGAGGTTGGGTAGGGCATCTTACTACATCATCCTGCTACTTTTGATTAAATCTCCCATTGCCCAGATCATTCTCAAATCAAATTGTGATTCAGTTGTGACTGAGTGTTGCTACTAAATTAGAACTTTTGACACCAAAAAATTGTCCACATTTTTAACCCACTGAGCCACCCAGGTGCCCCAAAATTGTCCACATTTTTAAGCTTGCTGTGTCTTTTGGACATGTGTATCTTAAATGGCCTAGCTGGGTCATTTATTGATGATGAGACAGAGCGCTGTATTAAAAAATACATAGGAATAAGACAAATTGGGGTTCAATTCCCCTAAGTCACCTACTACCTATGTGTAGCAGTAAGATATTTATCTCACTGTGGTTTACTTTCTTCATATATAAGGTGACAGTAACACTTCCCTGTATGTTTGTGTGTTTTAAAGGAGCATGTGATTAGGGAAATGTTTAGTATAGTTCCTCATATACTCTTGAATGATTACTTACCATTACTAGGCACCAAAGGCATGCATTTTCTCTTGTCATTTTTATTAAAATATGAGACCTATTATCATCTCCATTTTATGAAGGAGAACATTGAGGTAATGGAGTTTATATAACTTGAATAAAGTCAATACAACAAAGGAATGGTGGGGCAAAATTTTAACCCAGGTTAGAACTGAGGAAGTTGGTAGAAAGGGACTATCACTTATATCTTAACAAGAACAAACTGGATAAGTTAAAAAAAAAAAAAAAAACAAAACACATAAAATACCTGAGGATACAAATCAACTAGGTTTCAGAAAGGAGTAGGCTTTTTCTAGGAAAGAAGTCTTACGGCTCTTGTCATCTCTAGGGACAGGATAGAAAGAATTAAGCCCTTTATAATATGGCTAAGGAGAAATCAACCTGATTTCTGACTATCTTTTAATGCTCAAATGTGGACAGGCATGATAATTGAAATCCTAGGGATCCACAGTTATAAAGCAAATACACATCCAGTCTCTCTCTGTTTCCCATGGTGCCTTGAGTGAGTGCTCAGGGATAGACTAGAATACCAAAGACTAGGGGCAGAGAAGAGGACATCCCTGGGCCAAATGCTACTTCATTGTATGCCGGGCATTACCTAGCCAAAACAGGGCAGAAGGACTAAGCAAAATCACCACCTCCATCCTGAGGTGTGTGGGGTTTTTATGACCAAAAGAAAAGGGCACTCCCAAAGAATGAGAACAAAGCAGGAGAGTTAGGAGAGATTTCAACCCCTCCCTCAGGAGACCTTACCAAAGAATTGGTAATCACCTAATTAGGATTGTGATAATGCAGAAGTGTTGAGAGAGAATCCCCTGTGATATACTGGGTCTTCACCTAAAAGATAGCGGGTAGGGCAGCAAGGTCTGGAGAGACTTCCTGAAGCATAGAAAATCAGGGTCAAGGGTGGAGGATGAGAATCTCGCCAAAAGGGTGGTTATGTTGAGCTACAGAGCTGAGGCTTCAGACCTATCGCTGCTGTAGGTCAGGAGGTTGGTGACTGGCTGTAAAATGGGGAACAATTGCTGGAGTCTTGGTGGTGTTCAGATCCTAAGCTCTGCTAAGAGAAAGTTGGGCTACCGCCTTAAAAACGTTAGAAGACAGTGGAAGACCATCATTTTAAAACTACAACAGAGCCCAAACCCAGCCCAGTAATAGATTTTAGAGTCAGCTTCACCAAAATTATGATGTAAGAAAGGAAGTTGTGTGACCTTATAAAGGGATAAACATTATTTATACAGTCTCTGCTTCTGTTTTTTTGTTTTGTTTTGTTTTGCTTTGCTTTTTTAGTACCTAATGTTTGGTTTAAAAACAAAACAAAACAAAAACCAACCAGGAAACATGCAGAAAAATATGACCAATAATCCAGAAGCAGAACCACAGAAATATAAATTTATTTACTACCTGGCCATTTTCAGTCAAGTTTGCCAACCCCTAATCTAGGAAAGAAGAACTGATAATTTAGGTGAGCAATAGTAAGAATGTCAGCAGACTTGGAAAAAAATAATGGAGGATAGAAGTCAAAGGAGCAACATCTTTAAAAATGCTGAAAAAAGAAAGAAAACTGTCAACCCAGCTCTGAGACTTTTAATTTTGACATTGCATTCACTGCCATTTATCAGATTTTTTTGGTGGGGGAGCACATGGAAGCCAGCTTCCCAGATCTTGATAATTGTACCTAAAAAGATGAAGTTAAGCAGGTGAAGCATAGGATGTGTAGTTGAATTTTAAAAACAGTTGCTCACAAAGAGTTTACAATACATGTGAATAGGAGGCTGGGCTTGACAGGGTGTTGGGTACTGAGTTTTGGTTCTCAATGTTGTGTGGCAAATAAATAGAACATGAGTTGGAGTCAGGAAAAAAAGCATAGAATCAAGGCACAGTCCTACCTCTACAGTGTTTTTATGACAGTTTCTCTAGGCTGTGGTTCTCTTCTCTTTTATAAAAGAGTTGATAACTGCCCCCACCTGCCTTACATGGTTGAGTTGCAAGTCAAGGGAATGGGAGTGAATGTTGTGAGGTTTTGAAAGGCACTTTGAATACTCCCAAAATAATCTCTACACCCAACATGAGGCTCAAACTCATGACCCTGAGGTCAAGAGTCACGTGCTACACAGACTGAGCCAGCCAGGCAACCTCGAATACTCCCAAAATATAAGTTGAAATATTACTGTTAAAATTACAGACGAATGGATAAGGAAGATGTGGTCCATATACCTATGGAGTATTATACTTCCATCAGAAAGGATGAATACCCAACTTTTGTAGCAACATGGACGGGACTGGAAGAGATTATGCTGAGTGAAATAAGTCAAGCAGAGAGAGTCAATTATCATATGGTTTCACTTATTTGTGGAGCATAACAAATAGCATGGAGGACTAGCGGAGATGGAGAGGAGAAGGGAGTTGAGGGAAATTGGAAGGGGAGGTGAACCATGAGAGACTATGGACTCTGAAAAACAATCTGAGGGTTTTGAAGGGGTTGGGGGTGGGAGGTTGGGGGAACCAGGTAGTGGGTATTGGAGAGAGCAAGGATTGCATGGAGCACTGGGTGTGGTGCAAAAACAATGAATACTGTTACGCTGATAAGAAATTTAAAAAAACAAAAACAAAGGAACCCAAACTCTTACCATCAGTAAAAATCCTTAAGTGCAGTTGATGTTTCGTGGATATAATTGTGGAAAGAGAGAAGTGATGATTTTGTTCTAGTCTGTCCTGATAATTCCACTCCAGGAATTCTGAAAGTTATACATTAGGAGAGAAATAGACCCCAAATTCTAAAAATCTTAGGTGCAGAATGTTTGAAAGAAGGGAGGATTAGCAGCATTTGAAGTAAAGAGAATTGGAGGTCTTAAGAAACAAAGTGGAAATGCAAGAATTTTTGGGTAAACTCTGTCTTTGGAATCTTGGCTTAGTCACTCCGTTGGCAGCTTGGATCTGGAAAAATAAAGCTTCTTGAGTCTCACTTTCAACAGGTATTAAATAGAGATAGTTATTTAATTTATTATACTTTTGTGGGAATTCAGTAAGTTATTGAGTATGATAATATATAAGCTGGTTTTATATATTTCTCTAAGAGGAAAGATCTAGAATAATTCTAAAGTACTTTAAGTCAGTGGGAGCTGTATAGAAATGGAATTGACTATTTCTCTTTGAGGAATTGGATTATAGGTTTGGTAGAAGGTATTCAAATGTCATTGGCATATGGTTGGATTATATGATGTTTTAGATCCTTGCCAACCTTCAGTTCATATCTGGACAGTATCAGTAAATAACACAGTGTATCAATTTGTCATCTCTTTTCTCATAATATGGAATTTGTATGTGTCTATACACAAGGCAAGTTAGGTTTTAAGAAGTCAAGATAGATTCATGTATCAGCCTGGTCAGAAGAACAAAGCAAACTGAGAATAGGCGAGATCCAGATAGTTTCTCCAACTGGACACCAATCTAAATTTATGGTCCTTCAAATTTCATAAGTTTACCCAGTAATAAAATAAGAGTTTCTATTATAAAAGCAGAGAAACTCCATAGATCTTAATGGAAAGTTTTAAAAATTTTACTAAATATCAGATGAGCTTTTAGAGGTGTCTAGAAAATGCTAGAAGTTTTATATTCTTCAAGCTAGGAGACAGGAAACATGCTTTGTCGAAACTCCACAGGCGTTTTATTTGTGAAAGAAACAAAACTAATAATGGCAGACATGTCTGGAAAAAAATGACTAGAAATTGTCAGATTTGTGGATATGTTGTTTGTCTCATGCTTTCATAATAAGTGGAAGTCTGACTTACAGAAAAGGTTTGTTAGTATTTTATCAGCAACAGTGAACTACAAAGAAATGCGTAAAGAAATGCTCTTAGTAGAATGTTTGAGGGCTATTTGAGAGACCTGCCTGGAGAAGGAAAATATATTCTGGCAAAAGAGATGTTGCGATTGCCAAGGACCAGCCAGGAGATGTTTTATCCTGAGAAGTTAATTTTTCTGACTTACAGGTCCTGGTTTTGCATGATTAAATTAGAATCTGTACTACAGGGTTTATCATAATTTAGGAGTCCTGATTTATTCATATTTTCTTTGTCCATTTACAGTTGCATTTATGTAGGAAAAATAAGCCCCCAGATTTTAGGAGGAATTAGTCTTACCCTGGAGTCAAGGATTAATTAAAAGCCCTTTGTAGGCAAAATAGCTAATTACATACATGAAATTTTTTCATTGATTTTTTTTTTACTACCTTCTATTACGATTGCCATTCTCAGAAGTCTCTATTCTCTCATCTCAATCACCACACTTTTAATTTATTTTGAATGGCTTTATTGAGATATAATTCACAAACCATGAAACTGACTCATTTAAAGTGTACAGTTCAGTGACTTTTACTGTATTCATAGAATTGTTCATCTGTCACCAGAGTTTAGTACATTGCATTACCCCAAAATAAGCCTACATTCTTTAGCTGTTACTTGCACGTGACTCCAAGCACTAGGAAACCACAGATACGCTTTTCTTTTTTATTTTATTCTCAATGTTTCCTGTAAATGGAATCCTACAATAGGCAGTCCTTTGGGTCTGTCTGATTTCACTTAGCCTAATGTTCTCAAGCTTCATCCCTATTGTGGCTTGTAAGAGTGCTTCGTTTTAAAATTGGCAAATATGTTTCACTATATGGATATACCACATTCATTCCTTAGCTGATGGACATTTGGAGTTTTTCCCCACTTTTTGTCTGTTAATAAATCTGCTATGAACATTTTTCTTCAAGTTTTTGTAAGGACATTTGTTTTCATTTTTCTTGGGCATATATGTAAGAGTAGAATTACTAGGCGATATGATATGTCTTTTCCACTCTTTAACGAAAGGCCAGATTGTTTTCCAAAGCAGCTACATCATTTTGCCGCCTCCCAGAAATGCACGAGGGTTTCTTCACATTGTCACCAACACTTGTTATTATCTGTCTCTTGAACTACAGCCTTCCTAGTGAGTGTAAAATTGGTATCTCATTTGCCTTTCTCTGATGGCTGATGATGTTGTGTGTCTTTTCATCACACATTAACCCTTTGTGTTATCTTTTTTCCGGAGAAATGCCTATTCAAATCTGTTCATTTAAAAATCATTATTTATCTTCTTATAAATGAGTTTTAAACATTCTTTAGATTTTCTAGATACAAATCCCCATCAATACACAATTTGCAAAATTTTTTTCCCATTCTGTGGGTTGTTTTAAGTCATCATATTTTATTGGGCTTCTTCCCCCCTTTCTACTTACTGATATTTGCCTCCATGACTGGCCTAATAAGTTGTCATCATGATAGTTTTAACTATACAAGTGTCTTCCTTTCCATCAACTATCATATTCATTCATTTGAGGACCTACTAGGTACTGAGCTTACTCACTGGGGAGGCAATGATCAGTATGGAATCTTGTTCCTGCATTCAGGACACTTACCCTGTATGGTGGGAGGAAGACCTTAATCAACCATTAAGATACAATGATACTGCTAAAAATTACTACCTACATCATTTACTTTTGCATCCAATTAGCTCATTTTCTAATTCGTTCTAAGAGCCTCTTGCTGTTTATAGCTTTGATCTAACACACTTTCCTTTCTCTTAAAGGGCTGAATTTTAATCTGCTGATTGAAACATTTTAAGGACAGTTACATGGATTGTGAAAGTAGGGGCACAAGGTAAACACTGCACAAAGGATCAGAGGTTTTGTCAACATTGGCTTGATCACTAGGTGTTATCCAACTAGCCTCCTTATTGTAAACCAGAGAGAGAGAGACTGGGAAAGATATGGAGAAAACGTACCTTCTAACACAAGGGGCAATAATAAGCCACATGTGTGGCTAGAGAAGAACCTTATTTTTATTCATGAGCCCTTGTCTAATTAGCTGTGCTTGGTAATTCTGATAGTCATTTTTTTTTTATATTGGCTTTAGGTTACCCTTCAGTTCCGTAAAAAATTGCAGTAAAAAGAGAAAATTTAGGAGTCTGAGTACTGAGATAGTTTAAATTGATGTCAGATTTCTCATTGCTTCTAAGATAAATTTAAATAGGCTAGAATCTTCTCTGATTTATAAGGGTAGATATAACCCCTTCTCTGGGGTTATCCTGCTTAAGTAATATGTGAACTAGATGATGATGAGGAGGATGATAGTAATAATAATTCATTACATCACTATTGCATTGGGATTTTTCAAAGCATTTTCACATATATTGCTCTAGCTTTAACATGAACCAAACAAGATGGCTGGACTCTATTATTCATGTTTCTATAAACTTTGTAGTGAAGTATAATATGTTCTTCATGTATTGAACACTCCATGTAAACAGCTCAAGGAACAGGTCATTGCCAGGATCATATGCCCCTTTGTGCTAATTTAATCACTAATACCCTCAACATAACAGATAATCACAGTTCTGATCTCTAATACCATAGCTTACTTTTGCCTGCTCTTAAACTGCAACGAAATAAAATTATATAGTCTGTACATTGGTTGGCTTCTTTTACTCAGTGTTTGTGAGATTTTCCTGAATTCTTATCACTGTATAATATTCCAGTGTGTATCCTACAATTCATTTATCCATTCTAGTGACATTCGTGTTGTTTTTAGTTTATGTCTATTACAAACAGTGTTATTGGAAACGTATTTTACCTTTTTAAATTTCTGGTTTTATACCTATGAATAAAATCACTGGGTTGTAATAGGGCCTATGAATGTTTTCAGATTTAGAATAAGCTACCAAACAGTTTACAGTGGCAAATCCTATCTAACCTTCCATTAGCAGTACATGATGAAACTCTGGACTCACCCATGTCCTGCCCAAGCTTGATATTTTCTGTATTGTAAAGCCATTTTCATGGGTGATGATTCACATTTTGAAAATGGAGATGTAAAGGCACTGGCATAGGAAAGGTCTAGAGAGTAAGTCTACCAGCACAGTGTTCTTCATTAGGCCAAATAGAACATTTGTTTCACTTAGCACATAAGCAAATAATTCACTAAGCAAATAAGGCTAAAACATTAACATACAAGATGACAAAAATATAAAAATATATAAAAACATATATAAATACTTCCGTTTTCAGCAGTGACATGCTAAGGAGCTTGGAAGTTGTCATTCCCATCCTTACAATAAGAAAAAAAAAAAAAAACAACCAAATGGGTCAATCTGAAAATTCAGTGACTTTTCTTGGGCTCATTGGAGAAGTGAGATCTCAGGGCACACTGTTACCCTGAAATGCAGTGAATAGGTGAATCCAGAGAATCTGATTTGAGATCAGTTACCTAGAGCTAAAGCCCCCAGGCACACTTAAATGGCAATTTCGATGGATCGCTGGAGGCTGAGTGTGGAGTAGCATGTGTGACAATCCTCTGCCTCCCCCCAACACACGCTGTCATCATGCTATCAAGGGGAGAGGATTTGGAGTCAGATGCATGCCTTTTTATGAGATCCGACCTAATTCTCTCTTTACATTCAACTCTGGGTCTTAGAAAGGGAAGTTGGAGCATCCTGGTATCGTTAACTCCTCTCAGTTTCCCACTACCCTGCACCTAGCTGCTCAGAACTGTGAAGACAAGTTGTTAGCTAGAAAGAATTTAACTTGAGATTCCGGATCCATTAACCTCTGAGCAGCAAGAGGAGAGGCTGTCCAAAGGACAGGGTTGGTGTACCAAAAAAGCATCACAACATCTCCTCACTCAGCGCACCTTTCTAAAACATGCTCCTAATAAGCCTAGCCATGAAAAAAGGCAATTACAGGCATTGCTCCTACAACGTACAATGCAAATTGGATTGAACACAATAGATTAATTAGAGAACATGGTTTGAATTTACATTATGCAGACAGCAATTGGTTCTAATGTGATCGAGTTCGGGAACTAGCACCTTGAGAGCAGGAAAAAAAAGTCATTGGCAAGATGTGTAAACGCACCCCTTTCCAGTGTCTCTGTGGCTGGCAGCTCAGTTGGCCTCCTGTTCTCTCTTCCTCTGGGGCATAGGTCCTGAGGAGCTGGAGGTATGCCAAGATAATAGAGAACAAAGTTGGTGAGTAGAGCTCTATATTTATAGATTACAGAAGAGAACTAAGTTGTGAGCTCAATTAAAGTCTCCTAGTCACTTACAATTTGGGGTGTTCAGAGTCTTGGATTTAAGATCAATTACATTATATAGAATTTACAGAGATTCCAGAGTCCCAGTGTCCAAGGGCTTTGCAAACAAAGAGTGAAAGAGACTCATCTAATTGGACATCATGTTGCTGTTACTAGCTTAGTGCTAGGCATCAAATTCGTCCAAAAATCAAAACATAAACAGGGCACTTCCTGATCTTTTTCCTCTGAGAACTTGGTTATCATGTAGGTGTGTGTTTGAGGTTCAAGAGGGGTTGTAAGTATTCTGTGAAACTGTTGGATGGCAGAGCTCTGGAGTACAGGAGAGGGGATGATGGAGTACCGCATCTTGGCAACACTGGCATTTAAGGGGCAAATGGAGGAAGAGAAGGCCATAAAGGACATGCTAAAGGAGGGGTCAGATGAAAAAAAGGCAAAGCCAAAAAAAAAAAAAAAATTACACTATCTCAGAAGTAAAGGGAGGCAAGAGTTCCAAGAAGGGAGTGATGGGGTCTATTAAATGTCACCAAGAAGTTGTTAAAATGGTCTGGGTTCCTTCTAAAAGGGAGTCCTAAAACACAGTCTAGCCTCTCTGGTAGTGTATTTCGGGAAGGAACATCAAGGAAGGAGGAGAGGCAGTATCAGGTGAACTGTCTAGCTCACCGCCATTGGTCAAACGAGGCTGGACCTTGAACTGACTGTCAGAGGATGGAGATGGGGACTGGTAACCTCCTAGTTCCAGCCCTCCACTGCTCAGGGTTTGCCCCTGCAGGATGGGAAGGCCCTTATATTTTTCAGTTAGCACATAGTGGGTATCAGGACCTCCCACTCAGGGAATGAGAGATTCATGGTGTAGGGGAAACAGTGCTTTCCAGATACTTTGAGTTTTGACCTGCAGGCTGACCTGAAGCAACATGAGAGGATGATACGAGACAGAGTCCAAGAGGTGTCCAGTGCAGCGGGGAGGTAAAAATCACAACTTGACAGAAAATGGCAAATTAGCTTGAGGAATACCAGGAACATTTTTAACTTTCACAATCCAACAGTTTAGGACTTAACTTCAGTGTGGATGGATCCAGAGGCTCGCTTGGTATTGTTCCCTTCCTGATACTTCTGTCCCGCTTCTCTTTGTTTTGGCTTCATTCTCAGCAAGATCTCTCCAGAGGAGAAAAAGGCCTCCAGAGGTTTCAGGTTATGTGGAATTCACAGGTCATACTCTCATGAGAGAAGGTTCCTTTCTCTCTGCTCTCCTTAATACCAGACGCTTAAAAAGAACTGACTGTTCTCACTGAATCATCTGCCCATTTGAGGTCCAGTTTCTGCATCCAAGGTAGTAAGGTACACCTGTGCCATGTGCCTCAGCTGAGGCTTTTCGAACAAGACTACTTAATTGACCCAACAGTAGGCTCCATGAAGGGGTAGATGCAAAAAACTTGGGGAGACTACAAATGGAACAGAGGAAAAGTATAACACATACCCTGTATATGTAGTATGGGGAGGAAAGGGTTCAGGGAATTGTTAATTTAAGTCACGGAGTGACCTGAGAGTCCTATCTCTGTTACCAACCAGTCATTGGTTATTTGAACAAATTTCCTAATCTCTCTGAATCTCCGCTTCTGATCTAAAATGAAAGAGAGACTGGTTGGTTTCCTTCTTTAACAACAAAAAAATTTATTTTGGAATTTTCAACGTTAACAACCATATAAAAAGCTTCTAATTCCAAAACCCAGAACTGCCACAAACAGCATTCTTGTGGGTGTTACACTCATTAGAACTCCTTCTTCTTTTGAGACACATGCTAAGCTCAATGGTGAATGCGGCGTCAGATTCACTCAGCCAGTGTTCTCAATCCTAAGCCTCCTTTAGCATCAGTTTACAAACCCTATTTATGTATCAAAAATCAGACAATAATCTATGCAACATTGACAGCATTGACAAGACGGTGGCATAAGCATCATGTTATTTAACACATTTAAGCAATTTAGGTTATTCGGAAATAAAAGTCTTTTCACACATGTGGCTGCCTCTTGAATGCAAGGAACCTCCATACATTATTGGGCATTGTTGCACTTCACAAACTCACCAAAGCTGTGGGTTTGAGACAGACATCAGGACAAGTTAAAAAAAAAAAAAATCTCTTCCATGCCCCTGAGTCTCTGCGTGTGCTCTCAGTTTTGTTTTGCTTGTTCAGCCTTTTATGGCAGCACTACCACGAGTCCTACTGAAGGTTTCAGAAGTGCAAACAGCTTCTGGTTCCATATCGGACTTGCATTTAGGGCTGACAGGGCTCTATGAAATACAGGATGGTGGATAAAAATGGGACACCTGCTGTTAAAGACCTAGCAAGTGCAGTTCGATATCATATTTGTAATTGAGAAAGTATATAGACAGAAGGAACTCTATGGCAGAATATTTATATCACCATGAAGTACTTTCTCCACAGAATATGAAATGAGACTAACTGCAGAGATTACATGGAGGCTTTCTATTGTATTTTATGATACGAAGATAGAGAATGTTAAAAATAAAGTACTGTATGTGCTATTATTTCCAAAGAAGAGATTCGTTAAAGGAAAAAAAAAAAAGGTATCTAGTTTAAATTAAAATAAGAATATAATTTTGACCCATAAGTTCTGTTAACATTAAACTAATTCAGATGTCATAAACTAGACCAGCAGAACTCTTTTGATGTCAGATTGTACTGCATTTGTTTGCCTATTTACAAACAACGTTTGACTTTGAAACACTATTTTAAAGATTTTTGTAAGAAAACTTCAACTTTTTTTTTTTAAGCAATGGAAAGTGTGAGTGAGGGGAGAAGCAGAAGGAGAGAGAAAGAGAATCTTAAGGAGGCTCCGTGTTGAGCACAGAGCCCAAACCCACCACCTTGAGATCCTGACCTGAGCTGAAATCAAGAGTCAGAGACTTCACCAACTGAGCCATCCAGGTGCCCCATAAACTTCAACATTTCCTTACATCTCTTTAACGAATAATGTCCAAAATACTAACAAAAATACTTAACACTGGGCACAGTAATTCTGAAAATGTTAGCACAAAAGCATTCTTATACTCATTATTAGTTTGGAAAACTTTGAATTTTCACCAGTCTGGTCGAATTGGAACCTTGTTCTACATTCCCCAGCCAGAAGCATTGGAACCAGTGTTGCGGCCAACACCTGCTTTAAACCCCTGCCCAATTTTGCTCCAACTCAGAAAAGGGTAGCTGTCAAGGGAAGGCCACACATAAAAGATAAATATAGAAAACACTGATGAGAAACAACAGAGAGCGGGGCAGCCACATGGTTCCCTCTCATTATCCAGTAACCCCCTGGGCTGCTTTCCCTGATTGATTAAAAAAAGCTCTTTCTGCTACCTCGCTGTGGTAAGGATACAATTTCATCAAGATAAGCAACACGTGCTCATTTTTCCTATAGGCACATCAGAGCTTAAGCCATTAACATTTCAAAGTTCCCTGTTTTACACAGAGCAGCTTTGAGCTATTTTCAATCCATAAGCAGCCCAGGACAAGCCTTGATTCATCAGAATTCATTCATTCAATTTTTATTGAGTGCTGATTTTGTGTGAGGCATAGGCAAGGATCCTTCAGGGATACAAAGATGAACAAGACATCATTCCTACCCTCAAGGAGTTTAGCATCTAGCTCAAGAGATGAAATATGTACCAGGTATTTAAGCATTGAATCAATGTTGAGTACTGTGGATTGAAAAAGGTTAAAAACAAACAAAACAAAACAAAACAAAAAACCCACCAAAACTTCTGAAAAGAGACATAAAAAGAAATGCTACTTAAGGTCATAAAAAGCAAAACTTAATTCTAGCTGTCAGGGAGAACGGTACAGATGGGGAAGTCCTCCTTTGTGTAGTTGGCATTCTATACATTTGATTTCTTGAAAAGATACTGGGTGGGTGGAGACCATATGCAGGCACTGTGCTTGGCATTTAGGTTGGATCTTGAGAGAGGCTGAGTTTGGACATACAGCAAATAGGATATGGGGTTTGGAGGTATAGTAGTTCATGGTGTGTTCGAGCTAGCTCTTACTGGCTCATGAGAGCCAGTTGTTAAATGTTCAGGAATTTTGCAAGCAGGTTGAGAAATCCTTGGTTGAAATCCTTATTGTGGGAGTTTGCCATGAAAAGCAGCAAACACTGCAATTCCGGATCTCTGCCCTCCATCCTACCCAGAGCTACTTGTTAAACTTTTGCTGGCGTGGAACATAAACAAAAATCCACTAATTAGTTATGTGATTTCTTGCAATTACCTTGCTTGTCTATCATTTTCACATCTGTAGGAAGTTTGATACTTAAGGTGTTTTTCTTCCTCTAAGTACTATGATGTTTGAGGAATGTGGAATGGAGCCCAATAGAAGGAGTTACTAAAGATCAGGGAATTTCTTCAGCCTGTCTGCTTCAGGTTGGGCAGGTGCTTGAGAAGAAGTGCTGATAGGCATTGATCTCTAGGATGTTCTGAGGGTCTACCAGAATCAAGCTTCTCCATAGAAGTGCTCTTGTCCTTTATGAGATTTCCAGTGGCAGGATAGAACTCTGGGCTGGAGGAATTGGAAATTTCTCCCTTTGTCTCTCTTCCTTGCTTTGGCTTTGTGAAATCCCCAAGGCGAGTTATTTAACCTCTCAGTGCCTGGTGGTCTTCATGCAAATTAGGCTCCCTCTCTCTTCCTCCTGCCCTCCTGTGGGTAATAAGCGGAGGATCTCCACACCAAGTCAGGTTGCTTGTAAGTGTTAGCAAGAAAAGTATTGTGAGAGTATTAAATATTGTTGTCATTTGGCAGGAGAGGAAGAAGGCTGGGAGTTTTAGTCAACCTGTATAACAGCATCAAGTAGCCTAGTCTTAAAATGGTATCTGGATGTTGAGATGATGGATGCTACGTCCTTCCTGCTGACGTTTCCTACTGACTCCTGCCAGGGGCCTTGACTACCTCTTTTTGAATCTTCTAACCTAGATTCCCCGTTTCCTTGTCAGTGAGTGAAAGCAGATGAGTATGTGGAAACATGTAGAGAGCAAGGGAGAGGAATGAGTTTCTTTTCCCACTAGTAGGTTTCAAGGCTAATTATTTTCTTTTCCATCAAGGCATAGCTTCCATTCATCCATAAAGCTTCCGAGCAATACAACTGAATTCTGATGCCTCAGAAAGGGCTCTGATTTCTTCACCAACTCTGTGTCTGCCACAGACGAATAGTCTGGGCATTCATGACATTGGCAACTGTGGCATTCAGAAAAGATTAGACTTGGAGTCAGCGCTGGGTCCACATATCAGCTCTGCCATATACTGAGTGACATGGGTCAGGTCACTTCCATCTATCTGCACTTGAATTTCTCATCCGCGGAGTGAGTATATGTCAGCCCTAGCCTGCGTCCCTTTGTCACATTTCTGACCTGCCCCTGCTCTGCAGTATATTGGAAGGGCTCAACCCATAGGAGGTCCGGTCAGCTGGCTTCTGCCTGGGTTGGGCTACAGGAGGCACTGAAAGGAGATAGAATGGGTGGAAAGGACAGAAACACCAAGAGTACGTTGTCCGTCAAGTATTTTTGCTAGAGTAGCTGGTCTCTTTGTGATTTTGAGGGCCCCATGCTCCTGCCATCATCTCCGCTTTCCCCCTTTGTCCTTCTTGTCCTCCTGCTTTAGCCAATATTTGTGCTGCCTCAGTTTCTTGCTTTACATGGCCTTAGCTATAAATATCAGAAGCAATTTGTTTTCCTGGCTAGATCCTGATTGGGGTAGAGTTGATATATTTGTTTTACAAGGATTTTGTACTATTGAAAGAAAATCCTGTACCATTTGTAAGTGCTCAATAAATGTCCTACCTATCATCAACCTTCCTTTTGATTCTCAACATCACTAATTTATTTTGCTCCTTGAAATTCTAAATATCCTTCAAACCTAAGTGCAGACACTACTTCATGAAGTTTTGCTTATCCCTGATCAGAAAGGATTTTTCTCTCACAGCACTTCATGTAGGTGTCTCTAATAGAATTTAACATATTTTGCCAAGTAGTTGATTATTTGTGAGTTGGCTGTCTCCTACTAATCTGTAAATTTCTTGCTGTCTCTTTCATCTTTGAATCTCTCCCAAACCCCTAAGACAGAAAAGGTGTTGAAAATATTTGCTGGACTGAATTGAATAGGAGTACCTTTCATGTTACTTTTCTCTGCAGCATGATTCTTATAGTGTGAGGAGGCTGTGGTAGACAGATACTTGGAATGACTCTATAGTTTGAATGAATTCTTAATCAAGTTTGTAATAATAAAAACTTCTTGATAAGTGCAAGTGTCTCATACTTTCTCGTCCCATACTTTATATCAGAAACCCATCACATACCACATTTATTCTGAATCCAGTAGGCATCCCATATGAAGGATATTCATATCAAAGTGCATGAAATATAAGAACGTTTTTGTAACTGAATAACACAAAAACAGATGTTTGTGTTATGTGGGATCCATGAACATATATATGAAGCCATGTATTAATGTCCAGAATTTTGCCTGTCACATTATAGGTACTCAATAAAAATATCTTGAATTCTTGAATATGTATGTGTTTGGGTAAGATTTCAGAGAAAATGACGTTCATAGGTACCCTCCTGAAACCATTCTCTTATATGAATTTCAAATTGATTTTTCTTCTTTTCTTATGGTCTCATTTATTATTTTGTTTCTACCTTTAAAGGAAATCTACCCTCAATCTATATCTTTTATTTTCCTCCCTACCTCCAAATACGTTTTCTGTTATTTGGTCTCTGAAAAGCATCTTTAAAACATGACATAGTTCGGATTATCTCTGAGATGTTAGTAGTAGAAAGGAAGGTAACAGTAGATACCAGTGTCGTGGAATGACGACTGTTCCTTTTCTTTTTCTTCATGCTTTCCCCCACCCCGCTCAAGCTCTCCTCTATACCCCTCCTGTGGCTCACCACCTCCATCCATCTCCCCATCGGTCTTCGCAGCCTCCCTGCCCAAGCTACCTTGCAGTTGTGGTCTAGGTGGAGAGAGCTGAAGATGATTGATTAAGGAGCATTACAAATGAAAGGGGTCCTGCAGTTTAATGTAGTAAAAATCTCTTGATTTACAGATTAGCAAACGGGGGGCAAGGGTGAAGTCAACCTCTGAACCTCACAAAAGAAGTTAGCAGAGGAGCCAGCATTTGGGTTCCCTGATTCCCAGTGGAATAGCAAACACTGACAGCAATTTACTGTTGGTCCTGGCAGGGTGTGAGCTGCAGGGAATGCCTGACCAGCGCTCTCTTGCCCTGCGCCATCTCCCAGAATACAAAGAATCTCTGCGGTAGTCTGCATATAGAGTGGCCACTCTAGACCCTTCCATCTTTAAAAATGTTTCTTATCCCCATAGAGAAGATTCGCCCTGTGAATTAAGGGTTCTATTAGCTCAGGCACTCTTTTTCTTAACCTTCCTAAGCCTTGGAGGGTTAAGTTAAATTTCCCTGGAGACATGGGCCAGGCTACTGTCAGCTTGTTTCACCTTCCCTAGGGTCTCTGAGCCAGGGTTCCCTCCGCAGACCATTCCTTTTCATTGAGTGTCCTTGCCAAGATTTATGATACAGTAAAGTGAAAAAGAGCCACGTCAACTGTCCTGTGAAAGAAAATGAGATTCTGCTAAATTTAAGGACACTTTAAATGAATAAAAAGATCAGCAGGTTAAATACTATGAAGTAGGATAATACATTAATTTTAGGAAATACAGAAGTCATCTTAATTACAGGTACAACAGAGTAGAAGGCTGGATAAATCCCACATAGTTCTTTTATAAGTCATGACATAATTAAATGGCTGTTCATTTTATAGATAAGAATATGTCTCTGACATAGACACTGTGTACTGGGAAATCATCCATTCTTATCCTGACACAGACACATCCTTACCTAAAAAGAGCCAAGAATATTCATGCCAGCACTAACTCTGAGAAAAACCATGGGCTTTGGAAAGGAAAGGGATTTTTTTCCATTTATAAACAACAGCTCCTGGATGTTGAAGTGTACCAAGCTGTACAAAGTAGCCCACCCTTAGGTATATTGGAGAAGTCAAAAACAAATTGGGAAGGTCCAGCTCACCCTTAAAATATCCATCTCTACCACCACGCTCCATTCTGTGATAAGACTGCTGACATTTTCTCCAATTTTGTGAAGCACAGCCTTAGGACTATTTTCCTACTTCTCTCTTCATTCCACATTGCCAAGACCCAGAGGAAATTCTGGTACCATTACAAAAGGTCTTGATACAAGTCTGTGCACATGAAATACTATTCTTTGGGCATTTTAATACTTCCAGCTGGCTATCTGCTATCTGGATACCTCCTTCTAGATGTTTCATAGACCTCTCTGAGCATCTTTTCTCCTCCTAGTTCCCTCTTCCTAGTTGCCTAGCACCTAACATGGGTATTATCATTGATTCTTTTTGATTTTCGTATCCAATTTGTCAACAAGTCCTGTGGGTTCTTCCTTGGTACTGTTTTTCATAGGTCTCTTTCCTCTCCATTTACATCATCGCCAGTTGGCATTTTTTTTTTTAAAGATTTTATTTATTTATTTGACAGAGAGATAGAGCAAGCACAAGTAGGCAGAGTGGCAGGTAGAGGGAGAGGCAGGCTCTCCACTGAGCAGGGAGCCCGATGTGGGGCTTGATCCCAGGACCGTGGAATCATGACCTGAGGTGAAGGCAGACACTTAATGGACTGAGCCATGCAGGTGCCCCATCACCCCTTGGTATTTATCGCATTTCTTGACAACACCACTGATTTTTTAAGTATGTTTTCCTCACCTCCAGCATCTCCTTTCCATTCTATCCAACACATACCTTACCTATAAGGCTTTCTGACTCGTTTCAGCCCACATTTGTTAAACCTGTATTATGTATCAGATGAAGAAAGTGAACAAAGATGAAAAAAATAATGGATCTTCACCTCATGGGACTCAGGTGCCAGTGAGACCGAGACACAGGGGCAATGGAAGGTAAAGAGTATAGTCAGAGGGACTGGATTCCAATCCTGGCTCTGACCCTTCTAAGCCAAATGACCAGTAATCTGAGTGTTCCATGTCTGCAAAATAGGGACAATAAGAGTACCTACATCATACATTCACAGTGAAGGTGGAATGAGAAATGCATGTAAATACTGACAGTAATTCTTGACATATCATAATATAATAATGGCCATTATTATAAAGCAGTGACCCTCAAACTTTCTGTGGTAATAGACCAGTTTGTTGTTGTTCATTTAATTTCAGATATATCATGTGTCTATTTGTGGCCCTTCTGAGCATGGCTTATATGAAGCTCGTGCGACGTGCAACTTGACACTTGAGTTTGGCAATATACAAATTGGTCTGTAACCTGGTCAATGAGATGAATCCATTGCTTGGGTGTTTGGTTGTCCGATAGTGTCCCCTTATAGTCCCATCGCATAGTTCATGGCCAGAACCAATCCCTGGACCACAGGGACTGAGTAGCACTATAATAGTATAGCTTTATCTTCATCATCTTTCTCATGAATGAGTCTTCATGAGCCAAGCCAAATACTTAACGTGGCATTGAGGAACCTTAGGGATGTTCAGGATACATCCTTTCAAACCTTATGTCTCATGATTCCTTTTTCCAAACTTCAGACTCACGTCCAGGAGTTTTCCCATGGCTTCAGCAGCAAGGTACAGGGCTGCAAGTAGAGAATAATTCACCCTCTTTCATCTTCTTTAAAGACTTCTGACTATTCAAAATTGTATTCTGTATGATCTGTCTTTCTGCAGGAGCCTGGTCTGGTCTCACTGGTTGCTGCCTAATCGATTCCTGCAGTAGTACCTGGGATATAATAAGTGTTAAATAAACAGACTTGGAATGAAGAAGTGAATAATAAGATTCTGCTGCTAAACACATTTAAAATTCAACCCAATAGACCTCTTACTCAATGGTTAAAAATTTAGAATTTCTCACTTTTAGCAAGAAGCAGCTCTTCTCTTTTCACCTAGAATGACATTTCTTCCCATATGTTTTCATTGAAATTTTGGCTACTATTAATCCACAAAAATTCAATTGAATGGCTTCCTCCAACACAACCTTTAAGAAGCTGCTTTCCAATTTCCCATTACGCTGTGTGTTATCTGTATCATGGCGTCTTCTCACATGTTTTGTTATTTACGTTGTATGCTCTTTATGAAATTATAAGGTCACCGGGCACAGGAGTCTGAAAATCATATTTTCATTTTCAGAAGTGTTTAACACAGTTTATCTAGTAAGTAGTGGAAACCTAATGCTGAATTACGTGAATTATAGCTGAATTCCTCAGGATCTATTTATGCCTCAAGAACCAGTTCAAGTTTTGCCTCCTTCCTAGAGCTTTCATGAATATTCCCACCTGCAGCAGTCTGTTTTGTAAGTCCTTATAGACTTTTTAATGTTTATCCTTTAATTAGCATTTTAAAATTTCATTCATGATTTTATTTCCTTAACAAATGTTTATGGTATGCTATTGTGCTCAGGGAATTGCTATAGATATCAGGGCAGATAATGAAGAATAAGCAAACCTCTGGCTTCAATAACTATGCAGTCAAATTTTCATATGCAGTTTCTGGTTGTGTGTGCGTGTGCTGTGATTTTTCTCAACCTGAATACACACACATGTCCTGCAATCTTGAGGGCAGGGAACATCATGGCCTTCCTACACAACAGAGCTTAGCCTTCAAGGCCTAGCAAATACCCAATGCAAATGGGATTAGTTGGTGTTTCAGACACAGAAGGTGGTATGTCCACATGACAAAAGCTTACTTTACCTTATTAGAAGGCACTTATCTGTCTTTTGTAGTGATCTGTGATAACCATGTGACACTAACGCTATGGAGCATGAATGCAGGTTAGGTCGGACAATGTTGGTATCTCCACCTGTAGAGAAAGTGGGTAATAACCCATGCTCCATGGACCACTTAAATCTGGTGCCTTGAGAAATAATTAGATGCAAATAGAATGTGATAGGAAACATTTACCAGTCAGGTAGAGTAAAAACTTTGTTAATTTGAAGTGCAAGAGACCAGAAAAATGAGCTCTGAATTAATTGGGTTTGGATTATCTGATATTTTTATTAAGGACATTTCGTCATTTAGGCAATAACAGCTGCTGTTTGAATTTTTCAGTGATGGCCCTTTGAGGTTTCACTGTCAAGGCATGATTTCTTGTGGTAATCTAACAAATGTGTTTAACTATTAACCTTTGCAGCTGTACACGCATATCTAGCAATTTGACTGGATTTTCACCAGCCCACCCAAGTTTCCATCTATCAGGTTCTGTTTGATTTAATTCCTAGTTTTACTGACTGCCATTATGCATGACTCTCTTCAACTTAATTCTTCCTCTTAGAGCAGGTAGAATTGGTGGGTGCCTTCCAAGCAACTGCAAGAAAAGACCATCTGATTGTCTACTTTTACACCTTAAGTCATCTGAGTGTTTAATTGCATGGCTGATCTCTCACTTTAGGTGCATGATAAATACTGTAGAAATCTATTAGAAAGCCTGATGGAATAATACATCCCTGACTAAAGTGGGAAGTTCTTTGGGACTATTCTAAATCATTTTTGAAAGGTGATATTCATAACACACAAGTCAAGGTTACTTGTGATGTTCTCTAAGTAGACGAAACAAAAAAACCATTAGGATATATTCATGACTCATTCTGAATTTGAAAACTTTGCTTTGATGATTTTGTTAGACAAGGAGAAGTGGCAGCTCATTGGCAGAATTTAAGGTTTGCTTACTCTGCTTAGCCAAATCTATCAACAGCCTGTAGTTTAGTAAGAAAGACGAGAACTCCACATAAAAAGTAACAACACATAAATAGATCCAGAGCAATATAAGTATTGCTTAAGTATCAAGTTATGATAGAGATAATGCTTGTCAATAGTTAGGGAAGGGATCCTGATTACATGTGAGGACCTACCTTACATGATAGAATCAAAGTTCAGCTGTGGAAAGTGCTTCACATATAATAATGGGTCCAAATACATGCTTACTGCATACTAATAAACTCTCAGAATATGGCCAGGCTGATTTAGCTATTGGCAGCTTTCCATTTTACTTAGTGATAGGCATCTACTTGTAACACTGGCAACTTCTCTTCCATTTTTCATTTAGGTTTACTGCAGAGCCTCCTAGTGTTTCAAAACTGAGAGGGATTCTTTGCCATAGTCCTATTTTGTACTGATGTGGAGATGAGTGTCTTGGCCTCTGTCCTAGAGCCAAGGGTGAGGTCTGCCAGATCAGGTCCTGTGGCTTCCCTGAGTCCTAACTCCTGGGGTCTCCTTCATCTTTTTCCATCACCATTGTGCCATTCAACTTCATAGAAGAGAGGCACCGTTCATGTTGTGCAGAACGTGAACAAAGTTTTCTCCTTTCGCTTTTGGATAATGCCTTTTCTTTTCTTTTTTTTTTATACATGCTTTTGGATAATGCCTTTTCTTTTCTTTTTTTTTTATACATTTATTATTTTATTAATAGACTTTATTTTTTAGAGTAGTTTTAGGTCTTCAGCAAAACTGAGGGAAAAGTATAGAGATTTCCCCTATGTTCCCCATCATGCACAGTCTTTCTCATGATCAGCCTCCCTCACCGGAGTGGTGCGTTTGTTATAAGGGATGAACATATGTTGGCATGTCATTGTCACCTGAAGTTCAGAGTTTACATTAGAGTTTTCCCTTGGTGCTGTGCATTCTCTGTGTTTGGAAATGTATCATAACATGTATCCACCTTCATGACATCATATGAAGTATTTTTACTGCCCTAAAAATGCCCTGTGTTGTGGCTATCCTCACCGCAGTCCCTGGTCTTTTTTATGGTTTCTAGTTTTGCCTTCTCTTTTCTTTTGCTGTCTTTTTTCCTTCCCTCTAACAGAAGTTCCATTTGTGGCATAGATGAACACGGGCACTCAGGGTAATTTGTATTAGCTTTGTGTTCAGTGAGTAAATGAACAGATATATTTTCATTATCCTTTAGACTCACATAAGTACTAATTACCAAAAATACATTTTTGGCTCACAAGGAGGCCTAGATTTACAGGCTTCCTCTTAGAGTAGGCTGACTTCAGACCAATGACCTTGAGACGAAGGTCTCTGTAACTCAAACCCACTGAGCCATCCAATGCCTGGTTCTTTTTAATAGGTACAAATTATATTATTTATGGGATATGGAGGGGTCATTCAACTGACCTGGCTCCATCTCCTGCATGAGTTAGAGTTTGTTGCTTCTTTGAGAATTTCTAATCAGGTCAAGCTTCTTTTAAAATGTTAGATGGCCCTGGGGCGCCTGGGTGGCTCAGTGGTTTAAGCCTCTGCCTTCAGCTCAGGTCATGATCTCAGGGTCCTGGGATCGAGCCCCACATCGGGCTCTCTGCTTGGCAGGGAGCCTGCTTCCCCCTCTCTCTCTGCCTGCCTCTCTGCCTACTTGTGATCTCTCTCTGTCTATCAAATAAATAAATAAAAATCTTTAAAAAAAAATGTTAGATGGCCCGGGTTGGAAAAAAAAAAACAAAAACACAAAAGTTTTCGAGTCTGCAGTTTTAGGGTTGGAAGTAACGTTAGCTACCTGAGGACAAACGCAGTCTTCTGGTACCCTCAGTGACTGACTTGAATGGCCTGTCTCTGGTTCTTATCTCTAATCAACGTTCCCAGAGAAGTATATTGAAGAGACTTGTGCCTTATGCTCAGAGTGCTATGAAAGAAGGTTCTCTTAACAGGGTCTTAGAATTCCAGGGGGAAAGTGCTTGACTAAGTATATTGAAGAATTCCCTGAAATGAAAACTTCAGAAGAAGGGTTCGAGTTGTATTTCCATGTGCTGTAGAGGATCGCAAAAGAAGATGAAGAAATGAGAACAGAATTCTAGGATAAGAAGATAAGAAGGCTGGAGTCTTTGTTTGGGTCGCTACAACGAAACTATGGTAGGCTAAATGGCTTATAACGAACAGAAATCTATTTCTAATCCTTCTGGAGACTGGGAAGTTTCAGATCAAGGTGCCAGTAGATTTGGTGGATGGTCAGGGCCAGCTTCCTGGCTCTTAGCCATCTTTTCTCTCTGTCCCCACATGGCAGAAGGGGCCAGAGAGCTCTATTGGGTCTCCTTTCTAAAGGTACTAATCCCATTCCTTAGGGCCCTACCCTCATGACCTAATTACCTACCAAAGGCCCTAACCTCCAGATACCATCACAAAGGGGAATAGGTTTAAACACACGAACTGGGTGGGGGAGGGACACAAATATTTAGACTCCAGCAGCAGGGTTGGAGATCACCACCAAGAAGGGCTCCCGTGGACTTATCATTTACATCGTGCTTGCTGTTGTGGTCACTGTGAATCCTTTACAGACACTCTCTTACCTTGATCAGAACACTGTGTGGGAAGTTACTAACATTAGCCCCATTTTACAGAGGAAGAAAACTGAGACGAAGAGAAGGTAAGCAACAAGGAAGTGGCAGAGCTGGGTTTTACCCCAGGCAGTGGGCTACAGAGTCCAGGCAATATTCAGTGCTCTTGCCCTGCTCTCAGCGAACCACACTGTAAAGCCAGGAGTCAGGTTGGGAGAGAGCGTATTTGGTGACACTACTAGCCAGTCGGGGAGGGATGGGACAGACGGGGAGCTATAGCTTCAGGAGACAGGGAGGCAGTGTGCTGAGCAACGTGCAGGCATCTCAGAAGCAAAAATGCAGTCACTGAAGCCAGACAGTAGCCTTTCGACCAGACCACGGTTTGCGGGGAGTCTGGAAGGCAGGCCTGAGCACCCTACTGCAGGAGGATTTTAATTCTAAGAACAAATATCCTCATTGCCCAGAAAGCTGCTTGCTGTGTCTTGCTAATGTAAATAGAATCCCAGGACAGACCAGCTCAGATCCCAGAGAACAGAGGAGCTAATTGGGTCCTTGACGGGAAGAAGGAGGAGATTGCAAGGTCTTGACAATTAATTCAGAAACCCAGGATAATGACATAATTGTTCCTTCACCATGGGTTTCCCAGTGGGTATTTAAATCTGTTTTTCTCTTGCGTGCGTGCGTGCATGCGTGTGTGTGTGTGTGTGTTTGCTCTCTCTCAGACACAGTTTAGGAAAAGTCTCCATAGAAAATGGATCGCTAGAGGTCTTTTTCCAGGATACAACGCCTCCGAAGTTACAGTGCTCTGATTCTCAGGATTGCCTCTCATCTCTCAGAGCAGATTCTGTTCCACATGTCCAGGGCTTCTATCGTCTAGTGCTCCCAAGAAGCATGACCGTGTGGCAGACTGCCCCTCGGGGTTTCCTGCCCCACCGACATTCCAAAGCCCATACAGACTTCGCTTACTCTCAGACTCTGGTCCTGCCAAGCCTGTGAGCTGCTGGCAATTTTCGTGTATCTGACCAAGCATATTTTTACGTCCATCCTGACCTCCCAGCTCCTCACCTGCTTTACCCAGAGCAGTGGGGTGTAGAAATGGCTGCAAAGACAGCCTGTACTTCCTTGATGTTATCAGCATCTCTCCCTCATGGCCTTGGCAGCTCCCAGCAGCTGCTGTCATCGGGCAAGCATTTCTTTCCTCCAGATTCCTTTGGTCATGCTACATGGCACTTAGACATACCACGGGTCTCGTGGGCAGAGCCACCAGGGTGGACTCAGGTGTGTGAGGGACAGTTACCCTTGGTCAGCTCTCCAGTCATCAGTCAGGGACACCTTCCTCCCTGGCCTGATTACTCTCGTTTTGCTGGGTTATATCTTCCTGCTGTGTAGGAACTGTAGTCAAGCTGATTTCTTTTCCAAGCATATTCATCTGGTAAGCCAAAGTTCCAAGTGATCATGTTACATGTATATGTGGAATACAGTATTAAATCTTGGCAGTGAGTTAGTATTTTTATATGTAAAATTGTATTTGTTCATGGTAAACAGGAATCCTTTATATATCAGATCAGTCCTTAAACCACGCCACATTTTTTTGAAACTCTGCTGAAAATGAGAGAACATTTATTTCCCAGAAATTCATGCTACTTTAAATTTGGGAGTTGGGATCCAAAGAAACCTTCTCTAAGACTTGTCCTAGGCTGAGTCTGGCAGAATTAAAACATATAAAGTATGCTTGAAAAATCATTTCTTTAGTTGAAGCAAAAATGCAGTCTGAGATCCAGCATCTTGTTCAGGCAATTTATTGCTAGTCCTTTGAATAGTGCAACTGAGCATTTCACCCACTTCTTGCCTCCTTTAGAGTTCTACTGGGTTTACAGCAAGAAGAAGTAGCTCTGCATTCAGAAATGGCCAACAGCATAAAAACGTAGGGGGCTTTTCTTAAGTCGGACAGAGTTTAACTTTTCAGAAATTTGTGATAACAATTCAGCTTCAAAAAGAACATATTAGGGGGCGCCTGGGTGGCTCAGCGGGTTAAGCTGCTGCCTTCGGCTCAGGTCATGATCTCAGGGTCCTGGGATCTAGTCCCGCATCGGGCTCTCTGCTCAGCAGGGAGCCTGCTTCCTCCTCTCTCTCTGCCTGCCTCTCTGCCTACTTGTGATCTGTCAGTCAAATAAATAAGTAAAATCTTAAACAAACAACAAAAAACATGTTAGGAATGCCTGCTCAGAAAATGAGACCGATTAGATGGTGGTGATTTCCCACACACTGAAACTTCAGTATGTTTGTGTTAGCATGCATCCCTCCTTCTCTTCTCTCCCTCTGCATCTTTTTAAGAGCAAAACTCATAAACTACCTAAAATGTGTCTGCCTGCCTGCAGTGGACCCTAATTTCAAAAGCAGCCAACAGCTGACGCTGTCTGAAATTAGCCTCACTAAATCAGTCACCGATGTTAATCCAGAGTATCAGATCAAAGTGAATTCTGGCGCTCCTCACAGGTAGTTCTGAAACAGATTTACGGGCTTCTCAGGATCTACAGCAGGAGCATCAGCTGGGCTCCAAGCCAGATCAGACCCAGGAATTCTGGGGGTGGGGCTTAGCAGTCTGTATTTAGCACCAGTCCTCCAGGTGATTTCTGATGCACTTCACCTTTGAGAAATTAACTTCAGCTGCACATTGGAATCACCTGGTGAGGGTTTTTAAAAAATTATTTTTAAACCATTTTATTTATTATTTATTTGTCCAACAGTGATCGCAAGAGGCAGAGAGGCAGGCAGAGAGTGAAGGGGAAGCAGGCTCCCCGCTGAGAGCCCAACATGGGGCTCAATTCCAGGACCCTGAGATCATGACCTGAGTCGAAGGCAGAGGCTTAATCCACTGAGCCACCCAAGCCCCCTGGTTTTTATTTTTTATTAATTTTTTTAAGTATACAGAATTTCCACTCTCCAGAAATTTTGAAGTGGTGGGTCTGGCTCCCCCGCTCTGGGGATTTTAAGAGCTCTCTAAGGGAATTTTAAAGTGCAGCAGGTTTGAGGCCAGTGGAAAAACATGCTGGTAAAAGTTTAAGAAGTTTGTCAGACTGTAATGTGCCTGAAACTTACCTGAGGATTCAGCTAAAATGCAGATATTTGGCAGGGCTGTGATGAGGCCCCAGATCCTGCATTTCTAAGTGGCTCTCTAGGGATGCCATTCTGTTGGCGAGGGAACCGAACCGCAGTCTGTCTCAATCTCAGGCCCAAAGGCATACTGCAGGCCCGTTGGCTGCTGTACCGTGGAAGCTTGAAACTACTACAGGCCCACTCCTTGCTGCTTTTGCCGGTTGAGAGTCAGCTGTGTTAGTTTCCAAACTGGTCAACCTGTTTACAACAGGTGTAACTTACAACAGGTGTTAAGTTACAGGTGTAACACTGTAATCGCATTAAATATTTTGAAAACCAATAAGATATCACTGTAAAAAGAAAGGTGTTTTATTTTCCCCTTATGTGATTCTGACAACTAACTTGAGAGCTTTTGAAAATCTTGAAGGCCAATTATTCTAGCGGGGGGAAAAATAATGGTCCTATTAAGTGTGGGTAAGTAACTCGGTGTCCTTAAAATCTAGATAGATTCTGCACTCAGAAGCTTTGTGAGTGAATTTAAAGCTCTTAAGTAATCTCTGTGCCCAGGCCGGACTGGAACTCACAACCCGGAGAGCCAGAGTTGCATGCTCTGCTGACTGAACCTTGTCAGTGAGTTTAAATTCTTGCTTGCTTTAAAGAGAACTGGAAATAATGAGGCAAGACAGGTGATTCAAGCTTCTAATCAGAGGACTAACACTCAAAGGTATTTCCATATCAAAAGTGTTTCAGATAAATCAACATTTACTTCTTTTACTTAAAATATTAGATATCCATATGTGTCATTTTTAATGTTTTTCTGCTTTAATGGACTTTGATCGACTGCTAGTTTTGATTGTGACAGGTGAAGAGGCTACACCGTAATTTTGTTTTATAAGAGCATTACTGACCACTATCTTGTAGGGCACATTAGCTGCACTCCAGGCCTCAGGATAAGTGTGTAGCATTTGTTGTAGCTCTCCTCATCAGAGTTCCGGGACATCGCGTCAGTATTTTCATTTTAGAGCTGAGGAATGCACTTTGGTTTCTTCTGTTCTCACATTTTGCTGGCATTCTAACATCCAGCACAGGCTAACAAAGAGGTGATGCCTTACAGTCTAGTAAATGTGTTTCATACAAAAGTTAGAAACGCTGAAATCACATTGAATAACAAGTGCATTATTATTACTTGCTATGCAAGTGAATCTACTTACAGCTTATACATTGTTAAGAACACAACAAACAAAGTGACCACAAGAGGTGAGAGGCAAAGGTAATAACTCTTCATCGGGTGGCCCTGAGTTTCCTCTTAACCTTCAGCCCCAGTGCATTTGCACACACGCACAGTGGCGTGGAGGCCCAGGCCTGGTGAACGTCTTGACCTTCCCTGTGTGCTTCCACATTATCCTGACTTTGCTCATGCCATTCCGTTTGCCTTTTCTTACTTAGCAAACTTGTTTATCTTTGACTAAGTAGTGGCTCCTGTAGGAACACATGGCCTAGTGAATTCACTTTGGTGACTGTATGTAGACAACTAGTTAATAGAACCTCTAGGTGAGGAGGGTGAATTTGGCAGGTGGAGTTCATTCAGCACGTTCTGGCATGCCTGTAGTGGGCCCACCATGACCATGGATGCTATCACCTTGTCTTTATGGGACTTAATGTGTTCGTTCTCATGTTCCACTTTCCTGCCGCCTTGCCTGCGCTGAGATGTTCAGACTTAGCTCAGGTTCTTTCTTATGTACGTTCAGGTTTTCTATTTAACTTCCCAAGTCAGCCTTAGACACACAGAAACAAGTGTGCCTATTAGGAAATGATTGCACCCAATGTCTATGGAGCTAGGTAGATATAGATAAACATATTTAATTGACTTCGCTTGTCTTGATTTAGCTGAGGTTTTTATTTCACATAATATGTATATTCATATTCTGTTTAATTGTGATATGTTAACCTAAGCTCTTCTGGAGCTGTTGTATAATATGTGGTATTGGTTGTCTCAAACTGAAGTAATTTTTAATTGAGGTTAATTGATATAAACAATTTCAGGTGAACAACAAAATAATGTAATATTTGTGTATGTTGTGAAATGACCATGGTAACTCCAGTTAACACCCATCACCATACAGAACTGTGTGTTTTTTTATCTAGTGATAAGAATTTCTAGATCTTTTAACAACTTTCAAATATACTACTAACTATAGATTACATCCCTGTGACTTATTTTATCACTCTAAGTTTATACTTTTTGACTCTTTTTACTCATTTCTCCCACCCTTTGCCCCCTCAGTCTAGTAACCACCAGTATCTCTGAGCTTGGTTTTTGTTGCCTTTTTTTTTTTTTTTTCAGATATATTTATTTTGGAGAGAGCAGGCACAAGTTGGGTAGAGGGAGAGGAAGAGAGAATCTTAGGCAGACTCCACACTGAGCATGGAGCCCTACATGAGGCTCGGTCTCATGACCCTGAGCTGCGACCTGAGCTCAGCGACCTGAGCTGAAACCAGGGGTTGGACACTTAACCAAGAGTGCCACCCGGGCACGCCCCCATCTGTTGCTATTTTTAAATTCCACATACAGCTGAGATCATATGGCATTTGTCTTCTCTGACTTATTTCACTTAAATGTGAAATAAGTGGACATACATAGTGGACTCGGGGTCCATCTGTGTTCTCTTAAATGGCAAAATCTCACTCTTTTTTATGGTTGGATAGTGTTCCATTGTGTATATACGTTCCACATCTTCTTTATACACTCATCTGTAAATTTAGGTTATTTCCATATCTTGGCTGTTGTAAATAATGCCACAATGAATGCAGGGGTGCATATATCCTTTCAAATTAGTGTTTATTTTCTTCAGATCAGTACCCAGAAGCAAAATTGCTGATCATAGAGTAGTTCTGTTTTTAATTTTTTTAGGAAAATCCATGTTGTTTTCCATAGTGGCTCACCAGTTTATGTTCCCACCACCAGTTCACGAAGATTCCCTTTTCTCCACATCCTCCCCAATACTTGCTATTTCTTGTCTTTTTTGATAATACCATTCTAACAGGTGTGAAACGATATGTCTTTGTTGTTTTGACTTGCAGTTCCTTATGATGAGTGATACTGATCATCTTTTCAGGTGCCTGTTGGCCATCTGTATGTCATCTCTGGAAAAAAATGTCTCTGCCCATTTTTTTTTTCTGTTGAGTTGTATAAGTTCTTCATATATTTTGGGTACTAACCCCCTGTCAGGTATATGATTTGCACATATTTTCTTGCATTTAGTAGGTTGCCTTTTGATTTGTTTATGGTTTCCTTTGCTGTGAAGCTTTTTAATCTTCTGATTTTTATCTCTTCTTAGCCCTAAATTATTATGAAAAAGATTCTCTCCCTCCTTTGCTGACCCCAAAACAGTTTATCATGCATCTCCCAGACTTTTATAGTTGTATATATGACAGTCCTTCTCTATGCACACTTTCAGGAGAAAAAGTGTCTTATGTATCTTTGTTTCCAAAGTTGGTCTTTTTTTATTGTAAAATACACATGACACAAAATTTATCATTTTAATCATTTTTAAGTGGAAAATTCTGTCATATTATGTACATTCACAGTATTATGTGATAATCATCATTATACGTCTCTAGAACTTTATTGTCCCAAACTGAAATTCTATACCTATCAGAAAATGATTCTTTATTCTTCCCTTCCCCCATCTCCTGGTAACTTCTGTCTTTATGAATTCACTTATTTTAGGTATCTCATATGGAATCACACAATATTTGTTTCTTTGTGTCTGGCTTATTTCACTTAGCATAATGGCATAATGTCGTTAAGTTTCATCCAAGTTGTAGCATACATTATCATTTCATTATTTTTTTAAGGCTGAAAAATGTTTCATTGTATGGATACATGACATTTTGTTCATTGATTCTTTGGCCCATGGTCATTTGGGTTGTTCCCACATTTTGGTTATTGCGAATAATGCTGCTGTAAACATTGATGTACAAATATTTTTTGAGTCCCTGATTTTAATTCCTTTGGGTAGAATTTTGTTACTAAACTAGTGCCTAGCACAATGCTTAGTTCAGAAATTACTAAATAAAGGAATGATCTACTGAATAAGTGATAATACCTTTTAAAGTCCTATATTTCTATTTTTTCCAAATTCCCATTACCCCCTACATTTTCTCTTAAAGAAACCATCAATGAAAAGGAAACAAAACATTGAAAATTTCCTTTTGTTTTTAATATAGATATTTTAAAAAAATATTTTTGAATATTTTAATATAAATATTTTTCTGATAAAATTTCCCAGAAGTTTTGAATTTCTGTTGGGATGAGACAGAGGATTCCTTGGACCAAAGGCTCTCTGGAAGATAGTTGGCCAGAGGTACCCAGAATGAGGTGTCAAAGGATAATTGGAAGCTGCATCCCAACCAGAGGTCCAAACTTCTGGAAACCAAGTTAGTCATCAGGTTGCACTACGCCACACCAATAAAGCCAGGACCAGAGAGAGTCTGATATTTGTAACAACAGGATTTGAGCAAGAGGATCCAAGTCAACTGCAGCAAAAGATGCCATGTAGCTCTGTGTTGGCGCTGGCCAAGCACAGCCTTGTGTTCTAGTGAGTTTTTGAAGGTCATATGCTTTCTCCTAGGATCATATCCTCCCATTGTGTAATCTGACCATCTGAAAGGAAAGATAAAATGGTAGAACAGGTGGGAATTTGAGGTCCTTTAAAGTGGTGGTTCTTTACCAGGGCTGTTGCTTACCCTCCTGCCCCCAAGGGACACTTGGCAATGTCTGGAAACCTGGAAATAGTTTTGATTGTTAAAGCTGATTGTTATTATGCAGGGTTGCTAATAGCATCTAGTGGATGGAAGCCAGGGATGCTACTGAATATCCTCTAATGCATAGGGAAGCGCCCCACAACAAAGAATTACCCAGCTCAAAATATGAATAATGACAAGCCTCAGAAACTCCTTCCACAGCAGTCTGCTCATTGTACAGAAAGATAAAGGGACTTAATGCATGGTATCATTACCAGTCAGGACTCAGCTGGAATATCTTGACCCTGAGCTTGATGCTTATATTCCTAGTTTGGGTTTTGTAGCTTCCAGATTATTTCCAAAGTGCTTGCATGAACTTGAATAAAATGTGCTATTTTTTTTTAAAGGAACTCCATATATAGCATTTCCTCTGTTGAATCTATAAACTATACAACCCAATAATTGCTTTCTCCTCTACTTCCTCTGTAAGTATTCTTAGGAATAATATGTTGATTTTGCTTAAGTGCTTTGAGCTTCTTTTGAAAGAAGTGCTTAAAACTTCTCTAAATTATTTTTATCACCTCTATAAAATTTAAAAGCAAAATATCATTCCTCGTCAAAAGTAGGCCTTACCCTGATTTTCTTAAATTATAACCTCTGATTAGCTTTTGAAACTCCCTGATTACAGACTGACATTGTGTTATCTTGGGAATCATACCAGTTAAATCTATGAACTAATTGATTGTAGCCTGACAAGACTGTGAACTATTATAGTTTGAAACAGAGCTTCAGAATACTGTAAAAGATTTGCTGCTTAAGCTCTCCTTGTTTCAAATATGAGGTCAATGCTATGGTTTTATATATTGATTAATACTCAATTTGATTTATTAACTTACTAATTACCAGGAGGGCTTTCTAAGGATTTATCACACTTCATGAAAAACCATCGTACGGGAAGGAACCTTCAAGAGTCTTCATAGTTTTTTTACTTGCCTTTGGGGAGGACCTCGAGCTGATGAATTCTCTCTCCCATCACCATCACTCCCCCATGAAAATTCTCCCACCTTCCAATTCAAGCCATTTTTTAAGTGACCTCCATCACAAGAACTCATTACTCTGTCTAAATAAAGGAAGTGAGGAGCAAACAGAAGAACTGACTCATCTTGGAATTTCGTAAGAATGGACCACAAGTGACCTGTCTCCTAACTCCTGGTCTAAGAGAGACTATATAACTAATAGGGGTTAAATTGAAAGACATGTACATACTCAGGCAAGTTGATCCTAGGAGTCTCTGAGGGAAAATGGTCAATAAGGCCATCTTCCCTCTGTCAACTGTAAAATGCACAGATCATTACCAGAGAGGGATTGTTCCTTCTTCGTATAGCCCCTTGGGCCTGCTTAGATCAGGCTGCACCTCCCTGTGCTCCAGCAGCTGCTGTGTATTTTTCATCTAGGAAGCCAGCAGCCACAATTGGGTGGGAAGGCCCACACCCAGGGGGATTTTGGTTTTTTGGAAGTTGTATTTGCACTACAAGAATGAACTACTCTTTAGATTGTATGCTTGTCAGGGAATGGCTTGGGAAGACCAATGATTATGGAGGAGCTAAGGACCATGAACTGCCTTTTGGTTCCCCTACGTTGGTACACACGTTTGAACTTGCAATTGCAAACACCTAAAATGTGACTGGGAGCAGAGAGCAGGCAGCAGGCCACAAGGGTGGGATAATAGAAGCTATTCTCATTACAGGTTGTTGTAAATTGTAGATGATTGATCCAGGGACTTATGTATTAGGATGGATTGAGCATTAGATCTCTGTCTCTTTTGTTGACTTTTTCTTTTCTTTCTTTTTTTTTTTTTTCTTCTTTCTCCCAATTCCTTAACTTGGATGTTCCTCATGATTCTGGCACTCTGTTGTCCTCTGTTCCATTTTCTTTCCATTCACTTTTGGAGATGCCATTAATTAGGGTACAAAATGTCCTCTGTGGTCAGGTGACTACAAATCTATAATCCCTAGTCTTGCCCATTTACACAGCTCCAGCCTGGAGTGTCCTGCTGCTTAATGAGAACATCTACTTGCATATTCTCAAAGCACCTTAAACTCCATGTGTTTTAAGCCACACTCACTGGTTTACCCTCCACATCATTACTCCTTCTGGCTTTTCTCATTTTCCCCCAGTGAGGAAAACTGAAGCTTGAGACCTCTTGTATTCTCTTTTTTTTTTTTTTTTAAAGATTTTATTTATTTATTTGACAGAGAGAGATCACAAGTAGATGGAGAGGCAGGCAGAGAGAGAGAGAGGAGGAAGCAGGCTCCCCGCCGAGCAGAGAGCCCGACGCGGGACTCGATCCCAGGACCCTGAGATCATGACCCGAGCCGAAGGCAGCGGCTCAACCCGTTGGCTACCCATATCTTAGTTTTATTGACCCTTTCCTTCCTGAATCTATCAGCCTGATTCTTTCCCACTTCCGTTTCCTGATTATGGCTCTCATCACTTGATACTACGTAGGACCACAGCTTGTGTGCTCACCTGGCCTTGGGCTCTTTGGTCTCATCCAGTCTATCTGATGACCATAAAGAAGTTCCTAAAACGACATTTTAGAGCGATTTTTTTTTTAAATGAAGTATAGTTGACATTCGATGTTGTATTAATTTCAGGCATATAACATAGTGATTTGACAATTTTATATGTTATGCAGTGCTCACAGTGGTAAGTGTAGTAACCATCTATCACCATACAAAGTTATTACAAGGGACAATGTTTCCTCTGCTGTCCCTTACATCTCCTTGACTTACTTATTTTATAACTGTAAATAAGTCTTACTTCCCTTCACTTATTTCACCTATCTCCTAACGCAGCTCACCTCTGGCAACACTAGTTCTCTGTATTTATGAGTCTGTTTCTGTTTTGTTTGTTAGATTTCACATATACGTGAGATCATACAGTGTTTGTCTTTCTCTATCCAACTTCTTTCACTTAGCATAATACACACTAAGTCCATTCGTATTATTGAAAAAGGCAGGATTTCATTCAGGGATCTTTTTTTTCTTCAGTAAATATTTATGGAATATTTATTAAGTGTCTCCTATGTGCTTCTAGGAACCATGTTATGTGTTTGTTAAGGAATGATAAATAAGAAAGTCAGTGTCTCTATATTCATAGATTTCAGTGTAAGGAAGAGGCAGACAATGAAAAGTAAAAAAAAAAAGAAAAAGAAAAAGTTAGTAATTTTACTTTAGAAGCAGCTATAAAAGACAAAACAGAGTAGATTAATAGAGAATAAATGGGACCAAAGGTGGTGACATCTGAGGAGAGATGTAAGAGTTGAGAAGTATTCAGCTATGATCTAAGGTTCCATTTCTTGCTGTTAAATTGAGTGAAAATTTCTTATCTAAAATAAAGTCTTTATTTTTTAGAGTTTTTCATTGCTCTCTTTATAAACCCCATATACCAATCCAAATAGGCCATATGCTATTACTGAATTCTGTCATATGCATTCCCATCTGTATTTTTGCCGAACACTTCTTTTTGTAATCCATGAGCCCATGATCATGTCTATCTTTAAATGGAGAACCAACAAACCATACTTTCTTCATGACACATTCATAGGTCTTCTTAGCTAGACACCATTTATTTATTTTCTGGACTATTATTGAATAATAATTATTATTGTTATTATTCATCTACCATCTTCTACTCTTATTCATCTACGCTTCTACTCTAATATGCTTTGTATTCAAACAAGTTCATATTTCAGAAATTGTCCAACAATAGTCCCTTGCTCTGTAAAAGCACCCAGTGATCATTTGTTGGATTAATACATATGCCATCTTTAAAAAGGATTCCACACAGAATCACATCCAATGACTGGCACAGGAAAGGAACGTGTTATACCGTTCTTTAGATTCCTAGAACTTTGCATATTGTCTAGCAGGTGAGAGAAGTTCAATAAATATTTTTTGAACTGCAAATACAAGAGTGTCACAGAGGTCAGCAGTAAGGAAGAGATTGGAACTCAGGTCTGCTAATCCTCAAGTTTCCTCAAGCCCTGGGCAGTGTTTTCCAACCACCAAACACCTTGACTCTAATCATCTCATTTCTTTTTGGTCTAGTTGTTTCCATAATGTCAGTGCCAACTCCGTCATTGCAAGGGAAATTTGTATTAACTTCCTTTTCATGTTAGCAATCCTTTATCTCCTGAATATTACAAAATGTTTGGGAGAGTTTTTCACCCTTTTCTAAAAATCATTATCATTTTCAGTCCTTCAAAGTACTGGCTGTTGGACTGGCACAGCTAGCTCTTCTGGCCTATACTACTGTGTTCTTTCCTTTCTTCAAAGCCAAGTTAAATAAAAATACACTCCTTAGATGCTGTTCTGAATGTGTGTTCCTCAGCATAGATAGTATATGGAAGCAAGATCAGAAAAGAGGTAACATCACGTCACATCAGCTGCTTGGAGTACTAATAATTAGTGAAGTTATCTCCAAAGGACTGAAACATAAGACCTTAAGACATGGGAAAGTTTAGTATAAAGTTATTTCAGCAAGTAGAGAGTTATAGGATGCAAAAATACCCTTTCCCCATGGGGAGATACCTAACAACAAAAGCTGCAGGAACAACGGAAGGAAGGAAGGAAAGAGGGAGGGAAAGAAGGAAGGAAGGAGGGGAGCCTTTTACTTGATTCTCATGTACAGTAACTCAAGCATGAAAGACACTCCTTGGTTAAATTAGCCAAGATTGTAGTCCTCATTATTATGAGAGAAAATTGAGCCATTAAAATAATTATTCTAAAATGCATATGTTGATGATAATAAGATATGTTTTATTGCTTCTCTCTTTCAGGTTATTGAAATCCCTTAAGAACCATTATCTTATTAAGTCTTATTATATGGTTATAAGGTTGGGGTTGAGAAAATTATTCTTTTGCAGTCTAGGAGATAAGGATAGAGAGTCGTATGAATTGCCGGCCACCCTGCAACAGAAATTAACAACAAATTACGTGGATTTCATAGCTGCCCATTCTTGAGCTAATAAATTTCCCCTTTGTAGTCCGTCTTGACTTGAGTATAAGCTATTGGCTGACATCTTTGAGTCTAGAAAGCCTCATTTTGAGTTTTTACATCTGTTTCTTTCTCAGAGTTAATAATAATAATAATAATAATAATAATAATAAACAGCTAAAATATTTTACCTCAAATAAGCCAGAATCTGGCAAAGAAAAGCACTGCTTGGTGGATTATTTCCTTTGAAAATCTTTAGCTCATATTAAGAGGAGCAATTCTGTTCCCTCAAAGACAATGTCTCCTTTAAATTTCAAAAGATAGTATATTCTGACTTGTAAGCATTTCTACTTTCTGTTTACTGTGATTCTTTATTTTTCCCCTTTGAGAGGGAAGAAGCTGAGAGAATTTGGTGGTTTGGATTGTTAGTATGTTTTGTGCCGTAGTTTTCATTTCTCTTCATTATGTTCTTATAAAAATATACCATTTTGTTTTCTCCATTATGGTGGCTCCTTTTCTCTTTGTCTAGTAGAAAAGCTCTTCTAGGGATGTCTGCCCCCTTGAAGTGGTTGAATTAATGCATTACACTCTGGTTTTACCTTTTCAGGGCTAAAGAAATGTTGATTTGACATCTAAAACTCTGTAAAGCCTTTGAGATCAGATCAGAATCTTTCCCTTATCAAGTGAATTTTTCCTTTACCTATGGGCTCCCTTCCTTTTCTCTCTTGAGGCTATTAACATGGAGATAATATCGTTTATAGATAAAATCTCTCCTGGCTATCACTGCCTCTTTCCTACCTAAAATCCTCATCTTTCATTTTTGATATCACAATCATTTTCAAAGTAACAACCTGACATATTGTAACTACTTGACATGCTTGAAAAAGATGGAATATATTTTTAGCTGTCTAATTTCATACAGCATTTGGAGAAATAGGCTTGCTATGTAGACAGTTTATTTCTACTTGCAATCGACTGTAGAAGAATAAGGAAAAGAAACTCTTTTTTGCAAGAGTTTTTTTTCTTAATCACTACACAATTCTAAAACTTAACATTACAACCTATTTATGAGAATTCACAATAGAATGTACCCTCTAGTGTTCTTTGGAGATACAAGAAGGGATGCCAAAGATGTATCAATGGGAGAAAAAATGAAAGATGCAGGATTTGAGGTTGTTGGATGAAAAAGAGAACAGTGCTTTCAGAGAATCACAGCTATTTCAAGCTGCCTTGTCCTTTTCACAATTCAGCTCCATCTGCCTGTTGTCCTAGACCTGTAGATACCATTTCCTCCGGACAGTCCCCTGGCTTCCACAGCCATCTTTCTAACCAAATTACTTAAAAAAATTTTTTTTAAATTTAAATTCAATTTAAGTAACATATACTGTATCATTAGCAGCAGGGGTAGAATGTAGTGATTCATCATTGAATGCACATTGCAGTCATTGCATGTATGCACGTGCATTGTTGCACGCAACACCCAGTGCTCATTACATCACATGCCCCCCTTTATGCCCAACACCCAGTTACCCTATCCACCCACCCACCTCCTCTCCAGCAAGTCTCAGTTTGTTTCCTAGAGTTGAGTCTCTTATGGTTTGCCTCCCTGTCTGTTTTTATCTTACTTTATTTTTCCTTCCCTTCCCCTATGTTCATCTGTTTTGTTTCTTAAATTCCACACATGAGTGAAATCATATGGTATTGTCTTTCTCTGACTAACTACTTTCTAATACCATCTCTCCAGTGTTCTCCTTTTGGGTTTCACCATGTGTTGATATTCTTTTGTAAGGTTTTGCTCAAAATCCGTGCCATTGTCAATGACAAATTTGGAGACATCTCCCCCAGTTCTCTGACAAATGTCATTGGCAATACAAATAAAAGTTTGCTTCTTCTGTCTCTCAGTGTGGAAGAACAGAATGCCCAGATAATTACTCTGTTTTCTCAATCTCTGGATTACAGAGATAAGGACCATGGGTCCCAAGAAGAACCATATTCCTCAAAAATATACCTGAATGTGTGATTGACTTCTCTGGTAGTCTATGGATATTTTTGGTTACAGATAATTATTCTCTCCTGAAGTGCAATATAGACCAGGCAGTGTATTCCTGTGAAGAGATAAGATCATGCCCTTTGAGTTCACAGAGCCTCGTGGCACCCAACTTCAAGAGGCTTTCTGATATAGAAGAGTCACCTACACAATGTGGTAGACTGCTCTGTGTCTTTCAGTCTCTTGTCCTGGCTCCTGCTTCTCCTTGGCTATCAGTTACATCCCTTACCCAAAATGTTAGCAGAAACAAGAATGCCATGAGCCCTAAGCTTATCTCCGTTTCAGCATTTTCCTTTATTTTAAAATTATGTTTCAAGAATGAGATCCTCTCTTCTCATGTTTTCAATGGTGGTTATTTAAAGGAGTAAATGGACACATTTTAGCATTACTTCACACCTGACGATCTACATGGAGTCACACAGAGTCACTTTGAGAGTTGGGGCCTCTGGATCAGTAGGCTACAGCTATGCCTTCAGTGAATATTGACAATACAACTCTCCCCTGAGATCAGATAATAAAAGTGAAGATGAGAAGCCCATAGGCAAGACAAGGTAATAGATCTAAACTCCAACTAGTCCATGGGGTGGCTTGAGAACGTACAAGGTAGAGCAGGAAAGACAGAACTGTATAAAATAGAATATGGGCTGTCAAGGAAGAGAAACCTCTTCATTCAAACTCTCACTTCATGACTTACTAAGTGTTCAAGTAACCTAGTCTCTGAATCCTTTCTATCTTAACTTTCTGGAAGATATATTTTCTTTAAAACAAATATTTTTTTTTAGAAAAAATTTTGTTTGTTAAAGAAAACAAGTATGTTTTCTTTAACAAGTATGTTTTCTTTAAAACAAGTTGATAATCTCTAACCTATAGAATCAAGTGTAGAGCTAAGGAGTCTTTAGTTTAATCAAATCCTTGGCCTAATAACTAGCCTTGTATTTGAGAAACACACTTGGGATGTCCCCACATATGCCTTTAGGAATCACTAACTTTACCTCTCTAAGCCTCATCTATATAATGAACATAACAATAATCACTATATTATAGGAATTTTATAAATATTAAACAATCTACTATGAAATGCTTTGCACAATGTCAGCCATATGGAAGATATGTAGTCATGGTTGGATTATAAAGGAACTGGGGCAAAAGGGCCTGATGTAAAGGCTGATAGAATTGTAAGTCTGAAGCCTGAAACAACTCTGAGCTAGCAACTGATAACTTTCTTAATTTCTGCTCTGTTTTACTCAGAATTTAGGCAGACCATCATGGTTTAGGATTATAAAGTCAAGCTGTCTACTGCTTAAAAAAAAAAAAAAGTTCTGTGTTTTCTGGGTAACTCTTGCCTTTATTTCCTTCAGATGTCTACTGCTATTTTGTTAAATTTCATATATGAGCAATGCAAATAACATTCATAGTCATGACACTCAAGTAACCTTAAGTCTCAGTACCCCATGTCCAAAGAAACTGATATTTACTACTGTATTCTGCTTTGAGATTCACTTGTGGTACTCCTGGTTATTCCACTTTCTTCTCAGACTCAGACCCACATACCTGACAAGATTTTCAAAACCTGAAAGCAGGCCACATCAGTAAAAATGACATATTGTTGGCCAAATTGTTACAAAAGTGTCCCACTATTTCTACTCCCTTTTCCTGTGTGTTTATGTGTGGTAATTCCAATTTCCGTACTTCTGGCCATTTCTTAGGAGATTTTCATGAATAAGATGATTGTTCAGGACCATCCTAGGTTCTTCCAACGCAGAAGGGAACTGTTGGAACCATTTGGCTAGTTGAGGCTGAATTTTTTGCTCAGGGTGGCATTAGTAATCCTTACTATGAGCTAGGAATTTGGCTCTATATTTTATATGCATCTTTTATTAGTCATCTATCTATCTATATATGAATATTTTATTTGTTTATTTGACAAAGAGACACACAGTAAGATACAGAACATAATCAGGGAGAGTGGAATAGGGAGAAGCAGGCTTCCCGCTGAGCAGGGAGCCTGATGTGGGGCTCAATACCAGGACCCTGGGATCATGAACTGAACCAAAGACAGAGGCTTAACCCACTGAGCCATCCAGGTGCCCGTCTTTTTTTTACTTTTTTAAAAAATATTTACTTTAATGAGAGAATGAGGGGAGAGGCAGAGGAAGAGAATCTTCAAGCAGACTGCCCACTTAGCTTGGAACCTGCTGTGGGGGCTCTATCTCACCACCCTGAGCTGAAACCAAGAGTCAGAATCTTGACTAAATGAGCCACCCAGGTGCCCTGGATTCATATCATTTTTAATGTAAGACCAGTGAAAGGACCAGTTTGAGTAAACATAAATAAATTTGGTATAAATTTAGAATTGAATAAGGAGATTGAGAATTCCATAATGTGGCAAAGATGGCTAACTTAGTAAATATATCATTTTTGGATCTTGAAGAGTCACTGAGGAAATGGAAGTGTTCTTACTATGCAGGAAATAACAATAGATTGTTTCATTGGTACATAGATTGAAGTTACTTTATTTTTCTAGATGGGAGGGGGAAAGGAAAGAAAATACTAGAAGGACCAAATCATTTTGAATATTTTACCAAAAATACTTCCTAAAATGTTTTATTATGTCATATCTTGGTATAACTGTCTTCAATGGGTTGAGTTCAAACTCTAAATCTAGGCCCAGTTTTCCACTCAGTTTCCAAGTTCTATTGATGTGCAATGTGACTCTGTTCTTTGGTCTGGACTTGGCCACTCACCATGGACTGATCGCACTCCACACCTTCTCTCCTCTGGAATTTCTCATTTGTTTCTTCCAAGTCTGTGGGACTTCTCCCCACACTATCTCCAACCCATAGGGATTTCTTTCTTTTATGGAAGTTGGGGGAGGGCAAGTACCATGTGTTTTATACTCCTCTTACTTGTGAGTTTGTTACCTGGGACTGTCAGTTACATGGTGTAAGCTCTTTGAGGACAAAAGTTATTTCTTTTCATCTTTCTGTCCCCCCATGGTACCTCATACATAATAACACTCTACAAATATTTGTGTGATAACCAGCCCTCTATGGTAATCAAAGATAAGATCTCCAGTGCTACTGTGTATTAACCTCAGGTCACATTATTGTGGACCAAATTTCTTACTATTAGACATTATAGCATGGTTTCCAAGAGGATTTCTCTGTATTCTTGCTGTTATTTTGCAAAGCCAGTTACCTCAACAAGAGTTGATCCAGTGATTCAGGCTATTATTTAAACAGCCATTAATTGAACGGTGAAATGTTCTGTTCACCTCTGACTGTATAGGGAACCATAAATATATGTGCAGTTCTGTAAATATCTTCACTAACACTACCTTTCAAAATGGCTAATTATCACGAACATATGAAATGCAAGTGCTATCTTTAGATGCAGTCAGATAAGACTCACATAGATACTATAATTCTATTTGAAATGTCAACTATGATTTCATTGGCTCAGATTTATAGTGCCTGACATGTTACCTTCCCAGTTTACTTCCCCTTGTGATTCTAGCTTACCCTCTGAGGTCCCAAGGACTGGACCTAGATTTTGATTACTAATCTCTCCTTTGATCACTAGTTGCAGAGAACTGACTTTCCTGTGCTGGAACCTCAGTCTTCCTATGACTGTGTTCCCAACCTATTCTATTCATTTAGTGCTTCAGAGTATTGGATCCAATGACTAGCTCTGTGGCCTAGGAAAATTTACCTTCTGTTTTCTTTTGTGTAAAATAGAGTTAATACCAAAATCACATGGTTGTTGTGAGAATTAAATAATGTAACATGTATAGTGCATGCTTCATACATTCTATATATGTTTTCTTCCTGTTTTCTGTTTCCCATCCTGCCTGTCTTTTAACCATTTGGTCTTGATATACTAGACTCCAGCTTCATTCTCCCTTGTCATTTTGCTCCTGATCCTAGACCAAACGGCAGGGACAGATGAAGCCATTGACCAAACATACCTGAACTGTGGCAAATCATGTCAAATCGTGATTTTTAAAAAAGGAATAGTTCCTGCTATGCCACAGGTCAACAAGGTCGTTTTGGAAAGGAAAGGGTACTTATTGTGACTAGAGCATAATAATTAAGAGGGAAAGGAAGATAAAAGGTAAGGCTGGAAAGTTAAACAACAACGAGATCATTTGGAGCTTGGGGTGTAGGGGGGCAGTGCAAGTGTAAGAGGTTGTACTCCTAAGACTGTGTCATGGATTTCTCGGCTGCCTTCCTACTTTCGAGTGTTCCTCCTCTCCTGCTATGTCACATTCTATTTCTGTGATATACCAGTTGACTCAGACTTACTACAAGATTCCAGAAATGAATATCTAAACTGCTTTAGGTATATTCCAAGAATTAGACTCCTCACTGTAATATCCTTCCCAGTCACTGAGCCTCTGTCCTGAATCTTTCTATAGTTCAACATCTTTTTATCCCAAAACTATTTAGTTTTGAGTTTGTACAAACATAGTGCTGGAAATTCACAAGAGAAAGATAACAGTCATTGCTATTACATGGCTTACATTTTATTTGGAAAATGATTATTTTTAAATTTTTAAAAAATTTAAAAAATTAAAAAAAATTTTTTTTTTTTTAACCATTCATTCTCACCTTCTTTGCTGCTTCTGTCTCATCTCCCAGTCTTTAAGTTTTGGTGTGTCCTGAGATTTGGTCTATGGATCTCATCATTGGCTCTTAAATTTATATTCCCAGTTTGGATCTCTGCTCTCAGTTCCAGGATGGTTCATATGAACTCTAATGAACATGTTGCTTATCATGCTTGCAGGGGCTTGAAAAGATGTCCACAAATGCTTTGACAATTCCTTTCCCCAAGAGGGAGTCTAAATCCCCTTTTCTTGAACGTGAACTGACTTTAGTGACTTACTTCTAATGAATATATGATGTGTGTATGACTTCTGAGACCTGTTTAGAAAAACTAATAGGGCCAATAAGCATCTGCCTAACTGTCTTAAAACCCACATCTTGGGGTGCCTGGGTGGCTCAGTGGGTTAAGCCGCTGCCTTCGGCTCAGGTCATGATCTCAGGGTCCTGGGATCGAGTCCCGCATTGGGCTCTCTGCTCGGCAGGGAGCCTGCTTCCCTCCCTCTCTCTCTGCCTGCCTCTCCATCTACTTGTGGTTTCTCTCTGTCAAATAAATAAATAAAATCTTACAAAAAAAACAAACCCACATCTTGGCAGTCCTGAGTTGACGTGTAAGTTATCTGGCTATCCTGAAGTCACCATATTCTAGAAACTATGTGATGAGATCTCACAAAGAGAGAGATGCCCGAGGATCCCCAGCTCTTCTAGACCCCAGCTGTCTTAGTCTTCCCAGCATCAACTGCTGGACCCAAGAGAGAGCAAGCTTTCAGATGGTTCCAACTTCCTGCCTTCAAGCCTTTCTAGCTGAGCTAGATGGGGCAGAGATAAGCTATGGCTCTTGAGCCAGGTCCAAACCACAGATCTGTGAGCAGTATCAATGTGGTTGCTGTTAATAAGCCACTCCGTTTTGTGGGGTTATGTTTTGCAGTTATTTTAACTGCAACAGTGTCCAAAATAAATATCCTGATAGTTAACTGCAACGGCATCCAAAATTAATGTCCTGATAATGTCCTTCACACCTGCTTATTGTTCAGTTTTTCCACATCCATTAATACCAAGTCTGTTGTCCCACACACTCGGCCAAATATTAGTGAACATCAATTTTTCTCTTTTTCTCATATCCATCTGGTCAGACTATTCTATCTCAATCTCTGTGAAGACCTAGATTTATTTTATTTCATTTATTTATTTATTTATTTATCTATCTATTAATTTTTACCATTCCCACTGCCACCAAGAAATATTTATATGAATTATGGCCATAATCTCTTAGGTAAATTTACTGGATTAATATCCTCAATTATTTATCCCCCCTCCCACCCTATATCTGTGCCCTTCACATGTGACTTTATGGTTTCTCTCACCTAGAGGTGGAAAGGGTTCCTCTTGACTTTGAGTTCAGCTCTGTGATTTGCTTTGGTGAATATGAGGCAAGCAGAGAAGTCTTGCTAATTTCTACTTGCTCTGTCGTTTCTCTTTAATTGCCTTAAGTACAAATTTGGCTTTCATCGCTGGAAAACAAAAGATGGGTGGTAGAGTGTGAAGTCACTTCAGTGACCTAAACTGAGTCTATTGTAGATCAGCAAATCGGTGTAGTCAACCTGCAGCTGACCAGAGACACAAATGAGCTTAGTCAATGCCAGCAAACCTGTGGTACAGGTTCATGAGTATTTACTTAGTGTTTTAAGCAACTATGTTCTGCAGTTGATTGCTATGTGACTTTTTGGTGACAAAAGAGAAATTATACAGGAATTGATGCCAAGAGTGAGGTGTTAAAACCTATACTACATCATTGGTCTCATCTCTGAAAATGGCCAGAGGCTGGAAAAAATGTCAAAGAAATTGCAATAGGAAACTGGAAAAATTGGAGCCATTCTATATAATTGTGAAATAGTTGGGAAAGCAGTCTCCTGTGGTAACTTGGAAGATGGAACATGTAACTAATGATGTTTTGGATTTGCCCAAAGAGATCTCCAGGCAAAACTGAGAATGTCAGCTGGCTTTTACTAGCTTTGTAAGATTTATTACTTTAAGGAAGAGATGAACACTGAAGCACCGGCTAGAAAAATAGAATTTCTATTTGGAGGGATTATATATACTAACTGCCTAGAATAGTGCTTGGCACTCAGTAGGTACTCAAATACTTGTAGAAATAATTATTTATTTAAAATTTCAGTAAGTAATATGAATAAGAAACCTCAAGCTGCGTGGCATTCTATAGCACAAAGTCTAGAGCACAAAGTACAAAGGTACTTGTACTATAACACAAGTACCCACTCCCAGGGGTACTCGGATTAGAATGGAGGCTTAATTCATCACCATTAAAACATAGTGGTGCCCTGACAGGAACCTTCCTTGTAGACTTCTCAGCTACTCTGAGGTTAAGGCACCCTTCCTGAAGCCACTCACATAATGCTTCTTAAAAGTCTACGTACACGATATTTGCAGCTTCTAGAGTTCCGTTTCTCAGTCGTGTCACCATGTCTGATTTATTTAACATCCTTCCAGGCAGGCATTAGAACCCAGAAATAAAAAAAGAGCTCAAAATAACGCCTGACTAGCTCTTGATCTAAGAGAAGGATGTTCTTCCATTGTCCATGATTCTCAGTGTGTGTTTTCTGGCTAAACACTGACCAAGGGCTTGTTTCCTACCCTGACCTTTAGGTTTCATGGTAAGCAGTTCTTCACCTGGATTTCAGCTATTTCTTTTCCCCACATATTTTTTTTTATGATTTATTTAATTCTTCTTTAGCGGTGGTGGGAGTGGGCAGAGGGAGAAGGAGAGAAAAACTCAAGCAGACTCTGCCCTGAGTGCAGAGCCTGAAGGAGGGCTTGAGCTCATGACCCTGAGATCATGACCTGAGCTGAAACCAAGGGTTGGATAGTTAATTGACTAAAAGCTATCCAGGAGCTCCTCCTTTTCCCATCTTAAGTACTGCCCCCAACCTTCTGATTTTCTTCTTTGCCTTTTCAGTTTACTAACGTAATTTGAATTCTGTTCTCGTTTCCAAAATGTTGTTTCCTTCCTGACTTCTTGGTGCCCTTTTTTCCTTTGATGAGCCTGTCCTTTAGCAGGGGACAAGACATCATTAAGCAGCACAGGGCCTAGGACTAACCTTCTGCTAGCATTAGCTAATATGTCCCTCAGGTTGGTCCTCATTCAACGGGAGACTCTGAGTTGTCCCTAGGGCCAAAAGAAAGATAACTGTGAAATAAGTATTTTCCCATTTTTCAAATACACATTTGTTTAGGGAAGAATAATTTTAACAAGCTAAGTCTCTAGGGATGGAATTTGAAAACTGCTTATTATGTGGATTTTGCATTTGGCGTGAAGCTTTTGTAAGCGCACCTAAATCTGGTGGAGTCCCACCTGCTAAGCGAGCTCCCCGGTCTGCAAAAGAAACTCTGAGCTCCAAAACATTTCTCCAATTTATCAGCAGTGCTCTCACAGCTGTAATTGCCATGATCGGTTCTGAAGCTTGCCTCACGACATCCGATTTCTCCATCAAGTAAAACCAAATATGAATGACGCTTGTCACCCTCTCAACTGATTTGCACTTCTCATGGGAGCCGTTCCTAGAGTCAGGCTCGTACAGAGTCCCTGAATTTCATGTGTTGAGGGTACATCCTCTAACTTGAACACACAGGACTTCAACACTGCAAAAGCGCGGCTCTCCCTTCCACACAGCCACGGTGGGCTAGGTGCTTGTCCCCAAAGCTGATTTTATTTTAAATCCTACCACTTCTTTCTTCCTGTTTCTAGTATGTTCTTTTACAAAATCTCAAAGGTAATACTTGCATATGGGGAAAAAAAATAATCACTGCATAATGAAAAGTAAACATCTCTCTTACCTCAGACCTTCAGTGCCTTCTTTGGAGAGAAAATTCTGTTATACCTTCCAGAAACTTTACATGCATAAGTAAACAGGTCTTATTTTAACAGCATAAATGAGAGAAGATTGTTTTCACAATTCTCTGCCTTTATCCCTTTAAAGTTTTTTTTTTTTTAAATCCCTTTAAAGTTTTAACAATCTTTCCATAATCAGTATGTTGGGATCAACCTCATACTCAGTAATGGCTATCAAGTGTCTCATCCGCATGTAACCTGCTTCATTTAACCGATGGATAGTTATATTATTTTAGACTTTGAAGCTAGAAAAATGCAAGGATAAAAATTCTTTATACTTTCATATTTGTATATATGTGATACTAGATGAGAAATCCTATCAGAAATTCCCAGTTTATATGTCATATACGCATTTAACAGAAGGTTACCGTAGTTAACACTCTCCCTACCCCCCAAAAATGTGTGAGACTACTGGAGTCCTTAGAGGTTCAGGAACACTGTGTATTTTTGGACTTTTTCTATTTGTCAATATAATTAATGAAAATGGTATTTTGGCTTAAAAAATGATTAGTTTGTATATCCTTATTTATAATCTTATTTACTCTATAATTATTAGTTTTCTTATTGGTAAAATCTGGATGATAACATAAAGCCCAAAGAATTTTTGCGAGGTTTAAACAAAGTAATATAAGTAAAGCACTAAAGACATTGCTTGGCACAATGTAAGCATTTGGAAATTTACAGCTCTTTATTATTATTATTATTATTATTTATTATATACATGATATTTTCTGTGTGTCCTGAGAGATATAAAAGTACACTTGGATACTTAGACAATTATTGCTCTTGAATAGGACTTAAGATCATAAAAATATAAATTTACCTTAAGGTAATAGTAAATTTAGCATGAATTCAATGAAACACTACCTTTTTTTTTTTTCTTTCTAGACAAGTTGATTTTAAAGTTCATGTGGAAAAATAAGCATGACAAAATAGCTAAGAATAAAACCTGGGGGGAGGGGAGAAAAGAGTTCCAGTAGATGTTAGAAATACAATAAATTACATATGGTGTCAGAATGGGTTAAGAAAAAAATTGGATCTATTTATATGTTGCCTACAAGAGACTCATTTTAGATCTAAAGACACATGTGGATTGAAAATGAGGAGGTAGAGAGACATTTATCATGCAATTGTATGGCAAAGTCTGAGTAGCAATACTTATGTTGGATAACAAACTAGACTTTTTTGCTCTTGTTTTTATCCTGCTTTGGTATCAGGGTAGTACTGGCCTTGTGGAATGATTTTGAATGATTTTGAATGTGTCCCATTTCATTATTTGTAAGATTTTTGTCAAAAAAAAAGATTGTCATTGTTGTTTTTTTTTAAATATTTGCAGCCAGGAAACAAATGAAACCATGTGGTCCTGGGTTTTTCTGTGCTGGGAGATTTTGGATTCCTAATTCAACTTTCATTGTAGTTACTGGTCTAAGATTTCCCACTTCTTGGATTCGAGATTCATTATTCAATCTTGACAGCTTGTACATTTTTAGGAATTATCTGTTTCTTTTTTCGCCCAAGTTATCTGATTTGTTAGTATACTATTATTAATAGTAATCTGTTATCACACGTTTCATTTCTGTGGTATCTGTTGTATTGTTTTCTCTTTCATTTCTCATTTTGGCTTTTGAGTCTTCTTTTTTTCTCTTAGTTAATGTAGTTAAAGCAATGCCAATAAATTTTTTTGAAAAAAATTTTCATTATTTTCAAAGTTATATTGTTTATTCTAGTGTCTATTTGAGTTTTCTTTGTATTTCCTTCCTGTACTAAATTTCAGATGTTTCTTCTTTTTCTAGCTCTGTACTACAGACAATTTAAAAAATTAATTCTTCTAATCCATTAGCATGGAATATCTTTCCATTTATTTGTATTCTTTTTCAACCTTTTTAATTGATGTCTTATTATTTTCATTGTACAGGTCTTTTATCTCCTTGGCTAAATTTATTTCTAGTTATTTTATTCATTTGATGAAATTGTAAATAGAATTTTCTTCATTTCTCAATGATAGCTTTTTATTGGTGTGTAGAAATGTACCTGATTGCTGTGTGCTGCTTTTATATTACTCAACTTTACTAAATTCATTTATTCTAGCAAGTTTTTGGTGGAGTCTTTAGGGTTTTCTATATATAATATGATATCACCTGAAAATAGTAACAGTTTTTCTTGTTTTTTTTTTTTTTCTGATATGGATGCATTTTTTTTCTTGCATAATTATTCTGGGAAAGACTTCTAGTACTGTGCTGAATAAAATTAGCAGCAGTGGTATCTTTGTTTTATTCCTGATACTACAGGAAAACTATTCAGCTTTTCAGCTTTTAGTCATTGACTGTGATGTGAGCTGCAGGTTTGTCATATATGGCCTTTATTATGTTGAGGTACATTCCCTCTATACACACTTTTTTGAGTTTGACTTTGGTCCCACATTTTGATGGGAATTGTTACATCAGTCCTTTTCCTCCTACCTTTCCCTCCTCCTTCCTCTTCTTCCCTTACCCTTCTCCTCCTTTTTCCCTCCTTGATAGAGATTGCATTTTTACAATATTTATTCTTCCAATCCATGAACATGGGATATTTTTCCATTTCTTTGTGTCATCTTCAATTTCTTCATCATTGTTTTATAGTTTTCAGCATACAGATCTTTTACTTCTTTTGTTAGGTTTATTCCTTGGTATCTTATAGGTTTTGGTACAATTGTAAATGAGCTTGATTCCTTGATTTCTCTTTCTGCTGCTTCGTTTTTGGTGTATAGAAACACAACTGATTTTTGTACATTGACGTTTGCATCCAGACTTTATTGAATTCATGTATCATTTCTAGCAATTTCTTGGTAGATTCTTTTGTGTTTTCTATATGCAGTATTATGTCATCTGCAAATAATGAAAGGTTGACTTCTCTTTGTCAATTTGGATGCCTTTTCTTTTTATTATCTGATTGCTGATAGTAGGACTTCCAGTACTGCCAGATAACAATGGTCAGAGTGGGCATCCCTGTCTTGTTCTTGACCATAGAGGAAAAGCTCTCTGTTTTTCCACATTGAGGGGGATATTAGCTGTGTGTCTTTCTTATATGGCCTTAATGTTAAGTTATGTTCCCTCTCACCCTACTATGTTGAGGTTTGGGGTTTTTGTTTGTTTGTTTTTGTTTTTTGTTGTTGTTTTGTTTTTATCATGAATGGTTGTTGTTCTTTGTCAAATGCTTTCTTTGTTGTACTTTGTCAAATGCTTTGTCTGTATCTATTTAAAGGATCATATGGTTTTTATCCTTTCTTTTATTGTGGTGTATCATGATTGATTTGTGAGTATTGAACCACATTTGAAGCCCAGGAATAAATCCCATTTCATCATGGTGAATGATTCTTCTAATGTATTATTGAATTTGATTTGCTAGTAATTTATTGAGAATTTTTGCATATATGTTCTTCAGGGACATTGGCCTGTAGTTCTCTTTTTTTAGTGGAGTCTTTGTCTGGTTTTGGTATCAGGGTAATGCTGATACCTTACAGAATGAATTTGGAAGTTTTCCTCCTATTTCTATTTTTTAGAATAATTTGAGAAGAATAGATAATAACTCTTCTTTAAGTGTTTAGTAGAATTTCCCTGTGAAGGCTTCTGACCTGGACTTTTGATTGTTGGGATATTTTTGATTACTGATTCAGCTTCTTTGCTGGTTATTAGTCTATACAAGTTTTCTACTTTTTCTTGTTTCAGTTTAGGTAGTTTCTATGTTTCTAGAAATGTATCCATTTCTTCCAGATTGCCCAACTTGTTGGCATTTAATTTTTCATAATATTGTCTTATAACTGTTTGTATTTTGTAGTGTTGATTATTATTTCTCCTCTCTCATTTGTGGTTTTATTTATTTGGGTCATTTCTCTTTTTGGTAAGTCTGGCTAGGGGTGTATCAATTTTATTAATTTTTTCAAAGAACCAGCTTCTGTTTTTATTGATCTGTGCTATTGTATTTTTAGTGTATGTATCATTTATTTATGCTCTAATCCTTATTATTTACCTTCTGATAGCTTTATGCTATATTTGTTTTCTTATTCTAGCTCCTTTAGGTATAAGGTTAGGATGTTTATTTGAGATTTTTCTTCTTGAGGTAGGCCTCTAGTACTATGTATTTCCCTCTTATGGTAGCCTTTGCCATATCCCAATGGCTGTAGGCAATTGTGTTTTCATTTTTATTTGTTTCCATGTTTTTTTTTTTTTTACTTCTTCTTTGATTTCCTGGTTGACCCATTCACTCTTCAGTAGCATGTGGTTTAACCTCCAAGTATTTGTGGTCTTCCCAAGTTTTTTCTTGTGGTTGACTTCAAGTGTCATAGTGTTGTGGTCAGGAATCATGCATGGTATGATCTTAATCTTCTTGTACTTGTTGAGGCCTGTTTTGTGACCTAGTATGTGATCTATTCTGAGAATGTCCCATGGGCACTTGAAAAGAATGTGTATTCTACTGTTTTTAGGATAAAATATTCTGAATATATCTGTTAAGTCCATCTGGTCCGATATGTCATTCAAAGCCATAGTTTCCTTGATTTTCTGCCTAGATGATCTGTCCATTGTCTTAAGTGGGGTAAAGTCCTCTATTATTATCATATTATTACCAGTTTATTTTTTTATTAGTTCTTTAGTATTTGGGTGCTCACTGCCATGTTGGGGGCATAAAGATTTACAGTGGTTAGAACTTCTTGTTGGAAAGTCCCCTTTATCGTGATATGATGTCTTTGTTCATGTCTTGTTACAGTCTTTGGCTTAAAATCTAGTTTGTCTGATAGAAGTATTGCTACTCTAGCTTTCTTTTGATACTCATGCGCATGATAAATGCTTCTCCATTCCCTCATTTTCGATATGCAGGTTTCTTTAGGGCTAAAATGAGTGTCTTATAGGCAGCATATAGATGAGTCTTTTTTTTAAAATCCATTTTGATAAAATGGATTAAATGGATTTTCACTTTGATGAAAGTACCCTATGTATTTTGATTGGTGTTTTTAGTCCATTTTTATTCTGAGTGATTATTGACATGCATGTATTGCCATTTTATTACTTGTTGTTTCTGGAGATTTTCTTTGTTCATTTTTGTTCTTTGACACTTTTGGTCTTTTCATTCAAAGAGTCCCTTTTAAAATTTCTAGCAGGGCTGGTTTACTGGTCACAAACTCCTTTACTTTTTGTTTGTCTGGGAAGTTCTTTATTTCTTATATTCTGAACAATATTCTTGCTGGATAGAAGATTCTTGGCTGCGTGTTGAATATAAATGCCACTCGTTTCTAGCTTGTCAAGTTTCTGTTGAGAAATCTGCAGCTGGCCTTATGGTTCTTCCTTTGTAAGTTAGGGATTTCACTGGCCTTTCTGCTTTTAGGATTTTTTTTTCTTTATCACTGTATCTTACAAATTTAATTATAATATGTCTTGGTGTTGGTCTGCTTTTGTCAATTATGATGGGAGTTCTCTCTGCTTGCTCTATTTTGGATGCCTGTTTCCTTCCCCAGATTAGGATGTTTTCAGCTATTATTTCCTACCCCTTTTCTCTCTTTTCTTCTGGGACTCCTGTGATATGATTGTTACTATGTTTGGAGGAGTCACTGAGTTCCCTAAGTCTCTTCTTGTGTTCTATAATTCTTCTTTCTCTCATTTGTTCAGCTTCATCATTTTCCATTATTTTATCTTCTGTATCACTTACTCATTCCTCTACTGCTTCCACCCTGGTGGTTGTTGCCTCTACTTTGTTTCAAATATCAGTTACTGAATTTTTCATTTCTTACTGTTTTGTAACTCTTTGGTCTCTGGTAAGGACCACTCTGAAATTTTCCATTCTTTTCTGAAGCCTAGTGAGTATCCTTTTGATTGTTGCTTTAAATTCTCTATCAGACATATTACTTATCTCTGTTTAGATCTCTGTGACTTTTCTTGTTTCATTTGAGATAAATTGCTCCATGTTGGCATTTTGCCTGTCTGTCTTCTGTGTATTGGAAAAGCCTCTTATGTTTCCTGATCTAAAGAATGATGGCTTTATGAAGAAGAGGTCATATAGTGTCCAGGGCCTTGTGCTTCAGAGAGTGCTATCTGATGTGAGCTCATGCCCTCTGCTGCTGTGTTATGAATGGCTGCTGTATCCCTCAGCTCAGTGTTCTGCAGTTTCTCCTTGCCTGCAGTATGCAGTGTTTGGGCCTGGACCTGAATGTGGCTAGCTTTAACAAGGTGTGCTATATCTGTTTGTTAAATGAGACCTGATGATACTTCCATTAGAACTGAAGACTTGTAGAACTCTCTGGTCAGGGAATGTGGTATGTGTAGGGTTTCTGCTGGTCTTCTGATGAGGAGCCTGCTGTGCTGGGTCTCCAGCACACCTGCCAGAGAAGGGCAGTACTGGCAGGGCACAGGGGTCAGGACTTGGTGGAAGCAGGTCTGCCAGCCAGTATTGCTGGACTGCTTACTGAAGCAGGTTTATGCTAAGGGGTCGGGGCGGGGTGGAGGGGAATGGCACCAGCCATCTCCCTTGTCTGGAGAGGAGTCTCATGCTTGTTGCTCTCAGGAAGCACATCCAAAAGAGCAAATAATCTCCCCTTGTGCATCCCAGGAGTTTTTCAGGTTTCTGTTTTCATGTTGTCTCTCTCTAGGTTGCTTGCCTGCCTGGAGCAGTGCAGTGCCCTTTGGGCGCTATCCCAGCCAAGTCTGCTAACATTTAAAGCCACAGACTTTAGGGACCTGGGGTAGGAAAGGGCCTGCTAGTCCTCTGGGGGAGGGTCTCGCCATGCTGGGACTGAGGTAGGTTTGACTGAAAAGGGCAGTCATACCAGAGCACAGAGGTATGGGACTTGGAGCAAGCAGGGTACGCAGCCAGTCTTAGGGCAAACTTCCTTTTGCAGGTCAGTCTGCATCTATGCTAAGAGGCAGGGGAGGGGAATGGTGACCACTGGGTCCTTGTCCCAGGAGAGGCATCTCTGCCAACACTACCTCTCATAGATGCACCTCAAGAAGAGTGAGCCATTTCTCCCCTGTGACCCTTGGGTGTTCCTCAGATTGTGCCATCTCCCCCCAACCCTCCGCCCCAGGTTGCTTACCTGCCTTCTCTCCAAGAGTAGGGTAGCAGTCTCAGGGCTATACCACAGCCAAGCTCTCTGACCTTAAGACTCCAGCCTTCAAGCTCTGCTAGTTGCAAAAACTCACAAAAATCAGCCTCTATCCTTTTCTCAGCTAATAGTTTTAGGGAAGTGTTCTTCTGGTGCACTCTCCTCTGCATTCCTCTCTCTCTCTCTCTCCTCTTTCTCTGCAACCATGGCTTCCTCCCCTTTGCAGCACCCACAATCCATTTCTCCCCCAGTCACATCTCCACACTTCCGACCTTCCTTGATAGGGCCTCTTCTCTCCCTCTAGTTGTGTAGTTTGTTCTACCATCCTCAGGTTGATTTGTTTAGTATTGAGAATGAAGAGTTGTAAGTGTGTTCCAGGGATGAAATGATCCCAGGGTCCTCCTGTTATGGTGCCATTTTAGCTCTCTCCTCTGCTGGGATGTTTTTTTATTATTGATTCAATGTTATTATGTTCAGATTTTTCAGTTCTTCAAGTTCTTGAATCTTCAAAATTCAAACATAGAAGGTTATGTTTCTGGGAATTGATTTCTTCTAGGATTTCAAATTTGTTGCTATATAATTATTCATAGTAGTCTGTTATGACCCTTTGAATTTTTGTGGAATCAGTTGTAACATCCCTCTCTCATTTCTGATTTTGAGTCCTTTATTTTGGCAGGGTGGGGTGGGTCTAGCAAAAAGTTTGTCAATTTTCAAAAATCTGTATCTTTGTTTTCCTGATGTATCATTTTTAAATCTCTATTTCATTTAACTTTGCTCTAATCTTTTTTCTACTAACTTTGAACTTTGTTTGTTCTCCTACTTCTAGTTCCTTGAGGGATAAAATTAGGTTGTTTGAGATTTTTTTTTTGTTTCCTAATGTGGGTAAGCATTTATCACTGTGAACGTCCTTCTTTGAATTCCTTTTGCTATGTCTTATGTTTAAGTATATTGTATTTTCATTAGCATTTGTCTCATGGTATTTTAATTTTAATTTCTTCTTTGACCCAGTGGTTGGTCAGTAGGTTGTTTTTAATCTCTACATATTTCTGAATTTTTCAGTTTTCTTCTTGTAATTGATTTCTGGTTTCATACCTTTGTGGTTAGTAAAGATACCTGCCATGATTGCAGTCTTCTTATATCTAGTAAGATTTGTTTCATGGCCTAACATATGATTTATACTGGAAAATGTTCCATATGCACTTAAGAAGAATGCGTATTTTATTGTTTTTGGTTGGAATGTTCTGTGTATGTCTGTTACATACACATACACAGAATGTTCTTTGTATGTCTGTTAAGTCCATCTGGTCTAACTTGTCATTTAAAGCCACTATTTCCTTTATTATTTCCTGTCTGGATGGTCTATCCATTGGTGAAAGTGGGCGTATTAAAATCCCATTCTTTTACTGTATTGCTATTTCTCTGCTTAGGTCTATTCATATTTGCTTTATGTACTTACCTGATCCCTAGATTCCACTTCCTGAAATTGAGCCTGTAGATAAACCTCTACAAAAACAGGACAACACCTACAGCCAGTTATTAATTGTGCAGTTATTAATTGTGGAGTTTTTTGTAATAGCATAGGATTGATAACTTAAATGACCATCAAAAAGACTGGTTGATTAAATGACTGTAGATAAATATGACTGAATACTGTACAGCCTTAATAAAGAATGGTAAAGAGCGCTAGGAGCTGATTTAAAATTAATTCTAAGTTATTGTGCTAAGTGAAAAAGGCAGGATTATCATTTTTTTTCTATAGGAAAGAAAAAATAAGAGTGCATATTTATAGGAAAGATAGATGAAAAATAAAAGAACACATTTACCTTTAAGGAATATAGAAAATAGAATAGAAGAGCTGGTGATGAGTTTACTGTTTATGTAGTTTTGGCTTTGGAACCATGCAAAGTTTATATATAAACTTATATATATATATAACTTTTATATATATAAAATAAAGTTAAAATAGAGGGAAAGCAAAACATAAAATTGAACCAAAGTGTAACTAATAAACCTAAATTTATATCAATTGATAACATAGCCACACAGAGAAAAGACTGAATTTAAATGATTTTTGAACCCAGCACCATGATTATACATTATTCATGGGGAATATGTTAAAAACAAAAAGAATTGCATAGAATCTTAAACTCATTCATAGGTTTCTTATTAGTAGTAATGTAAATGGTAATATTAATGTTTATAGCACTTTTAGTGGTAGACTAGATTACTGTAGGATGAAGCAAATAAATAAATACACTAGTGTTATTATGAACCAAGATTCTTAGGGCAAAAAAATGTGATAATGAAGTAAAGGTAGTTAACTCTTTTTAGTGGTAAATTTAACTAGGAATATAAATACAAACTCATAATTTTTCAAATATATTTTCTCTTACTCTTTCCCCTGAAAAAGGCTTAAATACAAAACTAATAGCAATGAGAGAACCAACATGGAAATCTTAGTTCTAGAACCAGTTCCTGTTAAACGAGGAACAGAGATCTTTGGAAATTTTACTGATTTCAGGGTGTTCTAGTTATCTACTTCTGTGCAATAAACCACCCCAAAACTTTGTGGCTTACAAAACAACAGCATCAACATGGCTCACAAGCCTGCACTTAAAGCAGAGCTCAGCAGGGGCAGTTTATCTCTGAGCCACTGTGTTGGCTCAAGAAGCTTGTAGCCTGGATACTAGAATCTTTTGAAGGCTTACTCACATGTCTGGCAAATGAGTCTAGGAAGACCCACAGAACTGTGGGATAGAATAGCTGAGAATCCTTGTACATCTCTTTATCTCCATGTCATCTCTGCACCTTGGCGTCTTCAGGGTAACTAGACTTCTTACATGTTAGTTCAAGATCCTCAAGGAATAGGTCTCAAAAAAGAGAAAGCCAGAAATAAACTGTGTATTTTCTTTTATGACCAAGTCTTCAGAGCATCATTTCTGTTTCACTCTATTAGAAGTGAGTCATTAAGACTAGCTCATATTCAAGGGGATGGGAGTTCAAATTTATTTTTTGATGGGAAGACATCAAAGAATTTGTGGATATGTTGTAAAACTACAACACATATCTCCAGGGGAATACAGTGTGAGTTGAGACCTCTGCATATGTCCAAAACCAAGGAAGTACTGAAGACAAATGCAAATCTGTCAGCAGGGCACAAGAGCTTGCTTAAGTGTGTACTTCCCAAATTTTGGGCAACTTAGTTGTGTGATTAATGAGTGTGATTAATTATAACTTTTGAGTAAAAACCTCTGAGTCTATAGTGATACTCAAAAGATGGAGGAACATGGGGTGCCTGGGTGGCTTCAGTTGGTTAGGCATCTGCTTTCTGGTCAGGTCATGATCCTAGGGTCCTGGGATGAAGCTCTGCAATGGGCTCCTTTCTCAGTGGAAGCCTGCTTCTTCCTCTCCTACTCCCCTGACTTGTGTTCACTCTCGCTGTCTGTCTCTCTCTCTTTCTCTCTCTCTCTCTGTGTCAAATAAATAGATAAAAATCTTTAAAAAATGGAGGAAAAAAGCTACTTTCTTTTAGATAAATTCTAGCTAATACACATAAAAATTATAAAATTTGACTATCACTATTTAGGAGACTCTAGTTTGATAACTGGTTCAGGCAAATGATTAACATGTTTGTTTAAACCATCAGGTGAGGGGCGCCTGGGTGGCTCAGTGGGTTAAGCCACTGCCTTCGGCTCAGGTCATGATCTCAGGGTCCTGGGATCGAGTCCCGCATTGGGCTCTCTGCTCAGCAGGGAGCCTGCTTCCTCCTCTCTCTCTCTCTCTCTGCCTGCCTCTCTGCCTACTTGTGATCTCTCTCTGTCAAATAAATAAAATAAAATATTAAACCATCAGGTGAAATTTAGCTGGGAAACTGTATTTACACCTAGTGCCAAAGAATGAATGAATGACTTTTGCAAAGGAAGGGGAAATTTTTCTTGATGTAGAGAGACCTGGTCACTGTTATTTTAACCAAGTGATCCAATTTGGCATTAGTAATGGTAAGCTACGTTGATCATCTAAGATCTTTTAAGAATTGTTGTTATCCCACATAAGGTAGCAACCATCTGCTTCAAAGATTAACCCCAATTCAATCAAGCCTTAGTTCTAATGTAGGGTTTACAGAAATGAAAGGTAGTAGAGAAGCAAATTAAGAGAAATCAAAACAAACGAAGACAGAATGTGAGATACCTGTTTAAAAAAAATACTGGTTTGGATTCTTCATAAATCTGAGTGTTAGAAAAAAATATTTAATCTACTAAAAGTGATTAAAGGACTATAAAAAACAAGTGGAATATATTATGCTTGATAGGATCTTGGTTTAGTGACATAGATAGCATGAAAGGCAGGAAGGAAGGGGGAAAAATAGCCATAACCAACACTTTGGGAAAAATTGGGGACATTTGCATATGGACTAAATATTATACATGCCTAAAATCATGTTCAAAAAACAATATATTGGACTGAACTAGGTTTATGGGGCTAATTGTGTGATCTTCAAATAGATGCTAAAATCTGTCCTCGAAGAAGAATAACAAAAATTTTTGAACAATACTCACATTATTGAAATTAGTATGGTAGCCATGAGGGTGAAAATGTTGGCTCTAACCATATATAACTATTTAACTAAAACTAGACATATACCTATGTATGTGAAATAGCTAGAGTAATTTTTTAAAATTTCATGAAACTAATTCTATCTACTCAGAGATAATAAAAAAGGGGTGGAAATTGAATATGTTCAGGATGAAGGAATGTTATAGGGCTCTGGCAATCTGAGATTATCTGCCCTCCCTTTGCCACTCTTATTCCTTTAAAGAAACTCTATCTCTGAGTTTCCTCTATCCCAAGTAATAAAATAAATTCCAAAAGACACAAGAGTTGAAATCCAACCCAGATGTTCATGTCCAATAATGGACATGTCAAACACAAAGAATTAAATCCAAATGACCCTTTAATCCCCTCAGATTTCAGAAACTGGATCTCTTTGAGAGGAAGTCCAGTTTTGTCCTTGGAACTAATCTTTATTTTAATATTCTTATATCAATGGTTGCTTCCATGATTGTCTTCCTATGTTTCAAATTGTCATATTTTATTGAACTTTTCAATTAAATATGAAGGATTCATGTCTGAATTCAATACTAGCATTACAGAAAAGGTAACAATACCCAATATCATTTAAAAAGTTAAAATTGTGTGTTTAATTGTGGAGGAATAAAGGCATATTTTGCAGAAAGGGGAAGAATAAAAAACTACACTTGGCCAATACTTACAGGTAGAATTCTTTTCCTGGACGATAAAGTGTTTGTTCAAGAATTTCTGACAATTGGGTGCCTGGGTGGCTCAGTGGATTAAGCCGTTGCCTTCGGCCCAGGTCATGATCTCAGGGTCCTAGGATTGAACCTCGCATCAGGCCCTCTGCTCAGCTGGGAGCCTGCTTCCCCCTCTCTCTCTACCTGACTCTGTCTACTTGTGATCTCTCTCTCTGTGTCAAATAAATAAATAAAATCTTAAAAAAAAAAAATTTCTGACAATGGACGTGAAGAACACATTTGAAAACTGATTCAGTAATAGTTTTACTCTTTGCTCTTATCTAACTGTATTTTGAAGAAAAATAAGTTATAGTTTGGCACAGATAAGTTTTGATCTTTGTCTGGTATGATCATTTCCTCCCAGGACCACACCATCCCTGTAGGCCTCCAATACAGCTCCAAGGGACTTCTGAGAGTCTGAGAATGTCTCTAATCCTAGAACTCCTGGCAGTCTGGCCAAAATTTAATCATAGTTTCTGTCTGTTTTGCTGTTCTGAGAGATGTCCTGATGGAGGTTCACATTAGCTAATCTGACAGCTATCAACTCTCATGTATATAATAGAGTTAGTTTATGAAATATTTTCACATAATATCATCTTAGCTAATCTTTAGATTAGGAAGACCATGACTCATGAGCTTATTCTCTTTCCTACTTTATTGATAAAAGACACTGTTGAAACAATATTCTCTGCTTTTCTCATCAACTGTAAAACTTCTTGTTATCTAAAGGAATTTCCTTTTGCAAAGCATCTGGAATAGTCCCTGGTACATAGTGCGCTCCATCAGTTATTGTTGATAAAGCCCTGCTTCTCTCAAATTAAAGGTCATGCCCCAGAGTGGCTGCCCAGAGCACCAAACTTAATGCATATTTTTGGAGCATTAATTTTACTTCTTGTTAAATAATTTAAGGTATTTTTATGACAACAAATACGGATTGCACTGTTAAACTTATGTATATTTAAAGATGAAGTACAAGACATGAAAAAGACTCTCAGCCTTACAGCACGCTAATTTAATTTACATCCCAGGCCTTCTGAAGTACAAAATATATTGGGAGTTACTTCAGCAGGAATATTGGAAAAACCCTACGGTCATGTTCTTTCTGCTTGTCCCTGGCTCTGGGGGACCCTGTTCCGGGGATGACAGGGATGATCGGATTCAGCCAGCCTTACAAGATGCCTTTCTCTCCAACATAAATTCAAGATTTGTGCATTGATCTCATTCTCGAGAGCTGTTGATGAGATGATGAACGGATCTGAGGAAGTTCTATCCCAGAATACCTATCAAGCCTTAAAATTTCACCAGAATTATAAATTTTCAAAGCAAATTTCCAGAAAGAAATTATTCTAGTTCACTGATTTTTACAGATTAGGAAGCTGAGGATGTACAAAGTGGAGTGATTTGCTTATGGTCACATGGCAATATAAAAACAGAGCTGAACGGGACACCTGGGTGGCTCAGTGGGTTAAGGCCTCTGCCTTTGGCTCAGGTCATGATCTCAAGGTCCTGGGATCAAGCCCCACATCGGGCTCTCTGGTCAGTGGGGAGCCTGCTTCCCCCCTCAACCCCACCTGCCTCTCTGCCTACTTGTGATCTCTCTCTGTGAAAGAAATATATAAAATCTTTAAAAAAAAAAAAAAAAAGCTGAAACGGATTTTAGTTTCTTAGCCCCCACAGGTCAGTGCTATATCCTCTTTGTTTATTTGAAAACCCGTCTCATACTATCTCATAGCAATCATACTATCTAGGAGGGAGAGATCCAGTGCACACTCTGATAGCCAAAACACAAGGAAGCCAGGAGCAGAGGCCAGATGCATACATGAGTGGGCCTGTGATAAAGATCAGTTTAAGGGAGTGGGACAAGAAATATGGGGGGATGTTCCCAAAGGCAGACCCTTCCCTAACCTCACCAACCTCCCTCAGCAGCCTGAAGGCCTGGGATGGCCAAGAGACAGCACTCCAAGGGGCTCTAGGTATCCGTAACTGATGGTAATGAAGAGTAATGCTCAGAGGGAGAGGGCCTTCCAGTAAGGTTGAGGGAGAAAAAGTAAATGCACTGTCATTTTAACATGGAGTGGCAACACTCACCCCTTCCTCTGTCTGTGAAGTGCCCCAGGCCCTCAAACCCAATTCCTCCCTGGCTCCTTCACAGACCTAAAGAAAACACACTGAGCACTGTTTACCACAAGCAGCCTATGATGCCCCAAGGAGCCGTATCCCTGTACTTGTAATGCTGTCAGCAGAGAAAATGCTGATGTGATATTGGAAACCCTGAATTCAGGGAAGAAAGCAACTGGGCCAGAAAAAGAATGTGAATAGGCATAGCAGTGTTTCAATGTGGGTCCTTTTAAATGTCCCTTAGCAAGGGCAGTATGCCCTGACATCACCCTGAGATCAGTGATTAGAACTGACATCTCAGAACCACAATCTCCAAATTTCCCTAAAGTGATAAAATAGCCCAAGGTGAGCATGTATTCTGATCTTGGTTTCCAGCTATTTGGTTTGAGCTGAAAACCTGCTATTAATAATAACAGAGAAGCAGTTTACTTGGTGCCAAGCGCTGCTCTTAAGTATTTACTTTCATTAACTGATTGGATCCTCACCACCAACTTAAGAGATAAGTACTGTTACCATTTTCATTACATAAATAAAAAGGTGAGACTAAGAATATGAATAACTTGCCCACATTTCTGTGGCTAGTCGGTGATGGGACTGGGATTCCAGCTCTGGAGTGTGCCCTCCAGGCAGGGCACCCGGCAGCGGGGAATCGCTGGGAACCGCACGGAGCGTAATGGGAATTAGAGGCAAAGCCCCAAACCTGGGCAGGGGAGTCAGGAAAGAGCTTCTGGGCAAAGATGTTCAAGTTGTCCTGTGACTGAAGAGCAAGACTTAGGCTGACAATAAGCTGCTTCCTGGAAAGGGAGGGGCGGATGCCCTGACCTGCAGAGGAAGGAGACTGGAGCATTTCTGGTAAATGAGTCTATTTGAAAAGGACTGGGGTGTAGAATTTAGAAGGGAAAATGTGAGGCTTAGAAAGGATACAGGAGCAAATCCCCAAGGGGTCTTAAGTTGTCTTAACAAGTGGGGAGCAGGTGGTGGTCTGGATAGGGCATTCTCTACTCAGTCCTCTTTTTAGCCATCTTTCCTACCTGAGGTGTGGAGATAGAATTAATAAAATTTAAACAAACAAACTAACAAACCTTAGAAGGGAGAAGTGTTTTCTCTGGCCACTCTCTGTTTTTCTTTTTCTTTTTTTTTTTTTAATTTTTTTTTTTAAATTTATTTAACAGACAGAGATCACAAGTAGGCAGAGAGGCAGAGAGAGAGGAGGAAGCAGGCTCCCTGCTGAGCAGAGAGCCCGATGTGGGGCTCGATCCCAGGACCCCGGGACCATGACCTGAGCCGAAGGCAGAGGCTTTAACCCACTGAGCCACCCAGGCGCCCCACTCTCTGTTTTTCTTAATGGCTGTTTCTTCCTTGTCAGGATCACCTTCTTTTCCAGATTCTGCTTCAGCCATAAGAACACACAAAATAATAGTCGCACTGAACTGATTGTCAGATGTGTAGCCCAAGGAAGCAGTGCAGCTTGATGTGGCTAAGACAGTAGACTACAGAAGCAAACCAGCTCTGTGTTCAGACCTGGCTGTAGGAGTTTTCAGCTGTGGAACTCTAGACAAATGCCTTCACTTTTCCACACCTTAGTTATAGAGCAACATATGCACCTACCTCTTAGGTATAAAGAGATGATTTAATGGTTATTTCTATGTCAGGCACATGCAATTTGAACAGTGCCTGGCATATAATGAGTATTTAATAAACATTAGCTGTCATTGGTATTTGTCATAGAGATAGTGGTATGAACAAAGCACTATCAGAACATAGAGAAAGGAGCAATTTATTGGGGGTAGAGAAGTGTTCAGGAAATATACTGTAAGAAGATCTGACATTTTTCTGTTTCTTTGGAGGAAAAAACAGAGCTAACAACTGGTGAATTATTGAACTCTACATCTGAAACTAATGATGTACTATATGTTGGCTAATTGAATTTAAATTAAAAAAATAAAACAAAATAAATCCAAGAGTCAAAAAAAAAAAAAAAAAAACAAAGCACAAAAACAAAAACAGAGCTAACACCATCCTTCCCTCTCTGCCCCAGCATTAGAGCAAGTAATTCTTAGCTCTGGAGGAGCCATTTATTGAAAATTTCTGAAAGGTGGTCCTATCCTGTTGATTACCAAGTCAACTTGTCTCTCGTGCAGAAAGACTCAGGACATCAATTATTTGAATCATGGTGTGTGTACCTATTTTAAGAAAGTCACTTATAAAAATCTACCCTTGAACAATAAACCACTGACCACCTTTTAGCAGAATTATTTACTTTATAAAATGATTTGTAGTATGGTTTTTATTAATAAGAGCCTTTCCTTGAATATTAATTTATAAAATCTTGATTTGTACTTTCCATTGAACTACAAAGACATTGACCGTGGAAATTGAATTGCTCAGCTGTGTGGCTCTAGGCAGCAGACTCACGTTATTTCTAATTCTTAAAACTGTAGGATATGTGACGTAGGTGTTACTATCCATGTTTTATGGTTAGAAGTTTAGTTGCCTTAGTGTTCAAAACTAGAACATGGAAATCACTAGATTAAAGACTAGTTTCCAAGGCCCATGGTCTTCTCTATATGATACAACTTCTCCAATAGGCATTGTTGTTTATGTGTTATTATACTGTCTCCATAAGAAAGCTACTCGTCTTTAAATCAGAAGGGGTTTTCAGGTTCTGATTTGCTTTTGCCAGGGCCGCCTTGCCACTTTTGGTCATGTCTTTAGCTTCCCATTTCTGCCTAATTCAGCTTTCCAGCTGATTTAACACAATGCCAGCTTGATGATGGAATTCTGAGCTTTCCAAAACATAAGATGGTGAGTGGAAATTTTACTCAATAACCCAATCCTTTTAACTCTAATTAAGCCTCTTTCAAGACTCTGTCTAAATTTGGAGTTGACAACTTAATTTGTCCACATGAAAGAGAGACTGTGCTCTCCCTGACTAGGTTAGGACTAAGACTGTAATCCTTTTTACATTGGCAGGAAAGAAAAACTTCAAAGTATAAAGTGCCTGATGGAGTAAGAGTTTCCCAGAATGCTCTTAGCTTTTCAGGATCACTTCTGGAGATCATATGTTCATTATTCAATGGTTAAGTCTTTTTTTTTTTTTTTTTTTTGTGGTTGATGTAGTTGACCCTTTGCCTTGAATCCATTCAAGAAAACATTACCATCAGTGCTACCCCACAAGAAATAAATTCCCAAGATTTTGTCTACCTGTATCTCTTCTTCCAGAAAGCACTGTTCTTTATCTTTCCAACTGAGAGGGAGTTATTTCCACACTGCCTAACAGATTACCTAGATTAGAGTGGGATCCTGTCTGGCAAAACAGCTGCCAGGTTGCGTGTTTCCATAAGGCAGTAGCTTGCTGAAACACATATGTGTGTGTATGTTTGCCTGTGTCCACATCTGTTACTGATTTGACTGCAGCACGGTAGGTCAAGAGGTCTACTTTGGACCTCATCAACCCAAAGTCTCCAGGAAGGGATGAGGCTTCAGAACCAGTACAAATCTCTCAACCTTCAAACTAGCCTTTTTAATGATACAGCTTAGGTGATAGAAATATCTGATACAGTTAAACAAAAATGTCGAAACTAAAAGTGGCCTCAGAAGTTACCTAATTCATCTACTTCCCTTTACTGATGATTTTACGGAGGCTCAGATAGATGAATTGCCCTTAGTCACAGAGGTAGTGAGAAAACCAGATTTCTGATATTAGCCTGCTGTTCTGTCCACCAGAAGCTAGGTCACTTGCTAATTTTAAGTGGCTTATATATGCTATCATTTAGTATGGTATTCTTACCGATGTAGAAGGTGGAAACTACACTCAAGCACAGAACCAGTGAGAGGCATGAATTTATCAACACAGTTAGAGAGAGAAGGATTGATTGATTGTACAGAGTGAGATGATATTCTGGAAATAGAATGCTTCCTTGTCTTTAAAACTTCTAATATTCATAGATTGCTTGTTTAGGGGCTTTCAATATGTAATTTCATGAGTATATTTTTGTAGAAAAGGATACCTAGAAATAAGAAAACTGGTAGGTAGAGCTGTGTTCTGCTCCAAACATCTAGTGACCTGCAGGATTCCCAAGTTCACTGGTAGCATCAAGCTTTTTGCCTTTCATTTTCTGCATGATGCTACGTGGTCATCCACTTACCACATCCTACACAAAACATCTACACATTTTAAGTCACCTCTAATTTCTTGTGTTTTCTGCCCCACCTCCACTCTGCCAATTCAGATCCATGTTTCTTGTAGCGAAGGGATAACAGTATGCTACATATTGGACATGCTCACCATAAGACTGAGGTCCCTCAGCACATTGCTCTGTGTGCTGAGTGCCCTGCTCCTGTCCAGGGCTGGGATCTTTATATTGGTTTGGTGCTGCCCTGGTCAATGAAAAAATTGATCCAATATTCCAATTCTCTTTGGCTTTGCTTCAGCTTGTTAGAGCTTTTAACATTTGCCTTTTCCTAATTGCTGCAGGCAGGGTAGGTTTTAACAAAATTGTAAGATTGGAAGAGTTTATCTCTAACTCTGTCTCCCCTTCTGGGTTTTCTCTTCATCCCTGATTTTCCCCATTACATCTCTTCAGGAACAATAACTCTGATGAGGTATGACTCTATATTAGTTGATAAAGGATCAGCCATTCCTTCCATTCATCTAGCAATTCTTTAAAGATTGTATTTATTTGAGAGCAAGAGAGCAAACACAAGAGCAGAGGTAGGGAGAGTAGGAGAGGAGCACAGAGAGAGGGAGGAGCAGATGTCTTGCTGAGCCAGAGGTGGAGCTAGATTCCAGGACCCTGAGATCATGACCTGAGCCAAAGACAGAGGCTTAGTGGATTAAGCCACGCAGGCGCCCCCATCCAACAATTTCTTATTGAGTACCTGCTGTGTTCAAGGCCTTGCTTATTTACTTAACACATTTATAATTTGTCATAGGCTCATAACCTTTATACTACCTCTGTAATTTTTGCTACATCATCTCAAAAGTAACTTAATATTTTCAATAAAATCAATTCACTGTCTACTTAAATTTATATCAGAAATAGATTTTGGAGGTTTTTTTTGTTTAGTTTTGTTTAAGCACCTAGCTTCTAACTTGTCTTTCACATCAAGCCTAGCAGATGCTAGAAAAGATGCAGCTCACATGAGCAAATGTAGACCTTCTGATAAAAAGTTGTACAAAACTGGAAATATCTCAGGAGGCTTTTAAAGTCTGTGTTTCTTTTTAAGTGAAAGAAATGGCAACATGGAGCCCAAGAGATGGGTTGCTTGGAGCGTCCTAGACACCATTTCTCTCTCTCAGGTTGCCCTGGGAAGCCCAAGCTTGAAGTCATGACCTGGCAGGACACTCCCTTGGCTATCGTGAGTCTAAGTCCAGTATAGGAGTACAGAATTTGGCTGGAATTTATCAAGTTTCCAAAGCCCTAAAAAGAAGGGAGATGGAGTTAAACAACTACAGGCATATCTCAGAGATTAAGTTTGGTCCCAGACCAATAAAATGAGTATTGCAGTAAAACGAGTCAAATGAATTTTTTGGTTTCCCGGTATGTATAAAGGTCATTACACTGTGGTCTATTAGGTGTACAATAGCGTTATATCTTAAAAGGTATACATGCCTTAATTAAAAATTCTATATTGCTAAAAAATGCTAACCATCACCTCAGCTTTCAGTGAGTTAATCTTTTTGCTGATGGAGGGTCTTGTCTCAGTGTTGGTGGCTGCTGTGACTGATCAGGATGGTGGTTGCTCATGGTTGGGGGAGCATGGCAATTTTTCTAAAGTAAGACAACAGTGAAGTTTACTGTATCGATTCTTTCATAAATGAATTCTCTATAGCATGTAATGTTGTTTGATAGCATCAGTGGAGCTTCTTTCTTTCCTCTTGAGAGGAACTTGGAGTCATTCCTCTCAACCCCACGACTGCTATATCAGCTAAGTTTATATAATCTTTGAAACATTTTGTTTTCATTTCAACAATCTTCATAGCATCTTAACCAGCAGTTTACATCTCAGGGAACTACTTTCTTTTTGCTCATTTATAAGGAATGATTCATCAATTAAAGTTCTGTCATGAGATTGCAACAATGTAGTCACATCTTCAGGTTCTACTTCTAGTTCTTTTGTTGTTTCCACCATATCTGCAGTTACTTCCTCCACTGAAGTCTTGAATCCCTCAAAGTCATCCAGGAAGGTTGGAATCGATTTTTTCCAAACATCTGTTAATATTGGTATTTTTACTTTTCCTGTGAATCACAAATATTCTTAATGGCATCTGGAATGGTGAATCCTTTCCAGAAGGTTTTCAATGGAATTGGCTCAGATTCATCAAGGGAATAATTATCTCTGTTAGCTATAGTGTCATAAAATGTATTTCTTAAATAATAAGACTTGAAATTTAGAAGTCTTAATCAATTAGTGGTAGATTGGATATTAGCAGGCATAAAAATGACATTAATCTTGTTGTATGTCTCCATCGGAGCTCTTTGGGTGACCAGGTACACTGTCAATGAGTAGTAACATTTTGAAAGGAATTTTGTTTTTCTGAGTAGTAAGTCTCAACAGTGGCTTAAAATATTTAATAAACCACATTGTAAACAGATGTGCAGTCATCCAGGCTTTGTTGTTCTATTTATAAGGAACAGACAGAATAGACTTAACATAATTCCTAAGGGCCCTAGAATTTTGGGAATGCTAAATGAGCCTTGAGCCTTCAGTTTCAAGTCACCAGCTGCATCAGCCCTAACAAGAGAGTCAGCCTGTCATTTGAAGCTTTGAAGCCAGGTGTTGACTTCTCCTCTCTAGCTATGAGAGTCCTAGGTGGCATCTTCTTCTAATATGAAGCTGTTTTGTCTGTATTGAAAATCTGTTGTTTAATGTAGGCATCTCTATCAGTGATCTTAAATGGATCTTCTGGATAATTTGGTGGATATCTGGGTATTGTCACTCACTGCTTTACCTTGTACTTTTATGTTGTGAAGATGGCTTCTTTCCTTAAACCTTATGATCCAACCTCTTCTAGCTTCAAAGTTTTCTCCTGCAGCTTCCTCACCTCCCAGGCTTTACAGAACTGAAGAGAGTTATTGTCTTGCTCTGGATTAGGCTTTGGTTTAAGGGAATATCATGACTGGTTTTATCTATCCTGACCACTAAAACTTCCTCCATATCAGTGATAAGACTTTATCATTTTCCTATCATTTGTGTATTCACTGGAGTTGTACTTTTAATTTTCTTTAAGAACTGTTCCTTTGCATTTAAAACTTGGCTGTTAGGCACAAGAACCCTAGCTTTTGGACTGTCTTCTCTTTAGACATGCCTTCCCACTAAGCTTAACTGTATCCAGATTTTGATTTAAAAGGGGAAGCTTGTGAGTCATCCTTTCATTTGAACACTTAGAGCACATTGTAGTGTTATTAATTAGCCTAATTTTATTGTTGTATCTCAGGGAATAGGCAAGCCTCAGTAGACAGAAGAGAGATGGGGGGATGACCAGTTGGTGGAACAGTCAGAAAACACATAACATTTAACTTAACCATTTTGTATGAGCATGATTTGTGATGTCCTCAAACAATTACAAAGAGTAATATCAAAGATCGATGATCACAGGTCTCCATAACAAATGTAATAGTAACAAAATGGTTTGAAATATTGTGAGAATTACCAATAGATGACACAGAGCTACAGAGTGAGTAAATGCTGTCTGAAAAATGGTACCCATAGACTGCTCAGTGTAGGGTTGCCCCAAAACTTCAAATGTGAAACAAAAGCAAAAACCATGCAGTGTGTGCAAAGTGTGATTAAGTGAAGGGCAATAAAGTGAGGTATGTCTGTACATAGTGCCCTTGAAGCCTTACCTTGGATTATTAGATGTTCCCCATCTGTGGCATGATCAAGAAGAGTGTCATAAAAACTAGACATGAATGAGTCCCATCGAGTCAACCCAGAGCCCTACTGGGATAGGTAGCTGACTGCAATGTTTATCTATACATTTATGGAAAGATATTTATGGAAAGGCTTTGCTTGGCTGGGCATTTTTCTAAGTGCTGAAGGTAGTATCACAATACAAAGTTACCACCCCCGAAGAATTTACAGTCTAAACAGAGAAAATAGTCAATAACATGTAGTCATTGGATAATTTACCATGAACCTCTTCTCCCATATTTTATCTCCAACATGGGCCAGAAAGCTGTCCCTCAAAGGGTGAATGTCTCTGGGTAAAAGAAAGCTTGGGATGATATGGCAGTTGATGTCATGGGTACAGGGAGAGCGTGGAAGTGTTTAAGTAGATTACATCAGTAGATAATCCAACCAATATAATATGGCTCTCCTCCCCACAGTTAGAAGGACAAGGCAAGAATTAGATTTCACCTTTCCCAGAGAGAGATTATAATTTAAGGGTGCTGACCCTTGTAAAAGGAATATTGATAAGATGATACAGTGTTCATAAATCACAAAATTTTTGAGTATGACAGTATAAGACAACTACAGCAAAGATACATAGTGGATAAGGCAGAGCTAATGGAATAGAAAGAACAGAAACTTTGAATAAGCAAAATACATATCCTTAGGGAAATAAGGAAATTTATTGCAAACATGAAAGAAGGACAGATGTTTCTAAAGAACCAGTTAGAGATATTGGATGTGAAATGATGTAATTATTTCAATAAAGGATTAAATGGAAAATTTAAGCTGCAGAATAGCTATAAAGAGTTAATTAATGGGCTGGAAAATTATATTGAGATTTTACAGATTAAGGAGCTGACATAAATAGGCAGAAAGTATTTTTTAAAAAGTTTCAGAGATATAGAAGATCAAACTAGAATGGAAATATTCATTTAGTAGGCTTTCCAGAGGAAATATTCAAAAGACATTGTAGGAAGATAATCTTTGAAGAAAACACATTTTCCAGAACTAAAAGAAGGCACACAACCTTAGATGAAGAATGGTTTCAGGGGTGAAACAGCACACAATAAACAAATGAGATAAAACCACATAACCAGGCACATCAGAGTGAAATTCAACAGCAAGCTTTCAGAGAGGAAAAACAAACCACCTATAAAGCCACAGGCATGAGATAGGACATAAGATTTCTCAAAAACAATTAGACAATGATCTCGTATGATATTGAAGGGCAGTTGATTCCAGGTTATTCAGAAAGTAGTATTTTAAATGATTAGTACTTTAAATGATAGCAGAAAACAAAAGGCTTTTCACCCTAATGCCCATAGACTTCATTTAATAAAGTAACTTTTTTTTAGAGCATATTTTTTTTTTTAAGATTTTATTTATTTATTTGACAGACAGAGACCACAAGTAGGCAGAGAGGCAGGCAGAGAGAGAGGAAGAAGCAGGCTCCCCGAAGAGCAGAGAGCCCAATGCAGGGCTTGATCCCAGGACCCTGGGATCATGACCTGAGCCGAAGGCAGAGGCTTTAACCCACTGAGCCACCCAGGTGCCTCTAAAGCATATTCTTTACTGAGAATATAAATTAGCCCACAAGGAGGCAACAATTATGGAAAGAAGTAATAAATAAGGCTATTAATAAATATCATTTGTTTTAATAAGCAGTAATTAAGAGGAAATACATCCACAACACCTAATCTATAATTTAATGTCCTATCAAAACCAAAAAGGCAAATTGTAGAGAACAGAGAGAGAAAAGTCAAATTTCTTACTTGTCAGAGAGGGAAGCATAGGTATTAAAGATATTTAGACATTGGCCAGGAAAGAAGAACTATAGGCTTTATTTAGTAAACCATAACCATCAGGAAAATGCAATGAATTATGTAAGTTTAAACAAGTAATGGGGACTAGAAGGAAGGAAGGAAAAAAAAGATTGACCTAAGTAATAAACATCGTACTTAAAGACAAACCAGAAAGTGTGGAAATAAATCCTAACTCAATGGTACTATAATAATGCAATAAAGTCACAGATTTAAAAACATAGACTTAAGATTGACAAATCCAGTTTGACTTTGTGTTTTTTCAGTTAAAACTAAAGAAAAAGGGGTGCCTGTGTGGCTTAGTTGGTTAAGATCTGACTCTTAATTTCAGTTCAGGTCATGATCCCAGGGTCCTGGAATCAAGCCCTGATTCGGGCTCCACACTCAGTGCAGAGTCTGCTTGGGATTCTCTCTCTCCCTCTCTGTGCTTTTTTCCCCCTCTCTTTCTCTAAATCTTAAAATGAAGTTTGAAAATGGTGATGTGGGATAAGGGTTAGTAGGCAAACATGAAACAAATATGGGATAGTTGCGCTTTTGTTATCAATCAGAATGGAATAAACACACACACACACACACGTATGTGTATGTACTTACATGAGAGAAAATATCATGAAACAGAATTTGGCAGTCATTAATGAAACTCTTACGGACTTCCTTCCAAAGAGTACAATGTGGAGAAAGGGAAAAGTATAACCACACAGTGGAGAAACCTGACAAATACCAACTACCTCAACCAGGTGGTCAACATTCATCTGAAAAGACCGCACTTCACCCCTGTGGCCTTTCTCCTCAGGATCCACAACCCCAGTTAGGTCATGAGGAAAACATCAGACAACTCCCAACTGAGGAACATTTTGCAGAACAGCTGGCCAGTGCTTCTCAAAACTGGTCGATGGTAACTCAGTTGATGAAAGTCTGGGAAACTGCCACAGCCAAGAGAAGCCTAAGGGAACTTGATGGCTACAGGGAATGTGGAATTCTGGGTAGGATCCTAGAAAAACAACCAAAAAAATTAGGTTAAAACTAAGGAAATCTGAATAGTGCTTAGACTTAAATTAATAATAATGTGTCAATATTGGTTTGTCAGTTGCAACAAATAAACTATACCAATATAAGTTGTTAATAATAGGGGTAATGGTTGTGGGGTCTATTGAAACTCTGTTTTTCACAACACTGGTGTAAATCTGAAACTTTAAAAATTCCTTTAAAACTTTATTTTAAAAATTCTAGGTAACCTATTTTTAAAAAGCATTGTGAGAGCAAGATCTATAAAAACTTAGAGTAATTCTGGGGTGCCTGGGTGACTCAGTGGGTTAAAGTCTCTGCCTTCAGCTCAGGTCATGATCCCAGGGTCCTGGGATCAAGCCCCCCATCGGGCTTGCTGCTCTGCAGAGAACCTGCTTCCTCCTCTCTCTCTGTTGCCTCCTTGCTTACTTGTGATCTCTGTCTGTAAGATAAATAAACAAAATCTTAAAAAAAAACTTAGAGTAATTCTTTGTAACATTGGAGTAATTCTTGAATTAGATGTTGGTTTCTAGATATAACACTGAAAATACTAGCCATGAGAGAAAAAAAAATAGATTATACCAAAACATAAACTTTTATGCTGCAAACAGCACATCAAGGAAAAAAAAAAACACCACAGAATGGGAGAAAATATCAATAAGTGATTCTGATAAGAGAGTTGGATAAAGAATATGTAAGGAACTGAAAAACTCAGTAATTCAAAGACAACCCAACTGAAAAATGGGCCAAGGATCTATATACACATTTCTTTAAAGAAAATGTGTGTATCATTTTTCATTAGTGAAATGCAGATCAAAACTCCAGTAAGATACTACTTCATGCCAATCAATGGCTAAAATAAAATGTCGAGCATGCAAAGAAATTGGAAACCCATATATTGTTGATGGGATTGTAAAATAGTGCAACTGCTTTGGGAAACAGTTTTAACATATCTCAGAAAGTTAAGCATGGAATTACCTTATGATCCAGCTCTTCTAACCAAAGATATATACCCAAGGAAAATGAGAACCCATGTTCACACAGAAACTTATTCACAAATATTCATACCATTTTAAGTCTCAAGAGCTAAAATACAGAAACAGCCCAACTGTCTACCCACAAAGAATGAATCAACAAAATGCAGAAAACTCATATAATGGAATATTACTTGGCAATAAAAAGAAGTTAAATTCTGATACTTCTATAACATGGACAGACTGAAAATATCTGAAGTAAAAGAAGACAGACACAAAAAGAGACCTATTATATGACTTCATTTATATAAAATGTTCTGAATAGGACAGTCCATAGACATTTTAAGTCAATTAGTGGTTGTCAAAGGCTGAAGGTGGGAGGGAATGAGGAGCAGCTGCTAATGGGTACAGATTTCTTTTGAGGGTAAGGAAAATGTTCTAACCTAGAGTAGCGATGTTTGCACCACTCTGTGAATAAATTGAAAACCATGGCGGGGTGCCTGGGTTGCTCAGTTGGTTAAGTGGCCAGTTCTTGATTTTGGCTCAGGTCATGATCTCAGGATCCTGGGATCAAGCCCTCTGTTGGGCTCTGTGCTTAGAGGGGAGCCTGCTTCCCCCTCTCTCTCTGCTTCCCCCTCTGCTTGTTATCATTCTCTCAAGTGAAAATCTTTAAAAAAAGGAAATTGTGTACTTTAAAATAGTGAATTTTATTTTATGTAATTCTATCTCAGTAAAGCTGTTATATTGAAAAGAAAAAAAAGGCATTTAGAACATTTGAAGATCTGAAATACCATATTTTATCAGGTAAACACAGAACATGTTTCTTCTTTGGGAAACATGAGCCATTCTTCAAAACCAATGATGTATCAGGCCACAGAGGAATTTCAATAAATTCAAAGAATCAGTACTATACACATTGTGGTCTTTGACTGCCATGCCATAAAATTAGAAATTAATAACAAAAGAACACATTTAATATTCCCATGTGAATGGGAACTATAACAATCATGACTTTACATAACTCATGAGTTAAAAAGGAAATCAAAAGTGGAATTGTGAACTGCTATAGCGAAATAAAATGAAAGCTGTGTATTGCAGAATGTGTGATATGCTCCCAGAGAGAATCGGGAAGGAAATACATAGCTCTGTATGTAATTATCAGAAAACAAGAAGGCCTGGTGGAGATACATGAGGTTCAACCCAATAGGCCAGAAAAATAGAAACCAAGCACATTTAAAGGAACAAAAGGAAATAATAAAAATGAGGCTGAGATCAATGAAGTAGAGAATAGGAAAGCACAATATATTTTTTTTAAGTATGTTGTTTCAAAACCCAAATAGACCTATGGTGAAACAGGTCAAGGTGGAAAAAAAAAAAAGAAACCTGCAAAAAGTAAATTAAAAAAAAATTGAAAATCTGTAAAATAAAGCAGATCTATAAAGACACAAAATATAAGGAGCAATTGAATGCCAGCTGATTGGAAAACTGAGGTAAAGGAATACATTTGTAGAAAAACACAATGTCAAAATACAAGAAGATACAAGGAAAACATGAAAGAATAATAGCCATCAAAAAACTGAAATAACAATAAAAGAACAAATGTGCCTCCAGACATACTTCCTCCTTCTCCGACACACATTTTCTGTCTCAGTTCTTAGGCTACTTGTTCTCCAGTCCACTTGCCAGATTACTCCCTGACTGATCTTTTAAAACAGTAAATATGATCACCCACCCTGCTTATAACACTGAACTAACTTCCTACCGAATGAGGGTAAAGTTCATAATCTTTGGTGTATTCTTTGACCCATAGTTTTAAACTATAATTCAGAAGTATAGGTCTGTGTCTCCACCTTTTAATGCCTTTGTCCATATTTTTCTCTTCCCCTGGAATGCACATTTCAACCATTCCATCATTTGTTTCTTGTGTCTTAGAACTGAGCTCTCCTGGCATCTTTTCCTAGAGTAGAGAACTCCTCCCCCAGTCGAATTAAGCTTTACTCACTTTTCATTCTTGATATAATCTACATTTAAGTAAGTAGCCTTTGTTCTCATATGTGCAAAACCAACATCACTTGTCATAAAGAGAAAATAGGTGAAAAACTAACTAATTTTTAAAACTATATATTAAATAGGTACTATGGCCTGCTCTTGATTCTTTGCCTGAGGTTTGTTCTCAGTTTATTAAAAAGGATATTACCACATGTTGGAGAAGTTAAAAATAAACACTAAACCAAGATTTTTCTTTGATGTTACAGAAGAATTGGAAGAGAATTATAAATGGAATAATTTCCTGAACTTCACTGGACATCATTTTGTGTCCCATATGAAAGTGTACAAAGATTTGAATAAGATGATTCTGCCCTCAAGAAATTTATGTAAAGTGCCAACTTGGCAATGGTATTTGATATTCACATGTGGGGCTTTTAAGGACCAAAAATAAAACCCCAAACAAAATAAGGATCTGAACTCCCCCCAGAATCATGGGCAAATTTCACTACAGTGGGAACCAATCAAGGGAAAGTGGTGTCCTTTAATTTAGACCTTGTAAATATGTAATTGGCTTCCTCCTCCTACATTTGATGGTGACTCTTGATTCATGATTGCAAATAGTGAAATGTTCTCCAAAGGCAGGGTGTGAAAGTGAACTTGATGTGGCAAGTTGAATACTGAGCAGACATGAAGGTGGCTGATCTGCCCAGGCTGTCCTTATCTTCCTTCAGGACTCCATCCATGCAGGTCTGAACATTTGCTGAAGAGGGCTATGATTTCCAGTAAATGGGTGTGTGTGTGTGTGTGTGTGTGTATGTGTAGTTTAAGTTATATAAACATATATAAAACTTCACCATGCATTGCTTTTTAAATTCCTGTTTCTTCTGGTGATGAAAATAGTTTTAAAGAAATTGTTAAAATGCACCAGATCTTCTGAACAAAAACACCACCAAATACTTTCAGATGTGGTTATTTTCATTTTAAGTTAGGGCAATTTCTTGTTACTGTATGGAACGTTGGTTTTTATAGAAGGGCTAAACCTTAATAAAATATACATTTTGGCAAAATATTTCCTTGCAATTAAGTGTCTCTATAATGTAAAAAGAAATTTAATTAAAACTCTATTTTTAAGCCACTAAGAAACTGAAAAAGCAAGTAGGCAAACATTAAAACAGAGTGCCTGTCTTAACAAATTACAAAATCTCAAAGTTAAAATAACCATAGAAGTTATAAACGTGGTGTGGTAGAAAGAGAAGGTGAATCATAATTTTGGAATAATTTCTAGGTGTTATGCTCTTCATAAGCAGAATGAGGATACAGATGCCCATTTAATATCCAAGGTCAAGCAGACATAAGTGGCAGAACAAAAATGGGGATGTAGAACCCAAATCAGTACCACACCACTGATTTCACCCAGAATGGCATCCTGGAGTTTGGGCTGGCGGTCTTGCTCTCTTTAATAAGCTGCAGGCCTTTGAAAAACTTCTATACTTTATACTTGAGTAAATTTGATTTTTAAAATCTTTAAGACTTACAAAATACAGTCCACCCATTTTAAGTCTAAGTTCAATGAATTCTGACAAATGCTTTCTGTCTTAAAACCACCACTATAAATTACTCAAGAAGGTTATCCATACTACTTCATCCCCAACAAGAGAGATGTAGACCCATTTTTTTCTGTACCTCCCTGCTGTATACAAGTATAAATCCTGTATATGGCACAAGAAATGAACAAATGTTTTTGTTTGTTTGTTTGTTTTTTAAAAGGGTAAACTGTCTTTGGGACTCTTTCTGGAGGAATAGCACAATAGCAGGATACCTTGCAATCCTTCCACCCAACAAAGACCACCCAAACAATGTTTCTCAACCCATGACCTAGCCAACAATTGAAGCCCAGGTAGGCTCATTCCTCCCTAGTTTAAATTATTGTCTCTGACAACATTCAAAAGTGAAAAGAATGCACACACAAAAAAAAAAAAAAAGAAAAAAACCCAAATAAACAAACAAAAACCCAAACAAAACAACTCCTCCAAACAAAACAAAAGACTAAGTCATAGCAAGGAGCCCCAAATGGGAAGTGATTTTGTTCCTCATGGACATGAGGCTCATTTCTTACCTGAAGACACTAGGGAAAGTGGGTAAAATGGGAAAAAGGGCCCCTGGTCACAGAGAGCAGCCCAGTCTGAGGAACCTCTTTATCTCCATGTATATACATCTCTCCTCCCATACTTAAGAGACACTAAGGCAGCTGGGGAGGTAGTTGGTAGAGGGGATCCTACCTCCCCACTCCACCAAGAAATAATTGAAGTTTTGCCTGGAGAAATACCTTCCACACCTCAGGCAGCACTGGCAGTGACCAGTGGAAACCCCAGAAACACCAGCAGACCTAACTAATACTGAAAAGTCTTTGGAAATTAAGCAACCATTGCAAACACAATCCACAAGGGAAGGCCAAGACATGCATAGTGAATCTCAATAGGGTGACTGCTTACCAAAATGAAAGCTTTAAATAGAGCTCATGGTATTGTAATATAATAAAAAACTGTCCAGGACACAATAAACAGTCACCAGTAATATCAAGAATATAACAACTTGAATGGGAAAACTAACTGATACCATTACCAAGGTAAATCAGATGGTGGAATTTAAAAGGATTTTAAAGCAGATGCTGTAAAAATACAGCAACAATTAATTATAAATTCTCCTAAATGAAAAAAATAAGAAAACTCAGTAAAGAAATAGAATTTATAAAAAGAAAAAAAAAACAGCAGAAATTATTGAGCTGAAAAATAGAGCAACAGAAATGAAAGATTCAGTAGAGAGACTCAGAGTGGAAATGGCAAAGAATAGAATTGAAGAACTTGAGGACAGAACAAGAGAATTCACCCATTATGAGGAATAGAGAGAAAATTGACTGAAAAAAAAAAAAAAAAAGAACAGAAATTCAGCTACCTGTGTAGCAGTAACAAAATATCCAACATTCATACAATCGGAGTCCCTTATCATCAGAAGATAAAGGAAGTGGGGATTCGACAGTCTTTGAAGAAATAATGTCTGAAATCATCCCAAATATGGTGAAATACACAAACCAGCATCTCTAAGAACGTGAGCAAAACCCAGGCAGCTTAAGTCCAAAAAAATCTACACCAAGACACATCAAAAACTTTGAAAAACGCTAACGTTAAAAACAACTGCAGGAAACCAGAGAGAACAGACACATTATATATAAGGAATCACCAGGTTGGATAATAAAAATTTCCTCACTTGAAATCAAGGAAGTCTGAAGGAAAGGACACAATATATTTTAAGCGCTTAAAGAAAAGAACTGTCAATTACAGCTGGCAAAACTGTTTTTCCTGAATTAAGGGGAAATAACATTTTCAAATGAAGGAAAATTAAAAGAATTTGTCTCTATCAGGTCTACCCTTAAAGACTGGTTTAAAGAAAAGTTCCTTAGACAGGAAGGAAATGATCATAGAAGGAGTATTAGAACATCAGAAAAGAAAAAGAAAGAATGGAAGGAATAGAGGTATGGGCACATATATTAGGTCATCCATTATGGAATGAATGTGTCTACCCATACTTCATATGTTGAAGCCATAACCTCCAATATAACTGTGTTTGGAGATGGGGTCTGCAAAGAGGTGACAAAGTTTAAGTTAGAAGATAATGGTGGGGTCCTAATCCAAAGAGGCTATTTTTAAGTACCCAGACTCTGGTATTTCCTTATGGTAGCCCAAGCTGATTTCCTTATGGTAGCCCAGGCTGATTTTCTTCATGAGTTTTACAAATCCTATTTAATGATTGAAATGGACTATAACATTACCTGGTAACCAAGACCATGATAATAATTAGAAATTGGGGAAAGTAAAGGGACCTAAATGGAAATGAGATTTTCACATTTCGTTTGAAGTGGTAAAATGTTGATACTAGCTGATTGTGATAAGGCAGTTATGTAATTCATAAAACAACCACTGGAGAAAACAGAACAAAGATATGTACTCAAAAACAACATAAATAATTCAAGATGGGATCTTAAATAGCCCACAGGAATACAAGAAAAAAGAGCATTAGGAAAAAAGAATAGAGGAATGACAGACAAAAGAATCAAATAGAAAACAATATGGCACATTTAAGCACTAACATACCATAATTAAATAGAAATGTCTAAATACACTAGTTAAATAGAAATGTCTAAATACACTAGTCAGTAGGTACCAATTGGCAGAGTAGATTTCAAAGAGAAATGACACAAATATTAACTGCTGCTTAGTAAAAAACTCTAAGTTCAACAACATAGATGGGTTGAAAGTAATATAGTGGAAAAAGATATATTATGCAAACATTAATGAAAAACTCAGGAATGGTAAAATGTCTGAAAGTAGGGAGGACAAGAGAATAATAAAATCCAGACCAAAGAAAACTATTACATGCAAACAGGGTTATTACATAATGATAAATGGGCAGATCTAGCCAAATGACAACTATACAGAATATGTACACATCCACCAACGAAGCCTCAAAATCCATAAAGCAAACCTGACACACCTGACTGGAGAAGTACATAAATACGCGATTATGATTGGGGGCTACAACATCCCTTCCTCTCAGCAACTGATAGAATTTCTAGACAGAAAATCACCAAAGATACAGAGGACTTAAGAAACGCTATAAGCCAGTAGGATCTAATGAACATTTTACAGAACATCATACCGAACAAGAGCAGTGTATATGTGTTTTTTCAAGTGTCTACAAAAACCTGTATTAAGATAGACCATATCCTGGGCTGTGAAACAAACCTGAACAGATTAAAAATAGTTGAAAGCATACAGAATTTGTTCTTTGATCATAATGGAATCAAACTTAGAAGTCCATAATATACCATTTGATAACTCACAAAATTCTTCAGAGCTGTATGGCTAGATTGTATGGGAAATTGTTACGCTTTCCTCATTAACAGTGCATGAGCGTTTCAGTGGCTCTGCATCCCTGCCAGTGCCTTATATTGCCAGGTTTTATTTTTGAATTTTAGCTGCATTCTAGTAGTTGGTTGGTGTCCACTCTACTCCTCAGGCTTACTAAAGTCTTTTAGAACCATAGAGTGATTATTGGTATTAAAAAAATAGTGGCCAGATACCTAGTGCCTGCTAGGGAAAACTCAGAGTCCTTTGCATGACGTTGAAAGCATCGTATCACTTGTCCTCAGATAACCACTAAAATATACACCCATCAGGTATTCTTCATTTTTGCCTTCTTGCTGTTTTCCAAACTTCTGAAGCAATTTAATGCTTTTATGTACCAGCACTTTTTTTTTTTTTTAAACAGTTATGCTCTTCTGTCAGTTTGGGGCACCTGTCCTCCCTTTCACTTTCATCCTTGAATCATCTTTCAGGATCCAAATAACATTTCAGTATTTCTCTGTATCATTTACCAGTGTGACCATCAAGGTTGTTGGTTCCTTGCTTTGTTGTGAGGGCACTTTGTGTGTGACCCTGCTGAGTAATTCGCCCGTTGAGTTGCAGGTATCTGCTTTGGGATGGGTGCTCTTTTTCTTGACTCTGGGCAGTTCCTAAAGAAATAGTAGCTGTACCTTATTTTACTTTGTCTTCTCTAGGACATAATACCAACATCATTTGTTAAACTGAATTTAATAATGTTGATTTTGTTGTTTTGCAATATCCTGAAATGTTCTCTGAAATCTAAAATGTACGAATTATTTTCAGTTCTGTTTATCACTGTTGTAGGTCATATGCTGACAGGATATCCTTGGCATCTGTTTCTTCCCATTCTCCCTGTGCTGGGCTCCTTTAATGCTAAGCCAGTGCCTCATAATGAAGTTTATCCTAAGCCCTCTAGGGTGAATCTACAGTCAGTTTTCTGCTACATCCCATCAGCCAAAATTGTATTTTTGAGTTTGACTTTAAAGAGTTTGTCTTATGAAATAAATAGGTATTTTGGATGTGCTTTTCAAACTATGTGCATCTTCCTGGTCACAATCCCAGCCTCATCACATAACTCTATCCTGAGAATCACTGCTCTGAACCTGTTTTCTCAGCCTTGACCACCCCCAGATCTCATAGAACATGTTCTGAGGATCTACTCTGAGATCCTCCACATGAAAATTTTAGCATGGTGGTCTCGGTGTCACAGGGATCAGAAGTACATGTGCAGATGCTGTGATCATGTGGCAACACTGTCAAACAAGATGGTTTATCGAGGTGGTAACCCTGAACAAGTGTGCATTAATTTGGTTGAGATTATCAATAAAACACCAAATATAAAATGGAATCATATTCCAGAAAATTCACAACTCCCTCTCTCAAAAATATGTCTGTGAAAAAAATCTAAATTTGAGAAATGCTGTCCAAAATTATTCCCCCCCCTCTTTTTTTCCCCCACGATTTGAAAACTTAAGAATCCCTTACTGTGAAGTTTTTCTGTTCTAGAATTGCAAGACTAACTTAATTTCCTTCTGCAGTCTCTAGTGTGAATGGCTAATTTCTTTTGTAATAAAGAAGTACTCATAGTTGGAAGAAAAGAGGGAGTTTAGCATGCAAGTTATTTATTAGGGATCAGTAACCTTGGGAGGAAAGGGGATGTGGAACTACCACGCAGTCTTAACAGAGCCTAGTTACCCAGAGACAGTCACTCCAGAGGTGGCCTCTACTGCGTCAAGATGCCTGGATCTTCACAGCCTCATCTTACTCATTTGTTTGGATGCAGGCCGATTCCAGAAGTGCATGGATTGTGGTGAAGAGACTGTGCAGCTGGAGCAAGTGCCTCAGTGGTTGACAGCTGGAGACAAGCTGGAAAGACAAGTCTTTCCTTGGAGGGGAATCTGGGTGGCCAATCTCCAAGTCTATCACAACGAGTAAAAGTAGCTGATATTTGTTGTTTACCATGTGCCAGAATATTGCAGAAAGCCTTTTATGTACAGCATCTCATTAATTCTCACCTTATCTCCCTGAAGTAGGTGTTCTTCCTATTGTGCAGATGAGACTACAGGCAAGGGGGCGGGGGTAATTGGCTTGTCCCAAGGTATACAATGAGTGTAAGTGGTGGGGGTTAGATTATATCTAGGCAGTCTGGCTCCAGAGCTCAAGCATTTAACCACAATGGTATCCTGTGCCATCTACACTGTACTTAACTACAGTTCCTTGAAATTTGATAATCTATGCGCAATGAATAGTTTTCTGTTAAGCAGAAAAGGAATATCCATTTGCCTCCCATTCTAAACAAGTGTAGTTGTATGCAGAGCCTTTTTGTCTGTTTGAGTCATATGTGGTATAGCCTGACGTGAGAACTACCTTTTTAGTCTCCGACAAATTCCATAGGTTTACATGTCATTGCCCAGTATCTTAAGTGAGTTATGAGTTAGCCCCACCTGCCTGCTGTATTTGTGTTAATGGAACTTACCAACTGAAGCGCTGGGAAGCTGCAGGAAATCAGAGGATGGCCATCAGCATTTCCAGGCCATTTATAACCACCTAGGACTCAGGTGAAAGTACAAGCAGTCACAAAGTTGCTTTCAGCTCAGGAGCTTTTCAAGACAGTATTGTACCTTTAGATTTCCATGGAGCGGTAGGTAACAACATCAATTAGCACTGACAAATTCAGTGGTGAGCCTCATCTTTCCTCCATTATCTTTTGTTCTATGTTAAAGAACTGAATGAACTTCGAACAGGTACGATTTTTTAAAAAATTCCTTGGCCCTCACAATCTTGTAAGTTTATTGATAAAGTAATATATGTGTATGCTGTGTTTATTTTAAAGATCTCCAGTGATTTTCTATGCATCATATTTTTCTATGGATAACTCAAATAAAATAAAGATAGATTGTCCCAGTTATTATTAGAGGTGATAATTTGCAGTCTAAGTGTGTTGCTATGGATACCTAAGAACCCCCCCCCCCCAAGACTCAGGCCTGGGAGTCAGGGCTTAATCCTGAGGTGCTTTTCAATAGCACCAGCTGTCCGGAGCCTGAAAGGCGTGGCAAATTACACCATTATTAGAGTGAAATGGTATGGCTAAGCTAATTATTTGTGGGCTTTAGACACAGGTGTTCATAAAGGCTGAACCCGCACTCCTAATCAAGTCTGATTGGGCCAGAACAACAGCCCAGCATGGGACTATCAAAGAGTTGTTTATAGTGTCTTTCATTTAAATAATAAAAGAGGCCACTGTGGGCCTTCTGTTCAGTAGAGTTTTTAGTGCTGCTCTGAGTTGTCATTACAGGTAATCATATTTGGTTTTTCCCTTTGACTTAGTCCAGTCCTGGAGATCTGTTTTCTAATAATATTTTACTTGCCAGTCATACAACAATTTGATGTACTTCAGCTATTCTGTGACAGTTACCCATTATTATTATTAGTGATTATCCAATATTGCTATTAGTGAATGCAACTTAACTTTACAGAACTGAACATTAGACCCCTATCACAATCATATACCTTAGCTATGACTTATTAAGAGAATGGTAAATTCCCCAGGTATTTCTATTTCATTACCTGTGACACTTCTCTGATGAGACTTGTGCTCATCATGTAGCAGCAAGTTGGTTGAAATATGCTTTAAAAATGTTCCTCCCTTAATATCTGAGTATTAGTTGCTAAAATGTGTGTGTGATGGGAAATGCTGCATGGATTCAACATAGCTTGATATTGTACTGAGTATGATAAATTGCTCTGTTAACAAAGCATACCTGAGTTTTCCTATTTTTGCTTCTTAAAAGAATGAAATGAATACTTCATGTGCATAGACCATAAAGAAGTTTACATTCAATAGTTATAAAACAACACTTATACATCTAACACTTAGCTTCCAAATAATAATGATGTAGTAAATTCATTACTCTGAAATTACTTGGTAAGGAAACAGTTTGTGTATTTCACTGGGCTGTGGTTAATACAGTGATTGTGTATTTAGAAAGTGATCAAATAGCACCTCTGTGCAATAATGTTGGAATACCTAGGAGATGTTTTGGTTAATTTTTTTTTCTCTACATTCTAACAAAAGCTTGTGAATTCATAACATGTGAACGCAGATTTCTTTTTATTTATAATTTTTTTAAAAAGATTTTATTTAGAGCACAAGAGTGTGTTGGGGGGATGGACAGAGGGAGAAGAGAGAGAATCTTGAGCAGACTCCATGCTTGAGTGTGGAACCTGACGTAGGGCTCAATCTCAGAACCCTGAGGGCATGACCTGATCCTTGAAGACAGATCTTTTGTGAGAAGGAGCCTTTGTTACAACAATTGGATGAAGATGTATTTACTCATTCTCTGGAGGCAGAGGGAACTATTAAGAGAGGCATTTGACCTCACACATGTGTCTTTTTGCAGAAAAACGTGATGGAGGCTACTATGAGTATAGATAAGGTTTTGAGTGAGTAGGAACACAGGGTTGTGTCTCTGAGTTTATACAGTTAGGGTAATCTTCCTCCCTGATGTTCTTCAGTGTATAGGAGGAGAGTTGGTAGTTTCCGGAAATGATTATGTAGCCTTTAAAGATGGCGATGAGTAGTTTTATAATATGTTATGCAAAAGCACAAAACCTCCTGCATCCTGGGAGAAAGCAAATATATTACCTTTCTCTCCAGATCAGGAAAGCGTTCTCTCAGAGGCGGTTAGAGGGAGGCTGACAGAGGCCACCTTGAGCCTGTAGTGGTTGTGTGAATTCCCAGTCAGTTACAATCCAGCAGCTCTCTAACCACGCTTGCTGCTCTTCTAGGACTGGTCTTCTAAGACAGTTAGGTAACTTCCAGGGCTCATTTTTCTTAAATCTTCTAATAAAATATATATTTTTTTCTACTTTCATCTCTCATAGTCCAGAGATAGAACTAGTCAATCATTGTTGGGGAACATAATTCTATCTTACTCTTTGTGAGCCTGCGGAGAAAAAAAAAAAAAAAGGTGCCTACTCATTTATTGTGAGAGTAACCTCTCTAGTGAAAGGGGATTCAAGACCTCTCACTATGAAAAGGAGTTATTTGAGCTCACGTATCAATTATGGTGTCTACTATATAGTGGCAAGCTCCCAGACTCTCAGGAGCTAAACACAAAAGTTTAATTCTGCCCATGCCACATGGTCCTATAAGGTAGGCAGGTGAGTCTGGTTTTTAGTCATTAGAGGTGCAACCAATGGGTGCTCTACCTTGATGCCTGCTTCTCTAATCACTGTAATACAGGGAAGGTGAATCATGAACTGGCTTTTAAAGTTTATGTACTAGTGACACAAGATACTTCTGCTTACATTTTATCAGCCCAGCAAATTATATGGCCAAGCTTAAATTCAAAGAACAGTGTTCAGAAAGGAGAGAGTAGAGAAATATTTTGTGAGTAGAGATGACTACTATAGCATCCTCTAAATCACTTCTTGGAAATAAATTCTTCACAGATGAGACCAGCTCCAGAATTACCTAATTAAATAGCACCTAATTAAAATGGGAATTGATAGAAAACAGGAGATTGTATCAAGATATCAGATATGCATCTCCACCTTCTTTTATTTGAAATCACATAAAATGACAGAAATAGAAAAAAAAATTATAATGTAGAAGAAGGAGGAAGATTCTCATGACTTTAAAAAAGAAAAGATTTTATTTATTTGAGAGAAGAAGAGACAGAGAACATAGGAACGGGGGAGGGAGAAGGAGACTCCCCACTGAGCAGGGAGACTATGCAGGGCTGGATCCCAGGACCCCAGGATCATGACCTGAGCTGAAGGCAGACGCTTAACCATCTGTGTCACCCAGGTACCCCTCTGATGGAAATTCTTAATCTTAAATATGTATATTAGAAACAAAGTTTAAAATTAAATCTTAAACTAAGGAAATGAGAAAGAAGATTATAAAACAATTTCTTTTATACTTAATGGTGAAATATTAGCACAATTTTAATAAAATCAGTAAAATGGTAAGGATCCTCCCTATCATTACTGTAAGACATGCTGAAGGTCTTAACCCAAGTAATAAGATGAGAAAAACTATTTTAGATACCAAGCAATAAGTTACCAACTTTATTAAAGGTAATTTTAACAAAGGAAACGATAGGAACAGACTATTGACAAGAGCATAAAATATAAGAACATAAAGAGGACAGCTCCTGTATTAAGGTTCTCCAGAGAAATGGAACCAATAGCATGTGTCTGTCTCTCTATAGGGAGATTTATTTTAGGGAATAGGTTCATATGATTGTGGAGGCTGGCGTTTCAAAATCTGCAGGGTAGGCTGGCAGGCTGAAGAACCCAGGGAAGAACTGATGTTGTAGCTCAAGTCTGAAGGCAGTCTGCCAACAGAATTTCATCTTCCTTAGGGAAGGTCAGTCTGTTACTATTAAGACCTTCAGCTGATCAGATGAGGACCACCCACATTATTGAGAGTAATTAAATGTTACCAAAATTATGCATTCTCCTCTTTAAAAGAAAATGACAGCTGTTACAAACTAGAGATTCACTTAAATACCAAACCTCATCCACAAGCTCAACTATACTAAGTGAAATAGTCAGTTATGTTTTACCAATTATATTTGGCAAAATTTATTTTTTTAAACTCTTTTTTATTGAGATATAATTGACATGTAACATTGTATTAGTTTTAGGTGTACAGCATAATGATTTATGTTTATATTACAAAATAGTAACCATAGTAAGTTTCATTAACATTTATTACCACATAGTTAGATTTTGTGTGTGTGTGTATGTGTGGGTGTGTGTGATGAGAACTTTTAAGATTTATCTCTTAACCTTCAAATATACAATATAGTATTGTTAGCTATAGTTACCATGCTGTACATTATATAACCAGGACTTACTCATGATATAAGCGGAAGTTTATACATTTGAGCCCCTCACCCATCTTACCCATCCACCACACCCTGCCTTTGGCAACCACCAATCTCTCTCTATCCACAAGCTTGATTTTTGTTTTGTGTTAAAAAATTCCAGACCTAAATGAGACCATACAATATTTGCCTTTCTCTTTCTGACTTATTTCCCTTAACATAATCTCCTAAGATTCGTATGTGTTGTCACAAGTGGCAGGATTTCTTTTTTGTGGCTGAATTTTTATCTATCTATATCTATATCTATACATACATACATATATAGATATATGCCATAATTTCTTTAATTTATATATATATATATGGCGCATATATATATGCGCCATATTTTCCTTACTCATGTATCCACCAATGGACACTTAGGTTATTTCTGTGTTGGTTATTGTAAATAATGCTACAATGAACATGAGAGTGCAGATATCTTTTCAAGATAGTTATTTCATTTCCTTCAAATATATACGCAGAAGTAGAACTGCTGGTTCATATGCTAGTTCTATTTTTAATTTTTTTGGGGGAAATCTCCATACTCTTTTTCATAGTGGCTACTTCAATTTACATTCTTACCAAAAGTCCACATGGGTCCCTCCTTCTCTACACTCTTGCCAACACTTGTTACTTTGTGTCTTTTGAAAATAACTATTTTAACATGTTTTAGGAGATATTTTATTGTAGTTTCGATTTGCATTTATCTAATGATTAGTGATATTATGTGCCTTTTCACATGCATGTTGGCCATCTGTATGTCTTTTTGGAAAAATGTCTATTCAGATTCTCTGCCATTTCTAATAGCATTTTTTTTCCTACTTGTATGCATTCTTTATATATCTTAGATAATAGTTCCTTATCAGACACATGATTTACAGGTTTTGTTTTTTTTTCTCCATTCCATAGGTTGCCTTTTCATTCTGTTGGTATTTTTTTTTTTTGCTGTGCAGAAGATTTATGTTTTGAGGTAGTCCCACTTGTTTATTTTTGTTTTTGTTCCTTTGCTTTGGGTGTCCATTTCAAAAAAAAAAATCACTGCTAAAACTGATATCTAGGAGCTTACTCCCTATGTTTTCTTCTAGGATTTTTGTGGTTTCAAGTTATTTTTTTCTAAGTCTTTAATCCAGTTTGAGTTGATTTTTGTGTATAGTGTAAGATAGTGGCTGTCCAGTTTTCATTGTACTGTTTATGGAAAAGATTGTTCTTTATCATTTATATATCCTTTTTCATAAACTAATCGACCATATTTGTGGGGGTTTATTTCTAGGCCTTCTATTCTGCTTCATTGATTGTGTGTCTGTTTTTATGCCAGTAACGTACTTTGATTATTGCGGACTTATAATATAGTTTAAAATCAGAGAGCATTTTGCCTCCAGCTTTGTTTTGCTTTCTCAAGATTCTTTTAGCTAAATGGGGTCTTTTGTAGTTCCATACAAATTTGTGGATTGTTTGTTCTATTTTCATGAAAAATACCATTGGAATTTTGATAGGATTGCATTAAATCTGTAGATTGTTTTGGGTAGTAGGGACCATATTTAAGGGTAGTATATGCACAGTATTCAATGTGACAATGATATGAGGTTACTGATACTCTAATTCATTGTTGTTGGGAATTGAAGTAGTACATTTTGGAAGGGGATTTTATAGAACTTATCAGTGTACATATCTTCAGGCCCATTTATATCAAATTCTAAGAAAAAAAATATGACACAGAGGAAACTCTTGCACATTTTCACAAAGACAGTCATTGCTTCATTATTTGTAATAATGAAAAACTGCATGTGATTTGAAGGTCCACCAAGAGAAAAAGGTATGCATATAAAAGGTATATGCAATGAAAATTGTAAATCATAAGACAATATAGTGTATGTATAAAGCAAGAAAAAGGATAGATGGATGGATGATACAGATATAGACCTAGATGACTGAGATCAAAATACTCCTTTTTTTTAAATGAAACAAGATGGGATTGGGAGGGAGACAAACCGTAAGTGACTCTTAATCTCACAAAACAAACTGAGGGTTGCTGGGGGGAGGGGGGTTGGGAGAAGGGGGGTGGGGTTATGGATTTTGGGGAGGGTATGTGCTTTGGTGAGTGCTGTGAAGTGTGTAAACCTGGCGATTCACAGACCTGTACCCCTGGGGATAAAAATATATGTTTATAATAAAATAAAAAATTTAAAAAAATACTCCTTTTTTTAAAAAGATTTTATTTATTTATTTGACAGACAGAGATCACAAGTAGGCAGAGAGGCAGGCAGAGAGAGAGAGAGAGAGGGAGAAGCAGGCTTCCTGCTGAGCAGAGAGCCCGGTGTGGGGCTCGATCCCAGGACCCTGGGATTATGACCTGAGCTGAAGGCAGAGGCTTTAACCCACTGAGCCACCCAGGCATCCCAAAGTACTCTTGGTAGTTAAAGTGGCATGTTTTATTTAATAGGCAAAAACTGTGATACCTGTATGTGTCATTTATTTTTGTTATTTTTTGGGGGCGGGGGTAGCTGGTAGAGGGAGAGAGGGAGAAAGGGAAACTTAAGCAGGCTCCATGCCGCAGCACAAAAACGGATGAGGGGCTCAAACTTACTACCTTGAGATCTCAAGCTGGCCTGAAATCATGAGTTGGTTGCATAGCTGACTGAGCCACCCAGATGCCCCATGTTTGGTCTTTAATAACCTCTTTACCTTCCTCTTATTCAAATTCATCTTTAACTCCAGTAGGTCCTGCTTTGCTTTAGGAGAGTAATTGCCTTACAATATTTCTCCTTGAGAAATTTTAACAGTACACATGAGGGAAGAAATAAGAAAAGTGTGTGCTCCAACAGTAGAATATTCAAAATTAGCAGTTAGATGTAGAGATGGATGGAATAAGGGAAAGTGAAGTAGAACCATTCTTTTTAACCCTAATGAGCAAAGGATCAGAACCTACGGAAAGCAAGGAAAAGTTACTAGAGGGTCTCAACAGCTATTCTTTTTTTTTTTTTTAAAACAACAGACATTTATTGTCTCACGGGTCTGGGGTCCAGACATCTGAAATCAAGGTTCAACAGCTATTCTGAAGGGTGAAGATTTTACCTCTCAGGCATGCACAGAATAACCACTGAAAAGTGGATGAGGTGAGTAGTTGTTATTTCAGCTCTTCATAAGGTCATGAAGGTAATAAGGACCTGGATAAAAATAGCCAGCACCAATATAGCAGTGACTCTGAGTCAGGTTCTGATCTAAACATTGCACTTGTATTAACTCATTTAATCCTCACAAAAATCCTTTGAAAGAAATGCTGTTTTGGGGCACCTGGGTGGCTCAATTAGTTGTGTCCGACTCTTGGTTTTGGCTCGGGTCATGTTCTCAGGGCTGTAAGATTGAACTCTGAGTCCAGCTCCGTGCTCATAACGAAGTCCACTTGTTAAGAGTCCTTCTCTCCCTTTCTCTCTGCCCTTCCCCCTGCATACTCTCTCTCTTTCTCTCTGTCAATACATAAATAAATAGATAAAATCTTTAAAAGAAGCAGAAATACTGTTTCTATCACTTCCATTTCCCAAAGAAAGGGAAGCAAGGTGACTGACGCAAGTATGTAACAGCAAGGACTTGAACCCAGGCATGCTGGTTCCAGAGTGTCTGCTTCTAGCTACCTCTGGAAGTGAGGAAGTGAGGAAAGCTTAGGTGTAGCTTAGTTTGATTGAATCTTTCATTTAATATCATCTTGCACTAAAGGTTATAGGCTGAAATGGGTGGAAGTAAAATAAAAAAAAAAATAATTCTTGGGACAGGGAGTGGAGTGGTCACTTGTAGTTCCCTGAATATCATAATTTTGTGTTTCAGGACTTTTGCTGAGGATGATTCTACCTCCTTGCATATTGTTTTAAAAAATCAATTTGGGCATTTTCTCTGTGATGACTCCTAATTTTTGCCCCTTCCTCTACAGTTAATCACACAGGCTCTGTTATGTTCCCAGTATCATTCTAATCTTTAATTGACAAATATAAGTGCATTCATTGATTGCCACGTCTGTTTTCCCACTGGCCTCTGTTACCTGATTTCCTTGAAGGTGGTGGCTATACCATTGAGTTAATCAGAGTCTTTTTAATGGTGAACGGTGGAACCATACTATGACTGGCTCATTTAATAGGGTACATTATAAGAATACACAGGGAAGTAAGAAGAACAAAAATACTCCCCATGGCCTCTATGAAATACTAGACTGTCTTTTAGGGCATAGCCTCTCAGTTGCTCCCTTTATACTGGGCATGCACCCAACTCCCTGATGATAGCCCTCTTGATTCTGATGATTCAGCTTTTCTCTTGCTCTTTTTTTTCTGCTGCAGGCTCACTTTTTTTTTTCCCCTATGCATCTTCTATGCAAATATTGCAGGAGATTTAAATTAGCCATCATAATAGTGAATGGTGAACCATTGTTGACCAGCATTCATGTACAGGGACACCTTAGGGATTACTGGCCAGCCTATAGCTTATCATATTTTTGTCCATGTAATCAATCATGACCCAAGTAGTAATTATGGTATATAGTGCCATACCATGGTGATTCATGAGTAATGGACCACTTGTGGTCAGTTCCACCAAAGGAAGATTTGGCTAGGGGGCCATTAAGATCACCATATCCAATGCAGTCATATAGCTATTTGTTCAAAAATCAAACCCAGTGCCTTCTGTATATCAGACAGTCAATATGTGTTGAATGAATATGAATGAAGGTGTTTTGAAATGACAAAAAAAATACATTAAAGAAAACAGGAAACCAAGAGGTTTCCTGAGTTCATTTGTTCCATCATTTAAAAGTCATTTATGAAATGTGTATTAGGTCCAATAAATATCAGTGTGTGTGGTGTGAAGAGTGCAAAATTGAATTAGGTAAGATCACAGACTTGGAGAATTTTGGTCTAATATAATAACAAGTAAGCCATATATTACACTATAATATTGTAAGTGGTGTAGAGGAATGTTAGTGTATCTTAGGTTTGAGAAGAAGAATCAGAAATAGTTGGCTTCCCGGAATCTCAGGGTGAGGGAGAGTGAAATGTAAAGAATTTGGAAATCTGCTATAAAAGAGTTTACCAGAAAATTATTGAGTCATGGAGCTGCTGACAGAGTTTTTTTTTTTTTTAAAGTCTGAATTTAATCAAATTACTGGTTTTAATTACTCTCCCTTGAACAATAGCTATGCATTAGGAAAATTCTCAAGTGAGCTGAAGGCTACCTAAGCACAATTATTGGAAAATGATCAAATGGCAGAATGTGAAGGATTAACTTGCCTTTGCCTCTTCCTTTTTTTTGAGTTAGTTAATAGGACTGTGCTCCTGAGCTCCCGCTCTGTAGTTAGTGATCCATATGGATTTCAATGTATGTACTGTAGGGCATTTAACTGAATTATCCAGATGCTCCAGTTTTCTGCTGCTTTTAATTTATCATTTCTAAATAGACAAGTCTTGGAAGGGATATAGGGTGTGCATCTGAGGAGCTTCTAATGCTTAGGGCTGTTTTTCAGTGCTTCTAATAGGACAGGTAAGATAACATCATCTTTCAGGGATGAAAAGTAAATGGAGCTGATGTTCCTTTGGGTGAGGCAAGGTTCTCCCTGTGTAGAAAGTTACTGTTTTGGAAAAAAAAGAGGGATGTGGAGATAAAAAAAAAAAAATAGCTTCTAAAACAGTGGGAAGGATGGAGAGGTATCTGGAGGCCATTTCATATAACCAGACAAGGTGCTAAGGGTATTTAGCCAAAATAGAAATTTAAGGGAAAGGGGATAGAGGCATAGCTGAAGAACTAGAGCATATAGTAGGGAGGAGATTGGTTCTGGAGTGATGAAGAAGGCAAAATCAGGATCAGGGACCCAACAATTAGAGCTACATGATAGTTGAATGGCTTGCTTTATAATAGTGAGCTTTGTGATCCAGGGAGCATCAGAAAGGTGCCAGAAAAATAATTGGCATGAATCAGAAATGCTGTAGAAGGGATTCCTGGACTTGTGTATAATGTTGGGGGAGGGGGGTGTGGTAAAGATGAGGATGGTGAGATTGTCTCTTAGGGTCCTTTCCAAGATTCTTTATTTAGGGAACAATGAAAAGCTCTGTCTCTCCGTCACTACTGAGACTGTATACTGACTACTGAGACTGTGTGTATATATATATATATATATACACACACACACGTATATATGTGTGTGTGTATTCATTATATTGTGCATATATATATATATATATATTCATTATTTCATGCATTAATTTGTGGAGATCCCGACTTGTTTCAAAAATATTTGCATGAGAAATGTCTACCCTTATTGAGTAGGGCATACCCATTGCCTCCTGGAAGTGCGGTTAAAATGCAAACACGGTTATGATAAGTCTTAAGTGGTTTCATTTGACCCCCCATGACAACCTCAGTGAAAGAGGTAGGTGAGATATTATTCCTATTTTATAAACAAGGAAACCCATTTTGAAGGATTGTGTTATGTGGGGAATGAAAATAGGGCTCATTAAGACATCACAAGACATTAAGGAGGATGGCTGAGTTTTCTCATCCGTGGAGCTTGTTGGGAAACCTTATTAAGCTGCTGTGACTGGACACAGGGGCACTTTTATGGGTGTGAAGGACAAGAAGGACCCTGAGGATCTAGAGTCCTGCTGGGCCAGCACAGGAGCACAAAGTATTTATCACCATCAAAACCAAATCTGTATTTGAAGTATTGAAAGTTTACTCTGTGGGAGCTTACCGTGCTAGTGATTTATAGGTGTTTTCTCATTAAATACTTGCAACAACAGTAAGAGTATCAACTCCATTTTTAAATGAGAAACTTCAATTTAGCAAAGGAAACCACTCTAAATATTAAAAGACATGCTATGAATAAGAAAATTTTTGAAACACTTATCACTGTCCCATATATATAAGGAACTGAAAATCATTTAGAGCAAGATAAACAACCCAATAGAAAAGTGGACATTTTCAGTTCCTCCAGGAAAACCTGTTTGTTGAACCAATCTGAATGTATTAAAGTTGCTAGCGAGAATGTCACCTTTATAAAGTCTTAGCAGTACTGCAAAATGACCAGGCTAGGAAAGGGTACTGGTGGGGTTTTGAAGTCTGCCCTTAATGGTTTTAGGTGGGTCTTTCATAGTGTGAAAGTGGTTGGACTTAGGCAGTGTTTCATACCCACTAGTTTAACTGCAGGACATATAGAGCAAGGAAGGGTCTGAAGAAAAGTCCTTTTGAGGAAACTATTGTCCTAATGGGACATTTGTTTTTCTAGGTAAGCAAACGGTTTGCTCAGATATCTTGATATTCCAGAAGTTCCTAAAGACCCCCCCCACCACCACCACTTGCCCCATCCCATTCCCCCCACTGCTGTAGTCACTCTTCAGCCTCAGCTGGAAGATAGATCATTATCCTTTGGGGACATGATTAATGCAGATCCATGCCGTTGATTGGGGTGTTGTGATTGTGTGGCAAGTTTCTGGTGGTGACTACTTCTACTTTTATTAATAGTAATCATTTCTGTGAGGTTTTTGTTTTTTTTTTTTCTTAATTTGGGTGATCATTCTTGGATGACTTGAGAGGGTGAGGGCTGAGCATTTGAGACAGTGCCGATTGGAGCAACACAGAGAAAGCTGTAATCAGTTTGCAGTTTACCTATAAACCATTGGTTAAGGCTGCTCAGATTAAATCAGATTTTAACTCCACTCTGAAAATCTGAAGCATACATAGAACCAAATATAGGAGTACTGGCCTGATTACTTCATTGCTTTCTTCTCCCACTATCCCTGCCAACTGTTCTCTGTTTCACAATTGCAAAGGATGTCCCCCACTTGTCACTTTTCTTATAAGCTATGAAATGAAGAGACTTGAGAAGAAAGCAGCTCAGAAATCAGTCTCTGTGGTTAAGGATTTGCATCTCAAATTGAGAACCAATTTTTCTTCTTCTTAAATTGTTACCCAGAGCTAATTTGCTGACAGGGCAAACAGTTGAACCAAAATGGACGATGAATTGTGTCGGGGACTAGTATAAAGGCAAGCATCAGTTTACCAAAGTAGCAAACTCCTGGGCAGGTTGCAGGGTGAAACCAATAGGCTATTAGCTTAAACCACTCTGTTTTAAATTCCTATAGCTGGAAGTGGTTTTTTTTTTTTTTTTTAAAGACTTTATTTATTTGACAGACGGAGATCACAAGCAGTCAGAGAGGCAGGCAGAGAGAGAGGAGGAAGCAGGCTCCCCGCTGAGCAGAGAGCCCGACGCGGGGCTCGATCCCAGGACTCTGAGATCACGACCTGAGCCGAAGGCAGTGGCTTAACCCACTGAGCCACCCAGGCGCCCCAGCTGGAAGTGTTTTTTTAATTTAAATTCAGTTAACCAACATGTACATCATTAGTTTTTGGTATAATGTTCAAGAATTCCTCAGTTGCACATAACACCCAGTGCTCATAGCATCATGGGCCCTTCTGAATGCCCAGCACCCAGTTATTCCATCCCCCCAACATCTCTTTATCTGCAATTCTCAGTTTGTTTCCCAAAGGCAAGAGTCTCTCATGGTTTGTCTCCCTCCCTGATTTCTTCTTACTCGGTTTTACCTCTCTTCCCCTATGATCCTCTGGTGTCATTTCTTATATTCTACATGTGAGTGAAGCCATATGGTAATTGTCTTTCTCTGGTTGACTTACTTCCCTTAGCATAATACCTTCCAGTTCCACCCATGTCAGTACAAATGGTAGGTATTCATCCTTTCAGATGGTTGAGTAATATTCCATTGTATATATGAACCACATCATCTTCATCCATTCACCTGTCAAAGGACATCTTTTTTTTTTTTTTTTTTTTTTGGGCCATCTTGCCTCCTTCCACAGTTTGACTATTGTGGACATTACTGCTATAAACATATGGCAGCAGGTACCCCTTCTTTTCATTATAGCTGTATCTTTGGGGTAATTAGAATATTCCTATGATAAACCAACATCATGTGTCATATTTGACAGTGAAATAGGTAATGCATTTTTATTATATTCTAAGATAATTCAAAGATATCTATTATGTCTATAATACAAATAAATAATATTTGTTGAATATTTATTGTAGGCCATGAACTGTACTAATTTTTTCACATACTTATTCATTTAACCTTCTCTTTGGCCATTTGAGGAAGAGACTATTAATAATCCCCACTTTGAAGATGAAGAAAGTGAGTCAAAAAGAGGCTGAGGTAATTTACTCAAGCAGGTTAACAGCCAGGATTTGTACTCAGGTAATCTGATTGCAGATTTTTTCCCCTTCCAAGCCCTGTTTATTTGGTGCCCCCTGCCCTCAGGCCTGCCCCAGTGATGTCTGGGTCCTGAGCTGCTCCAAGATCACTGGGTCTGCAGTGTCCATTCATGTCAACTTCTCCCTGCACTCCTGGGTGTCCAGGGTCCCAGATGACCACAGTATGGCCCATGGGCCTCAAGGGTTCACATGGCATGAAGCACACGAACCCATACAGCCCTTTCTCAATGCAGGGTAACCCATAGTGAATGACTGCTTTTCCTACTGAGTGGCCTGGGACTTGGGGGTCAATGATGGGGTCCAGATGTCAGGTAATACTTTGTTCTTGTCCTTGCTTGTGGGCCAAGTGTCATGTCATCTGGGCTGTTCCCTGAGACAGCCTTGGGTGTGAAGGGGTTGAGGGGTCATTGCTTAAGGGCTACCTCCTTCTCTATGAGGCCCCACACCTGCTTCTGGACCCCTCCAACAATTTCTGTTCCTCATGCGTGCACCTCACTGCTTCTCCTAGACCTTTATCTACTGGAGATCTCTAACTTCTGATGCAAGATATGCTCCAGGATTATCTCTCACTCACACAGAAAGCAGTGTGGGGGGACACCAGGGTCATGGCAGGACTGTAGAGAGAGGCAGAGGCTATTTAACCCTTGACAGCTCCCTGGCCTGGTCAAATATTCTGGATCCTGTAGATTGAGGAGCAGTGTCCTCCTCATTCTCAACAGTAGACAGCTCCTGAGGTGCGTTTCTTGTTGTCCTTCATTCCTTCCTGGCTTCTTCAGTTGGGCCCCTACACCAGAAAGGAACCAGAGAATTTTGTCATGTTAATTTAGTCAGTGCTCTTCTGGTTGGCATTTTTGTGCTTTTCTTCCTCAACCTGTTACTATTAACCTGTCTGTTTTTCACATGGAAGGTTGGCATTTTGTTATTGCTTTTTATTCTGTTTGACAATCTGTTTTTTACTTGGGGTGTTTAGACAATTTGTATTTAATGTCATTATTGACATGGTTGGATTTAAATCTGCCATCTTGCTATTTGTTTCCTCTTTGTCCTATCTGTTCTTGGATACTTTTCCTTTCTTTCTCTCTCATTTTTTGGGTTAATTGAATATTTTTTTAAATACTATTGCTCATAAAAGCTCACTCTATATTCAGATGGACAAACTTTTGTCCTTATACAAGATTTATTTTTCCAAAAAACAAATGATTTGCCCAGATAAAGTGAATGGCAAGTTTCCTGAAGATAGTAGTGAAGTTATTTATGAGGTCGCAGTCCTTCTGTAGGAAGCTCTTTTGGAGAAAACAGTATGCTGACTTAGGTCATCTCAACTCTCAGCCCATTGAGCCCATTAAGTTTAATTTCTCCAGGGTAGGAGAATTGATAAAGTCTGGCATTGCTACACACACAAATAACACACAGCAGTGAAAATTTGATGATTTTTCATTTTATACTTATTTAAACTGTTTGTATTGTACATATTCACATATTTTTAAAATTTTTTATATATTTATTTATTTTTTAAAGATTTTATGTATTTATTTGACAGAGATCACAAGTAGGCAGAAAGGCAGGCAGACAGAGAGGAGGAAGAAGGCTCCCTACTGAGCAGAGAGCTGGATGCCGGACTCCATCCCAGGACCCCGAGATCATGACCTGAGCTGAAGACAGAGGCTTACTTAACCCACTGAGCCACCCAGGTGCCTCCACATATTTTTAAAAAAATATTAGTGCAAATGCTAAACTTGAGTAATACTCAAAACATACTCTGCTACCCTCTATCCTTTTTAGTCACGTATCAACTAGCATTCAGTAACCTCTAACATGGGACATTTTCAGATTGCCTCCACACTCCAGCCCTGGGTTTTATCTCTGCAAGATGTGGAGAAACTGTGTATATGACCGGTAAAGCTCCTTACAGAATTAAATGATTTTGTAAGTATATTTGAATCTGTCAAATACAGACTTCTTGGTTTCAATTGATTATGTTCTAATTACTTATTCGTGATCCTAAGACTTCAATTAGGTATGATCTTAAATAGGTTTGATAGAATTTTCCGGTAGGTGATAGGAACAAAGATCAAGAAACACCTCTTCATTTTAGTGAGTGGGTGGAAATATGAACATGTTAACCTTTTCCTTCTTATAAAAAGTTTTTTCTGGATCTGAAGATTTTTCACACGTGTAATTTTTGATGTTTTTCATGGAAGATTTGCCTTAGTAAGGATTACGGCTTTCAGGATACTGGAAACTGGATTAACTCTCCTCTCTCCTTCAATGTAGGAATTAATTAGTCTTTGATTTCTCTCTATGTAGTTAACATTCACAGCTGACATAGGAATGATTTTTGCAAATATCTTTTTGGCAGACTGTGTTTTTCTGTGATTTTCTACCAGCATTTAACATCACAGAGATACTGTTTCACCCATTAATCAAGGGTAGCCTGTGTGTTATGTGAAATCATGTAGACACAGCCGTGGGGACCTGGAAGTAATGTTAATGAACTTTGGTCGCTCTGCCAGAGCACACAGTCTCTGACATCCTGCCTCGCCCTCCTTTTCCTTCTCATTCTTCTTTAACCTAAACCCCCAGCCAGACACTATTAAGACTTCTCTCATTTTCCTGGCCCTCAGAATGCTCAGACTACAGCCATCAGGTCCAGACTGCTCAGTTCTAAGATTTGAACGTGCTAGATAAGGAAACGTCTAGGCAGGGCTATTGCATCTGACTGTAGCCTTAAGTCCCCAAAGACACAAGGCCTCCCGGAAACCCTCTTCAGATGCTAATATGCACACAAAGTGCCTTTGCCCCAGCTGGCCTTCACCTGCAGCCCTGACAGGCAGGAGCCTCCTGGTTTCCATAAAAATAGGAAGGGCACACATGGTAAATGGCAGAGATCTAGTACAAGCTATAAAAATTATTTAAAATTGGCTTCCAGTCAGTTAAAACTAATTGCTGTGAACACAAAGCCCAGCCAGGAGCCCCCTTTCTGTTTTCCCTTTTTTGTAATTAGCTTGAGACAGGGAAGCTTGAATCTGCTGCTAATGTCCATACCTAAAATTAAATGATGCCACTAAATTTCAGATGTCGCCATTGTTAATATTCACATATGCTTGAAGCACAGGAGAAGTGTGTTACCTGGTAGTATGAAAAATATTAATGGTTCATTTTATAATTGTTCCTGCATTTCCTTGATTTTTATGGGAGCATTTTGTTTAAATGTAGCTTATTGTTGTTGTTGCTAGTCCTACAGTGGGTTTTCTGTTGCTGCTTAGTTCATAAGCCATTCATTCTATGTGTTGTAAGTCAGATTTGCAAGTGAAAAGTTACTTAATTCACCCACATCTTCCAGGACTTAGTAGGCTGACAACATTACAAGGCAAGATGACTCCTCCTTTTCTGCCCTTTTGTGTAATTAGTTTAGAGAATTCCTCTGTGATCCCTTTCCTGTCCATCCCTTTTCTTTTCATGTGGTATGTTTCATAGACTATCAGTGAGGAGAGCAGAGGGCTCCTGTTAGCAGATCTCAGAACTCTGTTCCTACTTCTCCCAAGTTTGTAACTAATTCATGAGACCCTTTGTTGAAAGACAATCTTAATTCAAAGCAGTAATTCCCCACTTTAAGTTTAAAAGCCATCTTCGACATTAAAAAAAATTATTCAAGATTTCAGATGCCTCTGAGAACGGTCAGGGAAGATACTTATTAGGTTTACAGTGTGTAGTACATATATGTAGGCATTCTGGCATTCTTCTCAAAAATCTCTCTGACCTTTTCAGGAGCCCTCTGTCTCTTCTTTCCATTCAGGAACTAAGGAAACTCAGGGAGGCAGAAGGCTAGTGTTCTGTGTATATTCAGTCATTTGTGTTGTTCTTGACATTTCATTTAACCTCCCCATGCTTGTTTCTTCGCTGTAAAATTAAGGGTGACTTATACCTGCCATATTTACTTATCTCAGTGTGGGGCAGGAGGGAAGGGAGACTCAGGAGACAAGTTGACTAAGGTAAAGCCATTTTGGCTTTAGGGCGACCCTTAACCTAAAAGTCAGCACGTCATAAACAGAGTCACAAGATGTGACTCAGAAGACCACAAGACCCCACTCCAGCAGACAAGACATTCTTAAAATTGCTCCCTGTGAGTAATTTCACAATCCTAAGACAATGGAAAAACTAACACCCGAATGTAAATGATAAACTCAAAGCTAAAGGGTGGGCCCCTTCTTATTTGGCTAACTAATTTAAAAAACTTATACCCTCCATTAGAGGCAGAGGAGAGACTATTCCTTTATCTCTGAAGTAGCTCCTTTCCTCCTTCTATTCTTAGTAAATCTGTGTCCCTCTCTATAATGGCTTGCTCTTAAATCCGTTCTTGAGCAAAGCCAAGAACCTTCTTGGTGAGAAGCATGAGGTCCTCCCTTGGGGTCTCATCCATACTGCATCAATAGGTCATATAAAAGTTATACCTGGTAAGAATGGCCAAAAATTTGCTTTCAGAAGTACAAAGCCACTACAGGTATCTCCTGCTTTTCCAAAGATCATGTTACATATGGCATTTTCCTTTTACAAGAAAACCTGCATTAGTGCCCATTTCCAATAATCGTGAGAAATTCAAAGAGATGCAGTAAGCCAGTATAGAGGCAGTGAGCAGCCTGAGCAGAGAGAGGGGCACCGCCAGGCTCCTTGCCCCGGAACTGCACTGAGTGTCAAGCCACCCTAGCTTTGAGCTGTGTCTGTGACCATCTTTACTTTATCTCGATTTACTTTGCATCTTTTAGCTAGATGTGTCCTAAGGTATTAGAAAAGCCAAAAAGAGGTTATTTTTGAGTCTAGGAACACTAATTTTTTTTTTCATATAAATTAAGGGTAAGTTGCTTTAATGTATGCCATTTTGGCTTAGGAAGGTTTTCATAAGAATTCTCTAATTTTAGATAGTGGAGGACACATGTATTCAGGGAACTATTATTTACATAAGGCTAGACATTGTGTACTTTGACAAAGGATTAGGTACTATATATATATATATATATATATATATATATGAAATATATATAGGATAAGGTACTATATATACATACACACACACACAAACACATATATATATATAATGTGTATATTCTTTATATATATAAAGAATCTCAAAGCTTTCCTTACCTGGTTTTTTAGGAGTATATATAAATTTATTCTCCTGATTTTCATTAGACCTCAGAAGAAAGAATTTAGACAAAAAGAACCACCTTCTTTTTTTTTTTTTTCTTTTTTCAATTTGCCATAGTCAAAAACATGAATTCAAGCACATACTTCCTGCCAGGCATAGTGCTGGGTTATGAGGATACAGAAACAGTTACTTTTAAATCAGTAGACTAGAACATTCTTACATGAAATATTTCCCCTTTTCCTCTCTTTCCCTCTATCTCTTTCCTTCTCTTTCCTTTTTGCCATTTTTCCCACTTTTTCACCCCAGGGAACAGCTTAACATTTATTAAATTGTAAATATTCAAGTTGAATACTTATTGTTTTTAGATCCAGGTTTTATAAGTTCCAGGAATAATAATGCTCTTGTTAATGTAGTTTAGGATTCAACTGTTTATTCTTTGGGGTTTTGTATCATCATGCACTACAAGGAGAAATACATTACTTTGCATGTTGAAATTGTTCCCTTATTAACATCAGCTTCACTAAGTAAAGAAACAGAAGAATAAATGGAAAAAATCCATATCTTCCAGTACATCCAGCTATTATGACTCTCTCTTAAATATCACCTCAAATCACTTTGGCATTAATATCTACCTTACACCAAAATTTTTACCTATACGTATTTTCTTTATGCTGCTTGCTTTAGCTATTAAGTATTAATTGAGTATACCATTATTAATGAGACCTAACTGTATGAAAAAAATGAAGGATCCTATAAAGTTGTAGGCAGATTTTCTTGTTGGCTGGTTGGAAACTGGATATTTTACCATGAAATTCCAAAGTTCCTTTACTTCATTTAAAATTGAACTTAAATCCACTTCTTATGCCTCCAAGTACTAATAGCTCTTCAAAGTGCAGACTCAAAAGGAGGTTTTCTGGTTCTCTGCAATAATAAAGCTGCAAGTGGTTTGAGGGAGAATGGAATAATACTAGGTGAGTAGGTGTTGACTTAATAATGACACAGAAGAGTAAATTATACCATAAACAAGTGTTAAATATATGGAGAATATGGATAATGTTATTTGATAGGGCTGCATCAGGGTGCTTTGTGGCATACTTGTACAAAGGATAAAACAACTTCATCAGATGTATGTTAAGTCATAAAGACCACTTCTGCTTCCTATCCTCATTTGGAATACAACTAAAGCCCCTGGACATTATTGTGGTGTAAAGCCTGAAATGAAGATGCAATATTATCTGCCTTAACATTGGGCTGAAAAGATTAACAATGAGTTCCCCTGCTCTCACCAGATATATTCTCCACCCAGCAGGAAAGGCTCCCCACCCGACTCGTTCCCTATCAGCCAGCCCAGCTGCTCTCCACCTGGCCCTCAACCTAATGGATTTCACTTCCCTGCCAGCCTACAGAATTATTCAGACAAGTCAATCACATCCTCCCATGGGAGCCAGAGATCACCTATCTCTGCCTACTGCAAAACCTGCCTCCCACAACCTCAGCTGGTTTACTCTGTTCTCAAATGCATCTCTTCTGTGACCCTGTGTGGCTGGTGGCATCTAGAGATTTTAGTAGTCAAGGAATGCGTGGTGGTGAGTTCCCTGGGTTTTCTGTCTGTCTCCCATGTCTTAGATTTAGAACTGAAGAGGATAGCAACTTGGAAATACAATTGTTGGGTGGTAAACAAACAAAAAAACAAAAAACAACCAAAGCCTGTTCTCTTTAGTCAACAGACCAAGAAAAGGGGCAGACTAGGCAAAAAAAAAAGTTAGACAGTAACCATGGTAGTACAGCCAAACGTCACAGGAAATCTATGGCTCCCACCCTCACACATAGCCAAAAATCTAAGTAGGAAACCTAGAGTTCCACTCTTACCAGGCTGCAATGAGGCACACCAGCTTCCTTGTCAGAGTGGTGTCGGAGAAAGCTGATTAGGGAGGTGGACCTGTTACTTGAGTGATAAGAACCTTCACCCTCTTGTAATATTAGTGGAAACCATGTGGTGACCTTGACCGTCCACCCCTCTTTTCATAACAGTAACTAGGGAAACCTCCCCTTCTAACAAGGGTGGTATCAAGAGACTCCTGATGGGGACCCAGAACTCTAGTCTCCACCTACAGTACAAGGTGCTTGTCCTACCCTTATCCTAGTTATATTAATGGACACCAAGTGGGGAATCTGGTTCTGCCTCTATCTGGCATTAATACAGAAACACTCCTCCTTCCCTTCTGAAGCGATCTCAGTAAACCAGCTAAAACAGAAGGTTTACATAAGAACCAGAGTCTCAAAACGGAATACCCCTGAAATCCAGGTTTCAATGAAAAATCATTATAAAAAGGAATTGGGAAAATTTCAACCAAAGAAAAATAAGTGAATAGATATCAACACTAATGTCAATACATGACTATAGAAATTGATACAGAAGACATTTCACAGAATTCAGCTTCTATTCATGATTACAAACTCTTATTAAACTAGGAACAGAAGGGAACCTCCTGAACCTGACAGAAAACATCTATCCCTAAAGGTAGTATTATAGCAAAGAGTGAAAAAGTGAATGTTTTCTTCCTGAAATCAGATCAAAAGGAAAGTCATCTGCTCTCATTTCTAAGTATAAAAATATTAAGGGTAAGTAATGGTGGCCTGGGTGGCTAAGTGGGTTAAAGCCTCTACCTTCGGCTCAGCTCATGATCTCAGAGTCCTGGGATCGAGCCCCACATCGGGCTCTCTGCTCACCCCTGCTTTCCCCTCTCTCTGCCTGCCTCTCTGCCTACTTGTGATCTCTGTCTGTCAAATAAATAAATAATATCTTTAAAAAATATATTAAGGGTAAGTAAAACTATCCTTAGACCTATTCTGTGTAGAAAATCCTATAAAAAGAACAGAAGCAACTTCTAGAACTAGTAAGTGAGTTCAGTAAGGTTACAGGATACAAGATAAACATAAAAAAATTAATTTCTGTATTGTAGCAATAAATGTGTGGATACTAAAATTAAAAATATAAATCCATTTATAATTGTTTAAAAAGTTTGGGTAAATCAAACAAAACATACGTACTCAAAACCACAAATTGCTGATGAAAAATATCAAAGAAGAGCTAAATAATTGGCATGACGTACAACATCCATAGATCAGAAAACTCAACGAAGGTTACAGTTCTCCCCAAATTGACACACAGGTTTAAAATAATTCCCTTTAAAGTCCCACAAGGTTTTGGGGGGTATAGAAACAAAATATTCTAAAATTTAAACAAAGTTATGGATAAAGCTTCTGGATAAAAGGGACATGGAATCTCTTTATACTCTCTTTTCCCAACTGCATAGAAATATCTCTAAATTAAACATTTAAAATAATTATGCATATCTGGCTGCGTCCTTTTTATTTGACCTGTAATTTTTACATAAGCTACCAAATGTTTCCACAAGGAGATCTTTAAGACTGCAGAATGGTTTTCACTGTTATGCATTAAGTATTGCTACATATAGGATTTCTTGATGATTCCAGTTTGTAGAGGTCTTGGGTAAATTTTTTTAAAGGTATATATTTTTAAAATTTTTTAATTATTTATTTATTTGAGAGAGAGGGAGCACAAGCAGGAGGAAAGGCAGAGGGGGAGAGAAGCAGGCTCCCCCCTGAGCAGGGAGCCCAATTTAGGACTCGATCCAGGACCCTGGGGCTCAATCCCAGGTCCCTGGGATCATGACTTGAGCTGAAGGCAGACACTTACCCGACAGAGCTACCCGTTTTTAAAATTCATGTTTTTTCTGGTTCCTTAACGTCAGTGCTACTTTCTCACAAGTGGTATGCTTTTGATGCATAAGACAGTGCTTTCTTGGGACACCCCATATTAGAAAAGCCAGCAAAGTTCTTATGAGCTAGACAACCTTTCACCTTCATGCCACCAGAATGAGTCTCAGTGGGAAGTAATGAAGGTTCATTCGAAACTATCATTTAACAGTAATAATACAAAGAAAGCTCAGAGGAATGGAACTTACAGCCCATTCGTCATACCAGTAAACCACATTCACATTTAAAAGGGACTTCCTGTTTTTGCCCATTAAGTGCCCACAAGAGGTTCTGGGAGCTTTTGATTTATTACCTCACATTTTCAGCCTTCCCTTTCTTTTAATATATATAGCAAGTTCAAATCCCAAATCAATATGCATAGTACTGAATTTGGGACAAATGGCAAAAATCAAAGAGAAAAATAGTCATGAGACACAATTTTATAATCTTCTACTGGATGACAGTCTTACTAAAAGGCTAGTGATAATAAGGCATAAGTTTTCTTCTTTTCCTTCTCTTCCACAGTTTAGCACCAAGAGTTTCAGAGGCAGTCCCACAGGTAAGACCATATACATTTGGCACAGTGAGCCCCTAGATCCCAATTTCGTGCCTCTATGATGTTGTTGACACTGCTTCCTTGACCTAGATTACAATTATTCTTTCTCACCTGGGTGATTTGAAGTTATCTTTATCTCAGTGAAATATCTCACACTGATTATTCACCTTTTCCTCTGGGAAGTCTTTCTTGACTGCTTGAGGAAAGGGAAGGTGTCTTTCTCTTGGTACTCCAGCTTGCATATTTTAGAGCATTTTGCCATACTGTGTGGAAATTATCTCCACTAGGTTATGCACTTTGAAATGAGGAGCTAGGGTTTATCCATTTGTACCCCTGGTACTTTACAGAGCGTGTTCAGTAGATGTTGGTAGAATCAAGGCCATGTAAAACATGTATATGGTATACTTACTAGAAAAGTGAAAATAGATCTCACAAGTAAATGAGTTTATTAGATTTTTAGTGTGGGGAATCCATTTTTTTTTTTAATTCATTGGATAGCAACAGATGTAGTTTACTGGAGGTTTTCCATGTCTAAGCTTCTTTCTAAATGAGTTACAATGGCTACAAGATTTTAAGTGCCATGAGGACAGGAAATCTGTTGCTTTTGCTTACAGAATTAGCCCTCAAACAATGTCTTTGCTACCAACTTTGACAAAAAATTTGTTCAAGTAGATCAGTGAGTCAAAGAACATGCATATTGATTGTTTTTATATACACAGTTTAAATACCCTATAGAAATATTTTAAGAATTTATACATCCATCAGATGTCATTGCTCATATAAATAAATGCTTGTGTTGTAGTTTTAAAACAGTTATGGGTGAGAATCGTATTTTCAAATTTAAGTAATATAACTTGGAGGTTGTATGTGTCTTAGGGGAGACACACCTGGATTTGAAACCAAATATCATGATTTTATCCTGTGTGACCTCCAGAAGTTTATTTAGTATCTCTAACCCTCATCTCAAAAGTAGGATTAATAAGTAGTATCATCTTGTAGCAAGTTGGGGAGACATTCAGATAATATATTAATTGTAAGCTCAATGCCTGACACAATTGTTCAATAAATATGAGCTTTTAGTTTTAGAGGTATTAGTCTTTCATTACCAGTGAGATTGAACATTTGACTATGTCTGTTAAAAAAAAGTATGTTTGCTTTTGAGTATTATCTTTTCATTATCTTTATTAATCTACCTACTAGAGGTAAATTTCTCTTTATTACTGAGTTATTAAAGTTTACCATACATAAAAGATAACAAATATTTGTGACACATATTTTGAGTATTTTTACCTAATTTGTCCTGTTATATTGATAGTTTATTTTACTTTTACACCCAGAAAGGTAATAGTCAGTTTTGCTTTGCAAACATTTTCAATTCTCTGCACTTTCCTGCCTCCTTTGAAGTTAAGCAGAGTTCCATAACTTGCTTTGGCCAATAACATGTGGCCAGTAGTGATCACGAGAGCAACAGTGATTATGTCGTTTGGGGGCAAATGCTTCCACAGCCAGTGCCCAGTTTACTCTTCCATGCTGATCCGAACAGCATACACAGAGATGGAGACTGTCAGTCTGCATTCTCAAGGGACTAAAATGAATAGTACTCTCCCTCCCTACGAAACACATAAACAAGATGAACTTTTGCTATGTTGAGCTACTGAGATAGGAGGTGGCTTATTACGACAGAACAATTCAGCCTATCCTTACCAATGCAAGGATTTTGTTGGTTTGTTTGGTGATTTCCCCTACTCAGTTTTGTTGAGATATAATTGACATACATCATTGTGTAAATTTAAGGTGTATAACATAATGGTTTGGCTGAATATATTGTAAAATGATTGTCATAATAAATTTAGTTAGTATCCATCATCTCATATAGGTACAATGAAAAGAGAAAAAGGAAAAAAAAGTCCTTGCAGTGAGAATTTTTATGGTTTATTTTCTAAATAACTTGGTATACAGCAATGTTAACTATAGTCAGCATGCTGTACATTACATCCCCATACTTAATTATCTTGCAACTGGAATTTTGTAGCTTTTGACCACCTTTCTCCAGTTCCTCCTTCCACCACCTCCATCTCTGTTAATCACAAATCTGATCTCTTTTTCTTTGGCTTTGGTTTTCATTTTTTGTTTCTTTTCTGGATTCCACATGTAAATGAGATTTTAGAGTATTTGCATTCTCTCACTTACTTCACTTAGCATAATGCCTTCAAGGTCTATTCAGTTTGTTGCAAATGGCAGGACTTCCTCATTGTATATGGCTCAATAATATTCCATTGTGTGTGTGTATATATGTGTGTGTGTATGCAGTTGACACCAGAACAACGCAGGTTCGAACTATGCAGATCTGCTAATATGTGGATTTTTTATAGTACAGTGCTGTAAATGATTTTCTTTTATGATTTTCTAAATATTTTCTTTAGCTTTATTGTAAGAATACAGTGTAGAATACGTAAACCATACAAAATATGTTAATTGTGTTCTTAGTAGTGTTTCTGATCAATAGCAGGCTGTTAGTAGTTTGGAGACAGTAAAGTTATACACAGATTTTCAACTACATGGAGGGTTGACACCCCTCATCTCTGTTTTATTCAAGAGTCAGTTGTTTATACTATAGCTTCTTTATCCATTCATCCATCATTGGACATTTAATTAAGTTGTTTGCATGTCTTAGAAATTATAAATGATGCTACTATGAACATGGGAATACAGATATTTTTTTTAAATTAGTATTTTTGTTTTCTTTGGCTATATTCCCAGAGTTAGAATTGCTGGATCATATGATAATTCTATTTTAATCTTTGAGGCTTGTCTGTTACTGTTTTCCATAGTGGTTGTACTGATTTACAGCCCTACCAATAGTGCACAGAAAGATTCTTTTTTCTACTTCTGTAAAAAGATTAGAATTTTGAAAAGTATTGCCTTTGGATTTATTGATGACTTTTGGTAATATTGACATTTTAACAATACTCTTCTAACTCATGATCACAAGATATCTTTCTATTTATTTGAGTCATCTTCATTTTTATCTTTTTCTTTTTTTTTAATCGGTGCCTTATACTGTGCAGAGTAGAGCACTTTCATCTCCTTGGTTAAATTTAATCCTAAGCTTTTAAAAGTTTTATTCTGAAGTTTTTTGTTTTGATGCTATTATGAAATCACTTAGTATATAAGAACATTACTGATTTCTGTATGTTAATTTTATATCCTACAATTTTATAACTTTAGTGAATTTGATTAGATCTAACAAGACAGTGGAATATTTAGGATCGGATCTAACAAGATTTTGGTGGAATCTTTAGGATTTTCTGTATAAAATCATGTCATCCACAAATAGAATTTTACTTCTTCCTTTTCAGTTCTGATGCCTTTTATTTCTTCTCTTATTGTTTTGACAAGGTTTTCCATTACTGTGTTGAAAAAAGAGTAATGATAGGGGCACCCATGTCTTATTCCTGATTTCAGAGAAAAAGCTTTCAACCTTTCAGTTTTGAGTATGTTTAATTTTTTTTTAAAGATTTTATTTATTTATTTGACAGAGAGAGATCACAAGCAGGCAGAGAGGCAGGCAGAGAGAGAGAGGAGGAAGCAGGCTCCCTGCTGAGCAGAGAGCCCGATGCGGGGCTCAATCCCAGGACCCTGAGATCATGACCTGAGCCGAAGGCAGCGGCTTAACCACTGAGCCACCCAGGTGCCCCGAGTATGTTTAATTTTTGTGTGTTCATGAATGTTGCAGTTTTCCTCTTGTTACGTTTGTTTCATACCATTGTGGTTAAGAAGATACTTGATATGATTTCAGGCTTGTGAATTTGCGAAGATTTGTTTTGTGGAATGATATATGGTTTATCCTAAAAAAAAATGTTCCATGTGCTCTTGAGAAAAAAATATCTTCTCTGCTATTGTTGGATATAATGTTCTGTATTTATCTGTTCGTTTCATTTGGTCTATAGTGCTGTCCAAATCCCCTGTTTCCTTATTGATTCTCTGTCTAGATGACCTGTCTTTGTTGAGTGGCAGGGAGTAAAGTCCCCAGCTACTATTGTATTGCTATTTATTTCTCCTTTTAGCTTTAGTTTTTGTTTCATGTATTTAGCTGTTCTAATGTTGGGTGCATAAATATTTAAAATTGTTATATCTTATTGATCTACTGACACTTTTATTATTATATAATGACCTTCTTTGTCTCTCTTCACTATTTTTAAAGTCTATTTTGTCTGATATAAGTAGAACTATCCCTGTGTGTGTGTGTGTGTGTGTGTGTGTGTGTGAAGGGTTACTCTTTGCTTAAATTATCTTTTTCCATCCTATAACTCTGATGTTTTCTTTAAGGCTAAAGTGAGTCTTTTCTGCAGGTAGCATATCTCTTTAAATATTGTTTTCTTTTTAAATATATTCAGATTTTTGTGTCTTCTGATTGGAGAATTTAATCCATTTACATTTAAAGTAATTATTAGTAATTAAGGACTTAATATTTCCATTTTGTTCATTGTTTTCTTGTTGTTTTATAGACCCATTATTCCTTTTTTCTTATTCCACTGTCTGTGTGTGTGTTGATGTTTTGTGGTATCAGTGTGTTTTAATTTGTTAATCATGCTCTTTTATGTAATTACTTTTGTGTAATTTCTTTTTGTGTGTATGTGTGGTTACCATGAAGTTTATATAAAGTATTTTTAAAATTATTATTATTTATTTGACCAGGAGAGAGATCACAAGTAGGCAGAGAGGCAGGCAGAGAGAGAGGGGGAAGCAGGCTCCCTGCTGAGCAGAGAGCCTGATGCGGGGCTTGATCCCAGGACCCTGAGACCACGACCCGAGCCGAAGGCAGAGGCTTAACCCACTGAGCCACCCAGGTTCCCCCATAAAGTATTTTAAAATTAAAACAACTTATTTGAAATTAATAGCCTTGACTTCCTTTTTTAAAATTTTTTTAAATTTATTTTCAGCATAACAGTATTCATTGTTTTTGTACCACACCCAGTGCTCCATGCAATCTGTGCCCTAACACCCACCACCTGGTTCCCTCAACCTCCCACCCCCCCACCACTTAAAACCCCTCAGATTGTTTTTCAGAGTCCATAGTCTCTCATGGTTCACCTCCCCTTCCAATTTACCCAAATTCCCTTCTCCTAACTCCCCATGTCCACCATGCTATTTGTTATGCTCCACAAATAAGTGAGACCATATGATAATTGACTCTCTCTGCTTGACTTATTTCACTCAGCATAATCTCCTCCAGTCCCATCCATGTTGCTACAAAAGTTGGGTGGGTATTTATCCTTTCTGATGGAAGCATAATACTCCATAATGTATATGGACCACATCTTCCTTATCCATTCGTCCGTTGAAGGGCATCTTGGTTCTTTCCACAGTTTGGCGACCGAGGCCATTGCTGCTATAAACATTGGGGTACAGATGGCCCTTCTTTTCACGACATCTGTATCTTTGGGGTAAATACCCAGGAGTGCAATGGCAGGGTCATAGGGAAGTTCTATTTTTAATTTCTTGAGGAATCTCCACACTGTTCTCCAAAGAGGCTGCACCAACTTGCATTCCCACCAACAGTGTAAGAGCGTTCCCCTTTCTCCACATCCCCTCCAACACCTGTTGTTTCCTGTCTTGCTAATTTTGGCCATTCTAACTGGTGTAACCATTCAATGTGGTTTTGATTTGAATCTCCCTGATGGTTAGTGATGACGAACATTTTTTCATGTGTCTGATAGTCATTTGTATGTCTTCATTGGAGAAGTGTCTGTCATATCTTCTGCCCATTTTTTGATATGATTATCTGTTTTGTGTGTGTTGAGTTTGAGGAGTTCTTTATACATCCTGGATATTAATCTTTTGTCTGTATTGTCATTTGCAAATATCTTCTCCCATTCTGTGGGTTGCCTCTTTGTTTTCTTGACTGTTTCCTTTGCTGTGCAGAAGATTTTGACTTCCTTTTTTGTTTTTTTGTTTGTTTTTTGCAGTATTCTGAGATTTTTTGTTGAAGTATAATTCCTAATCTTTACACTTTTACTTCTCTACTCCCTCACGTTTTGGATGATTGATACTACAATTTACCTATTTTGTAATATTGTGTAACTAAGATTATTGTAATTATGGTTATTTTTACTACATTTTTTAAACTTTTAATTGATTTACATTTTTAATTACATATTCATATTCATTAAATATTACATATTCAATTGCAACTGTTGTAATTGAATTATGCACCAATGTTACCATATTATAGGATCCAACTTTGACTGTATATTTACCCTTATTAGGGAGTTTTCCATTATCTTCTTATGTTTTTTATGATGTTAATTTGTGTCCTTTTATTTTTCATTCATAGAGCTGCCTTTAGCATTTTTTGTAAGATCTAATAGTAATAAATTCTGTCAGCATTTGTTTGTTATGGAGTTTTATCTTCATTTCTGAGGAACAGCTTCACCTGGTATAGTATTCTTGCTAGACAGTTTTTGGGTTTTCTTTTGTTTTTGTTTTCCTCTTTTTCTTTCGTATTTGAGTATGTAATCTCCTCTTCTGGGATAAGCAGTTTGTGTTGAGAATTCTGACAGTTATCTTATGAGAGTTCCCTTATATGTAGCCTTTCTGTTTTGCTGCTTTTAAAATTCTTTTTGTTTTTGAATCTGTCAATTTAACTGTAATGTGTTCTGGTGTAGCTCTATTTGTGTTTAACCTACTTAGGATACTTTGGGATTCCTAGACCTGGATGTCTATTTCTTTTGCCTGGTTTGAGAAGTTTTTAATCATCATTTGCTTTAAATATACTTTCTTTAGCTTTCCCCACTTGGTTGTGGTGAATAATCCTTTTAATGTACTGTTGGATCTATTGGCTAGTAGTTTGGTGAGAATTTTTGCATCCGTGTTCATCGAGGATATTGGTCTGTAATTCTCCTCTTTGGTTTGTAATTCAAACCAGTCTTTGTCTAGTTTTGGGATCAAGGTAATGCTGGCCTCATACAGTTAGTTTGGAAGTTCTCCTTCATTTCTATTTTTTGGAACAGTTTCAGGAGAATAGGTATCAATTGTTCTTTAAATGTTTGGTGGAATTCCCCTGGGAAGACTTCTGGCCCTGTGCTCTTGTTTTTTAGGAGATTTTTGATGATTGCTTCAATGTCCTTATTGCTTATGGATCTGTTCAGGTTTTCTGTTTCTTCCTGGTTCAGTTTTGGTAGTTTATATGTCTCTAGGAATGCATCCATTTCTTTCAGATTGTCAAATTTGGTTGTGTATAGTTGTTCATAATATGTTCTTAAAATTGTCTGTATTTCTTTGGTGCTGGTTGTGATCTCTCCTCTTTCATTCATGATTTTATTTATTTGGGTCCTTTCTCTTTTCTTTTTGATAAGTCTGGCCAGGGATTTATCAATCTTATTAATTCTTTAACCAGCTCCTAGTTTCATTGGTTTCTTCTACTGTTCTTTTGGTTTCATTTCATTGATTTCTTCTCTGATCTTTATGATTTCTCTTCACCTGCTGGTTTTAGGCTTTCTTTGCTGTTCTTTCTCCAGCTCCTTTATATGTAGGGTTGGGTTGTATACTTGAGACTTTCTTGTTTCCTGAGAAAGTCTTGTATTACTATACACTTTCCTCTTAGGACCAACTTTGCTGTGTCCCAGGATTTTGATCAGTTGTTTTTCATTTTCATTTGTTCCCATGAATTTTCAAAATTCTTTAATTTCCTGGTCGGCCCATTCATTCTTTAGTAGGATGCTCTTTAGCCTCCATGTATTTGAGTTCTTTCCAACTTTCCTCTTGTGATTGAGTTCCAGTTTCAGAGCATTGTGGTCTGAAAATACACAGGGAACGATCCCAGTATTTTGGCACCAGTTGAGACCTGATTTGTGACTCAGCATGTCATCTGTTTTGGAGAATATTCCACGTGCACTAGAGAAGAATTAAATCTGTGAAGTCCATATGGTCCAGTGTGTCATTCAAAGCCCTTATTTCCTTGTTGATCTTTGCTTAGATAATCTGTCCATTGCGGTGAGGGGGGTTTTAAAGTCCCCTACTATTATTATATTATTGTCTATGTGTTTCTTTGATTTTATTATTAATTGGTTTATATAATTGGCTGTTCCCATGTTAGGGGCATAGATATTTAAAATTCTTAGATTTTCTTGTTGGAAAGACCCCGTGTGCTCCTGTACTGCCCCTTCCAGAGGAGAAAGGTGAGTCTCCCTGGATCTGCTGCTTGTTGGATCCCCACCTGCAGAGCAGTGGACTGACTGTACCTCAGATCACTGTTTAAAGTAATCCCAAGCTGAGAGCCCCCTCCTTGGCTTTGTCTCTGCTGCTGGCTTCTCTGCTCTGTTACCTGGGAGCTCTGCCATACTCAGGCCCCCCTGGTGTTTCTGTAATCCCATGGGTCCTGAGACCACACTGTCCCAGCGAGGGCTCCAAAGGGCTCTGGAGCAATGTCCCTCACTGGAGCATACTTAAAATTTCCAATATTGTGCTCTGCTGCTCTACCACTTGCCAGGAGCTGGCCCCTCTCCCTGTGGTCTATCTTTCTGTATAGCACCCAGATCCACTTCTCCACATGTCCTACCTTCCAGGAGGGGGTTGTTTTCTGTTCCTAGAATTGATGCTCTTCTTCTTTTCCATCTCCTATTGGGTTTGTAAATTTTCATAAGAGTCCGATAACTACCTGAGTTCCTGGGACCCGACGATATTTAGATCTCCTATTCTTCTGCCATCTTGCTTCTCCCCTTCACCCCATACTAATTTTTTTTTAAATTAGAGTATAGTTAGCAAAGAATGTTACATTAATTTCATGTAGGTGTGCAATTTAGGGATTTGACAAATTTTTACATTATATTCATCTCAAATATAGCTACCATCTGTCCCATTACATCACAATTACAGTATCATTATTTTCCTTATGCTCTGCCTTTTATTCCCATGACTTATTCATTCCATAACTAGAAGCCTGTATCTCCCTCTCCCCTTTACCCATTTTGCCCAACCCTTTAACCGTCTCCTCTCTGACAACCATCAGTTTGTTCTCTGTATTTATAGGTCTGACTCTGCTTTTTGTTTTATTCTTTTTTGGTTTTAGATTCAACTTATGAGTGGAATCATAAGTTATTTGTCTTTCTCAGTCTTACTTATTTCACTTAGCATTATACCCTGTAGGCCCATTCATGTTGTCTCAAATGGTATGGTCTCATTCTTTTTTATGGGTGCATAATATTCCTGTGTGTGTGTGTGTGTACACACGAGCACCACATTTTCTTTATTCATTTATGTATAGGTGGACACTGTTCTTGCAACACTTACATTAAAAACAAAAGCATCAGCTTCGTTTGGCTTTGTTGAAGTTTGTCCATGGCCTAATAATCTCCTTCACATACATCCAGTGTTCCATTCTCCAGGGAATTTATTTTCAAGATGAAGGCCTTGAGATATAGTGCCACAGCTGAAATAAAGTTCTTATTTTGCTCTTGGACTGTACTTAAATATGAAAATTATTTTTGAAAGATTATCTTAAAATAAATTGTATTTATTTAGTGAGCTCATATTATTTACAAGTTATTGTGGTAGGTGCTTGAAGATTATGTAAATAAGACATAGTCCCAGTCATTAAGGATTAGAATTTAACCGGAAAACAAAATAGTCACAAATAAAGATTTAACTAATAATTCAAGTGCCAAATGAGGATGCTATGTGAGTTTAGGTAAACAGATCATTGGTGATACTGGTACTAATAAAATTAGTGAACATTTATATAGCATATATTATGTTCAGGGAAGTACTCTGAATACTTTACATATATTAACCCACTTTAATTTTCACAGTAAATCCATGTCATAGGTACCTATTATCTCCGTTTAAAAGAGATGAAAATTATATACTGATAGGTTAAGTAACTACATAAGGTTACACAACTGGCAACAGAACCTAGAATAGAATTCAGATTAGTAATAGTGTAGAATATAATGGTGACTAGTAATATGAATTGGACATGGAAGATGTTAATCACTAAAAAGATAATCAGTAAGCTCTAGTTCATATGAGTCAAAGTTTGAAAGTAGAATATCCAAAACTAGTTCAGTCTTGTGGGATCTAAGTATAAAATGAACATGTAATTTATTTTTTCATGGATCCAGTTTTGAGAGCGAAAGGGGTTGCTAATTGGATATGATTTGGACATGAGGCACAAACTGTGCTCTTTTGCAAACTGAGACCCATAGTCATCCTAGTTAATACCCCTCGCTTATTCAAAACAAGGATCCTCATATTCTTAAATTGTTTCTGGCTATGGTAATTGTGTGATCAGGACTGCCTAGCCCAAATCAAGTTGTACAGAATGTGGAAGAGAAAAATAAGCTATAGCTCTGCTCTCAGGTTTGTTTCAATTTCTGCATTTCAGTGCAATTATCTTTGACAGTCTGAACTCCTAGACTTTGGTCTTTGCCTTCTTAGAGCTATTTTTCTTCTTTCACTGTTTTTGCATTAATGAATTTTATGGACACAAACTCTGACCTGCTTGAACTTATGCAAGCCACTTGATCCTTTGGGGTATGTCAACAGCTGCAGAATCTGACCTACACACTGTTTGACTTATGGAACTTGTCAGACTCTTCTTGCAGAGCCAAAATTATATCTTTTGTGTAGTCCTAGCTACTCTTAGCTAGATTTGGCTCTTTACAACCTATCAAAATGATGACTTTTAAATATAGTGTAGTTATGGGACAGAAGTTGGAATGGATCCTACATGAAGTAAAGACATTTTCCTGCATATGGGGTGTAGGGTTGGAGAGTGTGTTATTCATGGATTTTGGGCAGAAAAATGACAAGATGGAAGTAAAATAGATCTGCTGGGATATGTAGGATAGATCACAATGGGAGGCTGAGGATAGAAAACCAGTCAGGTGGACATATAATTGTCCATAAATAAAGTAGAAGATGTCCTATGGTGGCAGCAATGTGAATCCAAGAAAAACAGGTTGAAGAAATATTACAAAAGGAGAATTCTTAGAACACAGTGACTTTCCAAAGCCTGGAATGTGGCATAGAGTTCTTTGGGTTCAGTGAATCCGTGATTATTCTTGTTGACTTATTTTGTGTTCATTGGGTAAGGGAGAAAGTGCTACTATTTTTTTCTTTGTTTTCCCAAAGAATACATCCTATTAGAATCTCTCTCTCTCTCTCTCTCTTTTTTTTCATGTCTTTCAACCACATTTCCCTTCGCATTATCTCCTCCAGAGCCAATGAATCATTCAGCTTTTCATCTTCAAGATGTAACTTACTAGCTGGAATTGGCTGGCACAGGAACAGGCTTTAAGGGGTAGCTTTATCAGGTTAGCTAAGAGGGAACTGTGTTTCTATACATTTCTTTCTCTGTATGTTCCAGGTTAAGAATGGGAGAAATTTACATGATACTTAGAAGGTAGATGTGAAGCCTTAAGACATTTTTTTTAAGATTTTATTTATTTATTTGACAGAGAGAGATCACAAGTAGGCAGAGAGGCAGGCAGAGAGAGAGAGAGGAGGAAGCAGGCTCCCTGCTGAGCAGAGCCCGATGCGGGACTCGATCCCAGGACCCTGAGATCATGACCGGAGCCGAAGGCAGCGGCTTAACCCACTGAGCCACCCAGGCATCCCGCCTTAAGACATTTTTAATACTCTGAAGGTCAGTGCACAAATCGTGACAGCTTGCGCATGTTATTGCTAACCTGCTAGTTCACCCTATGAGCACTGGGCAGCATGATAGGTGCCAATAGAAGCAAGACTTTGACTAAGAATATGGCATGGAATAACCTGTGAAAATAAGGAATATAATAGGATTTCTTTTGGTTGCTTTTATGTGTGGTGGAGAACTTAGGGAAAGAAAATTATGAGCTCAGGGCTTTAAATTCCCAGCTCAAAGTCTGGGAAGAAACCAGGACATTCTAAGTCTGCCTGAAGGAAACCCTTCTCTCATATAGCCTCATGGCTGAGACTTCTGAATATTAAATCCAAAGTCTACACTTGGCACATGGTTAAATTGCCAATCTCACAGTTTATGTTAAAGTGAAAACATTAATTTGGAGGTAGTGCCTGCATTTATTGCCTTATGGCCCCCTCCTTACTCCCAGAGCCCATAGCATAGTATCTTTTAAGCTCTCTGCCTTTCTCTCTCTCTCTTCTCTCTGACCTTTGCTACTTTTATCACATCATCTCTGACTTGAAACCTCTGCTTCCCTCTTAAATACTTGTGATTATATTGAGTAAGCCTGGATAATTCAGTATAATCTTCCTATCTCAAGTTAATCACATTTGCAAAGTCCTTTTGGATATGTAACATGTTAACAGGTTTGGGACATTAGGACATGGATATCTTTGGGAGAACAGTATTTTGTCTACCATATAGCTCAATGAAATGTCTCAGGGTCCTTTGATATGAAGCAGTCAGGATGACCTTTTCAAAGTGAAGAGCGAGTTTTTTGTTGTTTGTTTTTTAATTAACATGTAATATTTTATTTGTCCCAGAGGTAGAGGTCTGTGAATCATCAGGCTTACATGTTTCACAGCACCCACCATAGCATATACTCTCCCCAATGTCCATAACCCAGCTACCTTATTCCTACCTCCTCACCCCCCAGCAACCCTCTGTTTGTTTCACAAGATTCAGAGTCTCTTACAGTTTCTCTCCCTCCCAATCCCATCTTGTTTCATTTTTTCCCTCCCTTCCCCACATGACCCCCTACCCTGCCTCTCAAATTCCTCATATTAGAGAGATCATATGATAATTTTCTTTCTCTGATTGACTTATTTTGCTCAGCATAATACCCTCTAGATCCATCCATGTCATTGGAAATGGCAAGATTACATTTCTTTTGATGGCTGCATAGTATTCCTTTATGGTTACATTCATAAAGGAATATATAAAGAGGATACACACACACACACACACACACACACACATATATATATTTCCTCTTCTTTATCCATTCATCTGTTGATGGACATCTAGGTTCTTTCCATAGTTTGGCTGTTGTGGACATTGCTCCTATAAATACTTGGCTGCATGTACCCCTTTAGATCACTAACTTTGTATCTTTAGGGTAAATACCCAGTAGTGTGATTGCTGGGTTGTTGGGAGTTCTATTTTCAACTTTTTGAGGAACCTTCCTACTGTTTTCCAGACTGGCTGCATGAACTTGCATTCCCACCAACAGTGTAGGAGGGTTCCCCTTTCTTCACTTCCTCGCCAACATCTGTCGTCCTTTTATTTCTCTGGAACGGGATTTTATTTCTCCAGAAAGGGATTCTCATATCTTCCATGTTTTTTTCGAGCCCAGCTAGCACCTTGAAAATCATCATTCTGAACTCTAGCTCTGACATATTACTAATGTCCGTATTAAGTAGGTCCCTGGCCATCGGTACTGCCTCTTGTTCTTTTTATTGTGGTGAGTTTTTCCACTTTGTCATTTTATCCAAATAAGAATAGATGAATGAGAGAACAAAATACTTAAAGGAAAACGATGACCCCAGAAAAATATCAACTAACCAAATCAGAAGAGACCTGAAACCAGAGGGAGGAGAAGAAGATTCTATTCTATCTGGAGAATAGAACAGAGCTACACACTTGACTTGGGATGTATTTTGGTCTATTGGAAGAAACTGCCTCCCAAAATTTTAAAGAAAAACTTTTGTATATACAAAAATAAGGTTAAACACAATGAACGGATGAAACATGACTGTAAAGATGAAAATTTAAGAAGATTCTAAAAAAGGAATTGATAAGAAGTTGGTTGAAAAATTATAAAAGGAAAAAGAGGAAAGAATGTGATCAGGCTGGAGATTAGAACAAAGCCATGTGCTAGCTTTAGGGTATATTTTGATCTCTTAGAAAAAATTGTATCCCAAAATTTTAAAGGTAAAAAAAAATGATATGTATACAAAAAATAAGGTTAAATACACTGAAGGGATAAAATATGATTATAACAATGAAAATTTTAAAAAGATTTTTTAAGTATTGAAAAACAGTTAAAAATTTTAAAATAGGAAAGAGGAAAAATTTTAAAAAATAGAATAAGAAAAAATAAAATTTAAAAAATTTAACTTTGAAAGACTAAAGGATCATGGTAGAAAAGCCATGAATTCTATGTGCTTTCCCCTACCTCTAGAGTTCCACAGTGCTAGTTGATCAGTGAAATTGGTCTTGGCTGGATGTTCTTGCTAATCTTCTTGGGGAGGGATCTGTTGCCATGATTCACCACCCTTGCTAGGGGCCAGGCTAAGTAATCTGCTTAGTTTGGGTCTCAGGAGCTTTTGTTCCCCGAATGCTTTTTGTACAGTTTTGGACGATGAGAATGAAGATGGTGGCCTTCTAGTCTCCGGCACTGTAGGAGCCAAGAGCTTGGGGTCCCACTCCTGAGTGTGCCCTCAGGGAAAAGCAGCCAATCCCTCCTGTCTCCCTGGTCTCTGGCAGCACTCCGAGCTCACCCAGCCTGTGCCCGAGCATTTCTGTCTCTGGCACACAGCTCTGTTTGGAGTTTCAAACCCAGCAGATTCTGCAGCATGCTCCTGTACCACCCCTCCTGGAGAAGTTAGGAGGGGTCTCCCTGGATCTGCCACTGTGGGGTCTCTCCTTGAAGAGCAGTGGCCCAACTGTGCCTTGGATCACAGTTTTATGGTAAGCCCAAGCTGAGAGCCTAGTCCTCAACTCCATCTCTGCAGCTGCTTCCTGGGTCCAGTACCTGGGAGCTTTGCCACACTGGGGCACTCCCAGTCTTTCTGTGACCCCGCAGGTCCTGACACTACACTGTCCCCACAAGGGCTCCACCCCCGCTTAGCCTCTGGAGCAAGTTCTACAAGTTCCAATTTTGTGCTCCACTGCTTTCTTACTTGCCTGGAGCTGGCTCCTCCCTCCACGTCCTATCTTCCTGTTGGTTTGGATTTACTTCTCTGCAAGTCCTACCTTCTGGATAATGATTTTCTGTTCCTGGAATTGCTGCTCTTCTTCCCTTCTAAGTCCTGTTGAGTTTGTAGGTGTTCAGAACAGTTTGATAACTATCTAGCTGAACTCCTAGGACTGGATGATATTTCGATCTCCTACTCCTCTGCCATCTTGCTCCTCCCTGAAGGACAAGTGTTTGTATCTGGCTCTTCCTAATTAGTAAGAATTATCCATAGTAATTGCATTTTGTATTTTGGAAGGAATGTGTATCTCACTTGGGTATTAGAGTACAACCATTTACTGAGTAATCTGAAAAACTACCAGTTTGGGTTTGGACAAGGAAGAAAAAGCTCTGTAATAGGTCCAGTGGGTGATGTAAGCTGCTCTGAATCCTGGACTATATGATCCAGTAGATCCAAGAGTGCTTGAAGTGTCAGACAGGAATGCCTTTGAAAGGCTCTTCTAAGCAAATTACAGTGCATCCCCTCAGGATTTTGGAATATCACTGTGCTAATCTCTGAAGATAATGATTATCATTTTGAGAAACTACTTCTGGCCCCAGGAGAGACTGAATACTTAGTCATGGACTACCTAATTTCTATAAGCCCTAAAATGCCCATTATGAAATATGTATTGTGTGTAATTCCATGCATAAACCTGTGTATACACAGCAGCACTTTATAATAAAATGGAAAAGGTATCTATAATATAGGGTTTAATCAGATCCTGCAGGCATTGGCACACTCATGAGTAGTGGCCCAAATACCCATGTCTTATACTTAAGCTGTATTTCCTTCTCCTTCTCAACATATACTTATGGTCTCGCAGGGATTTCCATACAAAAAAAAAAAAATGGTGAAACAAAATTCGTTCAGTGGGCATAATTTCAAGTGATGTGCTTGGATTTTGCCTGGGAGGAGGCATAGCCAGAGGTATGGATCTATGCTGATTCATATAAAGTACCAAATGGTTTGGCCAGATGGTCAGAAATTTAGAAAAAAACATAATTGTGTATTGGTGATGAGGAAGTCTGGATAAAATTTGTATTGATACACCTTTGCAGATTAGCAGGATTTGTGAGGTATTTGTATCATGTAAATGCTCACAAAGGAGTAACATCACTGAGGAGGACATGAATAATTGAGGGGGGAAGATAATGTATTCTATGGATACCAGTCAGTCTCTCTCCTTAGCTCCCTCTGTGTTTACCAAATGGGTTCATGAACAAAGCGGCCTGGCTGGAACGGATGGAAGGTTATGCATGAACTCAGCAACATGGACTTTCCCTCACAAAAGTTGATCTGGCTGCTGCCTTTGCTGAGTGCTCAATCTGTCAAAGGCAGAGATACTAAACCCATGGTAAGAGAAGATACCATTTTCTCATGCCTTCTTACAAAAGTCAGTGAAAGATTACTACAACCCAGTATAGGCAACACTGATAATGGCCCAAACCATTACCCTTAGATTATGGAGTGAGGGTTTAGATTACCTTACCAAGCAAGGAACTAAAGGTAACTGAGGTAGTTGCTAAGGGCTAAGGGAATATGGAATGAGTCATGGAAGAAGGTGATTCTAAGAAACATGTTGACCATGTGACAACTTATAAAAATGAGAACTATAATGGTAAGGAGTAAATCTACCTTATTTTGTTGTGAACATGTTTTCTACACTAACCAACTTAATTTTTTCCTCCTTTCTCTTTTTTTAAACCATCTAACATAATATGTATTAATACTATTTAATTTTATATTAAAAATATATATTATATTAAAATATAATGTATAAATAATAAAATATATACTTATAATAAATATTATAAACAAACATTTATTTAAATAAAAATATATAATATGTATTATATTAATATTATGTATTATATTAAAGGTGAGTAAGGGGATATGTCATAGCCAGATGAAGAATGAACATTCTTAAAGATGAATAAAGGACCTTGTATCCTCTTTGGCAGAAAGTATTAGCATGTCTTCAGTTTTATGATGGATAGTTGCAAAAAGTTAGGTAAAACATAGTTTTTCTTTTATTTGGAAGTTTTAAGTATGATTGAAAGAGGAGTATGTGGATGCCAAGGTAATAAGGGTGAATTCTACTAGCTGTGTACTCCTTCACATTAGGTAAGCTGAAATTATTATCTCCACAATTCCATTCCCCGTATACTACTTGATTAAGGTTGGTCACAGGAGAAATTTTTGTTCAATATTTTGAAAGTGAAAATAAAGCAGCAACCATTTTTTGTGCTCCAGAGGTTACTGTAAGACACAGGAACTATGGAGGCTCATGTATTTTGTTGCTGGTGTGTTGGTTTACCTTATTAGTGCAGTGTTATCACCAAGCCCTGCAACTTGTCTAGTGCCTGGCATATGCCCTTTCCAGGATCCCAGTGTTCTGGCCCAGGTTTGTGTGCAGATGCACTGTGAAGGACATCAGGCTCTCCTGAAGAGTATATATATCACCAAGGTAGGAAGCTATGAAATTTGGATGCATGTTATTACTCGATCCACATGGGATCCAGTTTGTTCTTGTGGGTTTTAGTTTATGTTTGTTTTTCCCCATTTCTTTCCTGATTACTGAGTGAGTTAGCCTATGGTGACTTCAACACAAACCAGTCTCAGAGGCGACAGTCTTGTGCAGAAGTCTCCACCAACTCCTGTATTAGCCTAAAACAGAATTTTCATGTCACTCAGAGTTTCTGCTTCTCTGGTCAAATTCTGACGGCTACACTTTACAGTCTTTGTTATATGAATAAATAAAATATGACTGATGAACTTTCAACTTTAAAGATAACACCTGTTTTAATTGTAGTCATGAAGTAAGAACATAGCAAATGTGCTGGGGGAAGTGAATAAAGTTGACACTCAGGAACACTGGTTAGCCAGGTCGAGAGGCCAAATAGGACATAGATGTGTACATGGAATTGAGATTCAAGAATGTTGGGGTTCTTTAGGGTTAGTTTCAGGTCTGCATAAGGAATACCTCATTCCATGGTGGGTCATAAGGACTCAGGAACCACTATGAAGACAATACCACTAGCCAGAAATGGGGGCTATTCAAGAAACAAAAGTGATGATAACCCCAAAGGATTAAAATATTTCAAATATTTTTTAAACATCTCAAATATTTTTAAATTCACAAATAATTTTTAAAAACTCACTATTGGAGGATGCTTGGAAGCTAGCTCATTACTTTGAAAACTGGTAAAAACAACAACAACAAAAATCAAACATTTAATCCTGGCTTTCTTATGTAACCTGTACCAGTGGATAACTAAATAATAGAAGAATACTTCATTTTTGACAGTATTTCAGCTAACAAAGTAGAAATGATACACTTAGCATTACTATTTTGTAGCATCTAATGAATTAATAGAGGTAGGCATTCTGCACTAACAGCCACTGACATTACATCATATTCTGAAATTACAAGAGGATGCATCCTAATGAAGGACGCACACTGCAATGCACACCACAATCTATGAACATTGCGGCTGAAGGTAGTTCATATCAATTTTTCCAACTGTCAATTTATAGTAAATAATAATTAATTTATTTTAAAAAGATTTTAATAAAATTTATAAAAGTGAATTATAAAAATTATATAATATAAAAATTATAAATAGCAAATTTATAAAAACTGAATAATAAAAAAAATAGAGAAACATGTAAAACTGTATAGAGGAGTGAACTCAGTAAAACTAAAAATCTGGGAAAATATAGAACAAATGGAACAGTTTCTCCAATGAAGGAACAGAGGTAGAGGGGAAATCTATAGATTAAAAGACAGTGTAAAGTCAGCAAAATCATTGACTTGTAAATTTACCGTGAGTACATATTATGGCATATATTATACTTCTGTTAATTTGGTTTAAAATATAAAGAGAAGTTTAAAAATCATTAATCAATGACTGGATCTTATTTGGAACTTATTCCATCAAACATTAACCAGTAATGGATATTTATGACACAATTAGAAATTTTAACACTTACCAGGTGTTTCATGAGATTAACACATTTTTTATTTTATTCTGCATTATACTGATATTGTGGTCATCTGGTTTTAATGCTGAAATACGTATTGTCTCATGCCTGCTTGCTCTGGGTGCTGTATGTCAATCTTTGACAATATGTTAGTTTATTTGTGTATAGATGCTTGTTTTAAATTAGTAGATTCTCAAATTGCTTTTCTTGCACATCTAAAATGAAAGTATTACATGTTAAAAAAAAAACCTTTATGTTTTCAGATATATACTGAAAAATAAAATGCAAATATTTTGATTTATCAAATTTAAATTGCATGTTCTATAACTGTATTTTGCAATTCCAGAGTATAAGTGGAGAGTGAGTACAAAATGGCCTTGATCTTTAAGAGATTTTGATAGAAAGGTTCCTTTTATGGGATCTAAAGGAAGACTTCACTGGGCTCCTCAGATTTAGCCTGCAGTTTCACTATGACACCAGTAGGGGAACTGCGGTAGTTCTTGAGGTGCTGGCTCAGTATTGTGTCAGGTAATCGTTGCCTCAGAGGCACTGTTTCCACAGTTCAGAAACATATTTTTAAACTAATACACACATACCACTCCAAATAGAGACATAGATCAAATACACAGAGAAAATAAACTTATTCAAAGTCACCTTCTTTTCTGAAGTGTTTTCCTAATTGGGGTAATTGCTAGGCTATTCAGAGTCACTTAAATTGTATGATTTTTTTTCCCTAAAAATTTTTCTTAAATAAAATGCACATCTTGAGAAGATGCATTTATTTCCTAGAAGCTTGAAAAAATATTTTTTAATGTACTTAGTTGATGCTTGATTGGAAGTGCATAACTGTGAATTTCTATCAAAGAAGTAGGTAGTTTTATGATCATTAATAATGGTTGTAGCTATGCAGGCCAAGACAATGATATGCGTAATTGAATCTCATGCCCCAGAGCACAAAGTGATTGCCATGACGAAGTTAGGGAAAAATGTCCTGCCCCGTGTAGAGCATTATGCATTGAATACTGAGGTAGATGGAGATGAAGAAAGATCACCTTTTCCTGAGGCATGAGGGATTTCATGCAGAAGACCATCTCATTGGATAAAACGGTGGCATTGGTTCTGCATTAAAATGAATCATGTTTTCTTTTCAACTTGCATGCTATGTAAGAGTATGGGTAGGATCATGACAAACCTGGGGTTTTAGGAGTGACAGCTCTTGTCTGGCACATTGAGCAGGCAAAGAAAACAGTCTTGAGGTACATAGAAGGAAGGACAAGGGAAGGAGGAAGAGGAGGAAAAGGAGGAAGGGAGGGAGAAGAAGGATGGATGACAGGAGTCCATCTTTGAAGTTCCAAAACCAGAGACATCTGAGAAATAGACTGAGCCAAACAGTGCTGGCATTGCCAAATACAAGCAAGAGAAAGACATTTGGTCATTCAAGAAAGGACCACCAGTAAGAAAAAAAATCTTTTTTTTTTTTTTTTTTTTTAACTAGTGGCAGCTCCTAGAGTACGGCAATCCTCATAGTAAGGAATGAGAGTATGCATGCACTACTCAAGCAGCTTTTCACTGAAAATAGGGCCATCCTTCTGAGCTCAATAGACAAAAGGTTTGCATATATTCCATTAACTCAACAAATACTTTTGGAGCATGCACCGTGCCTATATTATCCAGAAGGGAAAAATATGGAAGGATCACTCCCAGCTTTCTTCCACACCTTGATTCATTTCTTTTCACAGGGATGTGAGTAGACCTTCAGTAGCAAGACAACTCTGGCTATAAACACAGAGCCATATTGTTTAATCCTCTTTATCAATAATAAGGATGATCTTTTGCTCTTTATCTGCATATCTCTTGTGTCTTACTTGTCCATTGATTCTGTATAAAATGGGAAGGAGAAAAAATGATACAGGAAATTCCCAACTCTGAGTACTGGAGAAAATAAAAATAATATAGTATCCATTTCCTTTCACTGTGCATCTTACAGTTTAGTTTTATAGATCTCTTTTTTATTCCATAGTTCAGGCACCATGTCCCCATGAAGTGTTTCTTGGATCTCATATTTAACCAGGTCTGGTTTAAGGGTTAAAACATAGATTGGGTTAAAAAGGTGAATTGGATCTGAGATTCTCTTTGCTTCTGGCATTTTTCTCTATTGCAGCCCCAGATGCATTATATTAAAACCTACTGTTTGGTTTTCCTGTTTATCACCACTGCTAGATAGTTGTTTCTGAGCCAAAAGGACAAGTTTCCATATTTGTATTCTCAGCTCCTAACACACCTTTGAGGTACTTGGCCTTCAGAAATCATTTTATGAATTGAAATCTATTGCCCTCTGGAACTTACCTACAGTCTTAGTACATAGTACCTATGATATCTAACACAATATCTAGATTTTATATGCCTGACATTCCATGCTGTTCACCAGGAAGGGCTGCTAAATATGCAGGTGTTCTCACTATACCAGCGAATTACAGGAATTTCTCTTGCTTAGGAGAGATGGTTGAGGTCACACTTTATGGCCCAGACATCTGTGTGAGAATCAAAAGCTGTTCTTCTTAACTAGAAAGTGACCATGGCTGTTCGAGCTAATTATTGGCCCATCGTGGTTCCAGTTATAACTTCCCTGTTGGTCTTGGCCCTGCTATGCTTACCTCCTGGTCAAAGCACTGGCTGATCACAATACCTTCTTTTTTCTTTTTTCCTTTCCTTCTTTCTTTCTTTTTTTTTTTTTTTTAATTTATTTGACAGACAGAGATCACAAGTAGGCAGAGAGGCAGGCAGAGAGAGAGAGAGAGGAAGAAGCAGGCTCCCCGCTGAGCAGAGAGCCCAATGTGGGGCTCGATCCCAGGACCTTGGGATCATGACCAGAGCTGAAGGCAGAGGCTTTAACCCACTGAGCCACCCAGGCGCCCCAATCACAATACCTTCTTAACTGTGTGTCCCGTCCTTGCTTTTTTTCTTCTCTAAATGGAGGATCGTAAAAGGAGGTCTGGATTATAAAAGGCATGACTAACTGTTGGATCTTGATTAAATTATTTAATTCTTGAGGATTTGATTCTTCTTGAAGGAAATGGGATGAACTCTTGGGTTCTTCATCTCTGAAATGGAGTTGAAATAAGAGATTGCTTAGGATTCCTGTAAGATTTTAAAAAATAGAGTGAATCACTAAGATGGTTTTTAAATTTATTCAGTTCACATATGTCTCCCCTCTCTAAAGTCCTAAAGCAGTTAATATTCTGTGCTAAACAATTTCTCAGTTGATTATATATATATTGTCTGGTATTGTTCACTAATTGTCTTTTATATAAAAATCTTGTTTCTGTAAATAGATTGTGTACTCCTTGGATTTAGGAAACATGTCTTCTGCTTTTTCATATTCCCTACACATTGGCTCTTTCCAAATCTCTCTCTCTTTGCACCCTGGTCTCCTTGTTCTCTCCTTCAGTTCTAACATGAAATGTTTAGAGCTCTTTAAGCTTACAGAGTTTTCTTAATATAGTAGGACATTTGGCTCTCATCTGAATCATGGGAACGCGTATTATAATTATCCCTGCTTTTGTAAATGAGAAAGTTGAGTCTCAAAGTTGATATTCTCCCCCCATTGTCTCTTTACCTAGTTAAGAGGTGGGACTAGGATTGGAATTATATTTTCTCTGTAAAAATTGTGTTTTAACCATTTACCTTGCATTATGGCAAAAGGAAATTAAAAGAAGAAAAAATATAATAAAATAATAGAAGGAAAAAGTAAAAAATATATAAAATATATTTATATAAATATATTTATATTATATTTTATATAAATATATTTATATATTATAAATATTTATATTATATTTTAAATATAAAAATGTAAAAATATAATTAAAAGTAGAAGGAAAAAATATCTGGGACATCAAAGAATTTTCACTATTAATTTGTGACTAGAGTAGCAGTGTTGTATTGTACTTGCAGACAAGGTTTTTGTTGAGCTGAAAGAATGTGAAAAGAATGTATGAAGCACATAAGAATATGTAGTGAAGTTGAGACAGCATTCCTACCTTTGAGGTGACATCCATGGAAAGGAAAATGGCATTTCAATCTGTAACCAATGCAGATGTGAATGTGCTATTTCCCTTATCTCATGACCTCAACTCTGAGGAACATAGTGGGCACCACACAAGTTAACAAAAGGTTTTCTCAGTGACAAGAATAACATAAAAATTACATGCCTAAAGATCATAAAAATTTTTCAGAAAGTGTTTTCAAAGTCCTCAGCACCTACCCACTTGCATGTAGCTTTACAGACTTTATCACAGTCTTGATTATCTGGGGTTTCCCATCACATAGAAGAGTAGAAATAAACAAGATAGTAAAACTTTAAGAAGCACGAGGAGAAACAGGCATGGTGGTCAATGGCAAGAATTGATTGGATGACAGTAAAAAGATAAGAGGAAGAAGCAATAAGATGTTAACTCAAAACTCCAGTAGTTCAGGGACATTTGCAAAAGGGGGCATTACTGTTAGAGTCCCATAATTCTACTAGAGCTAAAATTATTCACCCACTCATCTGTACATCCATTAACTCTCTAAGTTAGCAAGTATTTGTGTGCTAGGCATTGTTGTGTGTCTGCCATATGAAGACGGATAACCCATAGTCCTTGTTTCTGTTTTGCTCAGAGTCTATTTGGGACAAGAAGTAAGTAAACAAAGAATTACAATAATGTTAGGGAAAATAGTAAGCAAAAGAAAAGGAATACAAATGCAGTAGGTGTATTGGGAGCACAGAAAAGAGATGCCTAATGCAGCTGGTGGAAAAAGGGAAAGGGAAGGAGGTAAGGAAACTGGTAAAAGAGTGTGTTGTCAGGTAAGGAAACAGATCTTGCTCTCCATTAGAGCCAAGATAACAAAAAGGATACTCAAACCAAGCCCTATTAGCAACAGTTTCTAATCAGTGTTAAATAGCTAAAAAGGAACAAAAGTGGGAAATGACATAGGAGATCCAGCTCTTCTCAGTATGCATCTGAATAATGTTTTATGGGATTTGTCTTTGTAGAGTCTTTCAGCCAGAAGGAGATAACTATGTTAATAAGGATATGTACCTTCTTTAAGGGCTATTTCTGAACAAAATTGGTCACCTGGGTGATCTCTAATGGTGATTCTGCCTCTGTGTCTGAAATCCTAATGGTAATGATGCCTTAAAATACTGAAATCCTTTGTTCATCTTTATTATTATCTAGTAGGTTTAACATATTAACTTCATGGTGGTAGTTAACAGAACTACTAATTTGATTTATCAGAACCCTGAGGTAATGAAATGACTAGCAGGCCTGCTTTGGTAGGGATGTGTGTGTAACTGGGGAGGGAATTCTGAAAGAAAAAGTAGTGATTCTTTGTCAGGGATGTTACTAACTTCTGGTAGAATTTCTGACAAATGTAAGGACTTGGGGGTGATTAGTAGGGAGTACTATAATAATAAAGACCCAGGAAGGAGAGAAAAGATGGTCAGTATGAGCCGGGATATCACACAATTGTGTGTATGCTTCTCCTTCTCAGGCTGGAGTCCAAATTTGATTCAGTGTATAGGAGCTGAGAGCACAGTCTATACCTCTCTTAGCCTTTTACCATCATCATCATCATCATCATCATCATCAGGATTAAGGAGGGAGAAACAGAAACGCGACTCTGCAACCCCGTCCAACACTGTAGTATCTCCTATTAGTTATTACAAGATATACCCTAGGCCTCCTGGTCATCTCTTGTCCCAATTATAATTCTTACAAAGATATGCCCCTGGCCTAGATCTCTCACATATTCCTTTCCTTTAAAAAAAAAAAAAAAAATAAGGAGAGAGAGAAAGAGTGTGTGCATGAGTTGGGGGAGGGGCAGAGTGGGAGAGAGAGAAGAAGACTCCCCACTGAGACAGAGCCAGACACAGGGCTCCATATCAGGACCCTGAGGTCCTGACCTGAGCCAAAACCAAGAGTCGGATGCTCAACGGGCTGAACCACCCAGGTGCCCCCCCCCACATATTCTTTTCCTTTAAGTAGTTACTTCACTGTCACCTTCAGTGTAGCATATGAGACAGCTACCCCATTCCGCCTATTTGGCTCAACTTTTTTTTTTCCCCCCATGGCACGCATCACTGTCCAATATGTTATATGACTTACTATGTTAATCATTTATTATCCGTCTCCTCCTTTTTAAAATGCCAACCCCAGGCTAGCAGGTATCATTGTTTTATTAACTGATGTATCGTGGGCACCTAGCATATTACCTGGCAAACAGTAGGGCTCAATAGATGTTTGTTGAGTGATAATGAATGAATGAGAAATTAAATGTGACAGACCTGTAAGTTTTGCCTCATTTCACGCATCCTTGTGATAGTGGGGACTAAGTTGTTTTCTGTAGTTTTTCTTAAGGTTTTGTGAGGGCTACCTTCATTCACATATTTCTTACCAAGTAAGTGTATTGCATTGTCCTGATGAATATTAGTAGTTGAAGATAGAATTTTGCTAAGAGTCAACAAAATGAGCATATTTTCCCTCCTTGCCAAGAGAAACAACATCTAGTTATGTGTCTAGAGAATATAGATTCACATCTAGAGGAAAATTCCTCTTCTTCTGAATTTAAAACATTATTCAGTAGCTCTGCCCTTCATTTTACCATTCATTTACCATTCAAGCCCACTGTGGGCTAAGCACCTTGTCTTTTGAGCAGTCCTCGCCTCAGGGTGCTGTTAGGATCTGGGCTAAGAACTGGGCAGAACAATAGATGATTTTCTCCTGGATGTGCATTAATGCCACATATGACCAGAGAGATTTATTCCACAATAAACAAACAAAAGTAATGGCACATGATAAAAGGATTACATTCATAAGGCAAAATGCTTCTTTCCCAAAGAGGAAGACATTCTGGGATCTATAAGGGTAAATGTAAAAGGAAAGAAACTACACTTTTTGACCAAGTGCCAGTTTTGGGACCTGCTTCCTACCATAGGCCCTCCGAAGAAAACACTGTAATGCATCCTTTTGTGATAATTGGGTAGCCCAAAGCCCATAGCAATTCTGCAAATTGTGAATTATTTTAACGTATGATGTTCTAAATTTGATATTTCTGGAAGTAGTTAGAAAAGTCAAGTGTATTGAAGACAACTGATTTTTAATTACATTTTATTTTTTAGTGTTGTAAAAACTATACACCTTACTCCACCCACCCCACCTTTCTCTGTGAATTTCATTTTGCTGTTTGAAGTGCAGTTTAATTGTTCAAAATACTTAGCATACAAAATGTTCTCTTTATTTTAAAGATGCAGAAGCAGGAGTGAGAATAACTTCCCATTAAGGCTTTGGTTGAAACAGAAATGCACAAATACAAGGAAGTTTCTTTGCCCCAAACAGAATGAGCCAGTGTTCCTTTGGGCAGATGTACCCACACAGGTTAACGGTCCTAGTTGATGTAAGAAAAAAATCCCCGCTACTGTTGGTACCATGCCAACTGGACATCAAGCCTACCAACCTGAGCATTTAACTCCTCCAAAGGAGCCTTCCTTGTTTTTCTGGCCAAACCACCAGGGGCTGTTTTCAGCTTTTAGGTTTGAATCTCAGATTCATGTGAGAGCAAGGTAGCACTGGCCAGAGTGCATTCCTGTGTTATGACCATTGATTTTTCTGTGAACTGCTTCTGGGCTGAGGGCTAAGGAGAACCACACAGGATCTCCTGCTCACAGTCCTTGCTCTGGCTTCCCCACACTCCTCAAACTGCTTACTGACTGGGCAAGGGCAGCAAGAAATGTGGTAGTGTGTGTTGGATGTTGATGTTTATTCCTTGTTTGGGAAAATGCGCATTTTTCTAAGTCTGTAATTCTGAGAAAGGGTGATGAACATGTATGTTGAGCAAAGGATGATTACATTTGCAACTGTGAATGAGATTATTGGAGTTTTCTTTACGGTTATGCAGGAGGTCAAGGGGCTAATTATCAGTCTCGGTCTGAAGCTGTAAAGAAGTCATTTCCCTTAACTAGAGTCAATCTACCCTTCAAAAAGTAGGGAAAGGGAGAGAGGTAGCTGACGTTTTTTTGTTTCTTTTTCCACCTCATTTATTTTATATCACAACAACTTGTTGTTGCTAATAACAGCTTAGAAGTGAAAGATTTGAACTTTACTTTGGCATTATTTTTTTCATCATTGCCGCAACAAAAAACATTTGCTTGCCTGAATCCTTGGTGGATACTTAGAAGAAACCTCAGTTGTCATAGCAACAGAAACAGAATGACCTGGTGATGAGAGCAAGGGGTTTGGAGTTGGATAGCCCCAGGTTCATTCCTTGTTCTGTCACATATGGTTGCGACCAAGTTCTTTGAGTCTCAATCCCTAGCCATAACATGGGTAGTATAATGTCTCATCCATAAAATACTTGGGGCAATTTCCTTTTCAAAAAGCACTGAAAACATAGAGAATGGTGACAAGGACTTAGTATGTTCTCAGTAAAAGTAATTTGTATTATGTTTAATACAGAGTCAGGGATACAAAGAATTCAAACAGTTAATAATGTGAAATGATTTGTACTATTTTTATCTTCTAGATCTGATTTTGACTCTTCTGGATAGGCTAATGACATTTTAAGAATCGGTTTAACTCCTTTCTTTACTTTTCCTCATGACGCTCCCAAATGGCCTTTTAAACACGCTCCCTAGAAAGCCAAAAAGAACCCTAACTTGTATCATTTGCTAATTTCTCTGATAGAAATATTTCCACTGTGGCTGACTTCAGGCTACCAGCATTTTAATAACCATCTCACAAAACTTCCAAGTATTAACAATTGGCTCTTGCGAGCTCCCAGAAGTCCGCAGGCGTCTGCCTTGGGAGGGACCTGAGACTCAGGCACGTTTATTTTCTTGCCAGTGATCAAGCAGTTCCTAAGAAGCAGAGTTAGACTGGGAATTCAGATCTGCTCAGCTAGCGCTCTTGTTCTTACTCTGTTCTATCTGCCTAAAACTGTCGGGATCACAAAGGTGGGCTGATAAATAGAAAGTAAAGGACTTGTTTCTGCATGGATTAGTAGTTTTACACAGAGTGTCAAAGTACTCCTTTCCCCCACATACTCGCCAGGACTTGGAAACATCAGATTTATGTTTTGTTGTTAATCTTAATGAATAAAATTACTGCATATTTCTGCAGTTCACATAATTTCAGTAACCAAAGTGAGAACAAATTAGAATAAGCCCCCTTTCTGATCAAGCATTAAGGAAGAAAAAATACATCTTTAATCAGGAAAGCAGTTTTAATTCAAAGTGAACTCTGAAGTAAGTCATTTAGACCTAAAAATACTTTCTTGGTAAAGGCTGTATGTTGTAAATTGTCTCTCTTCGCTGATAACAAAAGCCAAAGTTACAGAATATTTATGATTCAGAGAGCTAAACAAAGAACATACCTGATAAATAATCAGACTGAGACAAAGTAAGATGGAAAACTTGGCTCTGCACAATTACGGTTGGCAGGTTTCTTAGATGGAGTTTTTCTTTTCAGCGAGCGTGAAGAAAAAAAGATTCTTTTTGTCCAGTTATTTCACTGCTTATGTATATTGTGAAATTTTTCTGAATCATGAAAGATGCTTAAAATTATGAAAAGTCATAAAGCATAACTGGCACAAAAGATAATATTTCATGAATACAGTGCATTTATATAATTCATATACAACTGAAGTCACAAGCCTCAACCATGTTGTTTTCTAACACTATCAAACACCAAAACAGTGCCTGGATTTTGAGATAACTTCCTTAATACACTTTTTAACAAAAAAACAAAACAAAACAATAATAATAATTATAGAAAAGGTGCTTTCAACATTATCAAAATTTAAAATTTCCCTTAACTTTGAAACTAGTGAGATTGGGCATATTTTCAAATGTTAGTGAATTTCTTTCAAGTGGATTTTTTTCAACATGTTGGTTTTTTTCATTAGAATTGCTGGAATTCCTTATATATGCCAGATATTAATTTTTTGTTATATGCATTTTAAATATCTTATTCTTGCGTATGCCTTAGTTTTATTTCTGCTTATGACAACTTTCCTTAAAAATATCAAAAAAGAATACTTATAAAAATTTTCAGTTGTTATTATACTTAAAAAGACTGAATACCTTCCTCTTAACAGGGAGAAAAGGCCAAGTCCCCTGCTCTCACTACTCTTACTAAACATCCCATTTGAAGTCTTAGTCAATGCAGTAAAACAAGAAAAAGAAATAAAATGCATATAGATTGATTTCCAGAGTGGTTGCACCAGCATGGAGGTTCCTCAAAATGTTGAAAATAGAACTGCCCTATGACCCAGCAATTGCACTACTGGGAATTTACCCTAAAGATACAAACGTAGTGATCCAAAGGGGCACGTGCAGCCGAATGTTTATAGCAGCAATGTCCACAATAGCCAAACTATGGAAAGAACCTAGATGTCCATCCACAGATGAATGGGTAAAGAAGATGTGGTATATATACACAATGGAATACTATGCAGCCATCAAAAGAAATGAAATCTTGCCATTTGCGACAACATGGATGGAACTAGAGCGTATCATGCTTAGCGAAATAAGTCAAGCGGAGAAAGACAACTACCATATGATCTCCCTGATATGAGGAAGTGGTGATGCAACATGGGGGCTTAAGTGGGTAGGAGAAGAATCCATGAAACAAGATGGGATAGGGAGGGAGACAAACCATAAGTGACTCTTAATCTCACGAAACAAACTGTGGGTTGCTGGGGGAAGGGGGGTTGGGAGAAGGGGGGTAGGGTTATGGACATTAGGGAGGGTAGGTGCTTTTGGGTAAATTGGAAGGGGAGGTGAACCATGAGAGACTATGGACTCTGAAAAACAATCTGAGGGGTTTGAAGTGGCGGGGGGGTGGGAGGTTGGGGTACCAGGTGGTGGGTATTATAGAGGGCACAGCTTGCATAGAGCACTGGGTGTGGTGAAAAATAATGAATACTGTTTTTCTGAAAATAAATAAATTGGAAAAAAATGCATATAGATTGAAATGAAAGAAAGGAAACTATATTTACGGACCTGACTGCCTGTATAAGAAATACTATGGAATCCACAAAACACTATGAAATATGTTATTTTAGAAATATTTTATGATACAATATCAATATATATAAACCATCAACTGTATTTCTGTATTTTAGCACTAAGAAACTGGAAACAAAACAACTATACCATTTATAATAGCTTCAAAAAATGAAATATTTAGTATTAATTTGGCAAAATATATGCAGGACTTACACACTGACAATAGTTAAATGCTGATGTGAAAAACAAAGATGTCATGAATAAAATGAGAGAAGTTCTGTTTTCATTAATTTAAAGTCTCACTATAATAAAGGTGTCAATTTTTCTCAGCTTGATCTATAATTATTTCAAATAAATATCCCAGGGGAATTTTCTTAATGCATGGAAACTTATTATAAGATTTATATGGAAAGTTGAATAGACTATACTAGCTGAAAGAATTTTTAAAACTAATGAAGTTGGAAGACATACATTCCCAGATTTTAAGATTTATTATATGATCTCAGGAATCAATACAGTGCAGCAGTGGTGAAATTAACAAAACAAATCCATGGAATAGGATTGAGAGTACACAGATAAACCTATGCATACGTAATAATTGAGTTTAGATGAAGATACAAAATTCAATGGAGAAAAGCCATCTTTCAGAAAATAGTAATGAAACTATTGGTATTGGATACCTATTTCAAAAAAGTAAACATTGACCTCACACATTTATAAAAATTAACTTGAAATGAATCAAATACTAAAGTGTAGAATTCAAATCTATAAAACTCAAAGAAAAATAGAGAGATAATCTCTGTGACCTTGAGCTAAGCAGAGTTCTTAGAAATAACTTTAAAAGCATGGTCCATAAAAGAAAAAAATATATAATTTATTGAAACAAGAAAGAATTGCTCTGCAAAAAATCACTGTTAAGAGAATGAAAAGACAAACTATACAGTGGGAGAAACATTTTCAATCACACCTGACACAGGATTTATATCCACAATATATAAAGAACTGTCAAAATTCGACAATAAGAAATCAGACAATTCGGAACACCTGGGTGGTTCAGTCAGTTAAGAGTCCGCCTTCTGATTTTAGCTCAGTTCATGATCTCAGGGTCCTGAGATGGAGCCTTGCATCAGTCTCTGTGCTGAGCCAATACTCTGCTTAAGATTCTCTTCATTCTCCCTCTGCCCTCCCCTACCCCACTCACATGCATCTGCTCTCTCTCTCTCTCTCTGTTTCAAAAAAGAAAAAAAGAAAAGAAAAAAAAGAAGACAACTGGAAAAAAGAAAAGTTGGGCAGAAGATATGCACAGATACTTGACCAGAGAAGATACTGAGGCAGCCAAAAAAGCACAAGAAAACAAGCTCTGCTTCATTTGTCATCAGAGAAAGCACATTAAAAACACAACGCGGTACTGTAATATAAACCTATGGGAATGACTTAAAGGTAAAAGACAATTATCAAGAGCTTGCCAGGATGTGGAGCGACTGAAACTTTCATACACTGCTGCTGGTGGGAATGCAAAGTTGTACAGCTATCCCAGAAAATCGTTTGGCAATTTCTTTTTTTTTTTTAAATTTTTCCAATTTATTTATTTTCAGAAAAACAGTATTCATTATTTTTTCACCACACCCAGTGCTCCATGCAAGCTGTGCCCTCTATAATACCCACCACCTGGTACCCCAACCTCCCACCCCCCCGCCACTTCAAACCCCTCAGATTGTTTTTCAGAGTCCATAGTCTCTCATGGTTCATCTCCCCTTCCAATTTACCCAAAAGCACATACCCTCCCCAATGTCCATAACCCTACCCCCCTTCTCCCAACCCCCCTTCCCCCAGCAACCCACAGTTTGTTTCGTGAGATTAAGAGTCACTTATGGTTTGTCTCCCTCCCTATCCCATCTTGTTTCATGGATTCTTCTCCTACCCACTTAAGCCCCCATGTTGCATCACCACTTCCTCATATCAGGGAGATCATATGGTAGTTGTCTTTCTCCGCTTGACTTATTTCGCTAAGCATGATACGCTCTAGTTCCATCCATGTTGTCGCAAATGGCAAGATTTCATTTCTTTTGATGGCTGCATAGTATTCCATTGTGTATATATACCACATCTTCTTTACCCATTCATCTGTGGATGGACATCTAGGTTCTTTCCATAGTTTGGCTATTGTGGACATTGCTGCTATAAACATTCGGCTGCACGTGCCCCTTTGGATCACTACGTTTGTATCTTTAGGGTAAATTCCCAGTAGTGCAATTGCTGGGTCATAGGGCAGTTCTATTTTCAACATTTGGAGGAACCTCCATGCTGTTTTCCAGAGTGGTTGCACCAGCTTGCATTCCCACCAACAGCGTAGGAGGGTTCCCCTTTCTCCGCATCCTCACCAGCATCTGTCATTTCCTGACTTGTTGATTTTAGCCATTCTGACTGGTGTGAGGTGATATCTCATTGTGGTTTTGATTTGTATTTCCCTGATGCCGAGTGATATGGAGCACTTTTTCATGTGTCTGTTGGCCATCTGGATGTCTTCTTTGCAGAAACGTCTGTTCATGTCCTCTGCCCATTTCTTGATTGGATTATTTGTTCTTTGGGTGTTGAGTTTGCTAAGTTCTTTATAGATTTTGGACACTAGTCCTTTATCTGATATGTCGTTTGCAAATATCTTCTCCCATTCTGTCAGTTGTCTTTTGGTTTTGTTAACTGTTTCCTTTGCTGTGCAAAAGCTTTTGATTTTGATGAAATCCCAAAAGTTCATTTTTGCCCTTGCTTCCCTTGCCTTTGGCGATGTTCCTAGGAAGATGTTGCTGCGGCTGAGGTCGAAGAGGTTGCTGCCTGTGTTCTCCTCAAGGATTTTGATGGATTCCTTTCTCACATTGAGGTCCTTAATCCATTTTGAATCTATTTTTGTGTGTGGTGTAAGGAAATGGTCCAATTTCATTTTTCTGCATGTGGCTGTCCAATTTTCCCAACACCATTTATTGAAGAGGCTGTCTTTTTTCCATTGGACATTCTTTCCTGCTTTGTCGAAGATTAGTTGACCATAGAGTTGAGGGTCTATTTCTGGGCTCTCTATTCTGTTCCATTGGTCTATGTGTCTGTTTTTGTGCCAGTACCATGCTGTCTTGATGATGACAGCTTTGTAATAAAGCTTGAAGTCTGGAATTGTGATGCCACCAACTTTGGCTTTGTTTTTCAATATCCCTTTGGCTATTCGAGGTCTTTTCTGGTTCCATATAAATTTTAAAATTATTTGTTCCATTTCTTTGAAAAAGATGGATGGTACTTTGATAGGAATTGCGTTAAATGTGTAGATTGCTTTAGGTAGCATAGACATTTTCACAATATTTATTCTTCCAATCCAGGAGCATGGAACATTTTTCCATTTCTTTGTGTCTTCCTCAATTTCTTTCATGAGTACTTTATAGTTTTCTGAGTATAGATTCTTAGCCTCTTTGGTTAGGTTTATTCCTAGGTATCTTATGGTTTGGGGTGCAATTGTAAATGGGATTGACTCCTTAATTTCTCTTTCTTCTGTCTTGTTGTTGGTGTAGAGAAATGCAACTGATTTCTGTGCATTGATCTTATATCCTGACACTTTACTGAATTCCTGTACAAGTTCTAGCAGTTTTGGAGTGGAGTCTTTTGGGTTTTCCACATAGAGTATCATATCATCTGCGAAGAGTGATAATTTGACTTCTTCTTTGCCAATTTGGATGCCTTTAATTTCCTTTTGTTGTCTGATTGCTGAGGCTAGGACTTCTAGTACTATGTTGAATAGTAGTGGTGATAATGGACATTCCTGCCGTGTTCCTGACCTTAGTGGAAAAGCTTTCAGTTTTTCTCCATTGAGAATGATATTTGCGGTGGGTTTTTCATAGATGGCTTTGATGATATTGAGGTATGTGCCCTCTCTCCCCACACTTTGAAGGGTTTTGATCAGGAAGGGATGCTGTACTTTGTCAAATGCTTTTTTAGCATCTATTGAGAGTATCATATGGTTCTTGTTCTTTCTTTTATTGATGTGTTGTATCACATTGATTGATTTGCGGATATTGAACCAACCTTGCAGCCCTGGGATAAATCCCACTTGGTCGTGGTGAATAATCCTTTTAATGTACTGTTGAATCCTATTGGCTAGTATTTTGGTGAGAATTTTTGCATCTGTGGTCATCAAGGATATTGGTCTATAGCTCTCTTTTTTGATGGGATCCTTGTCTGGTTTTGGGATCAAGGTGATGCTGGCCTCATAAAATGAGTTTGGGAGTTTTCCTTCCATTTCTATTTTTTGGAACAGTTTCAGGAGAATAGGAATTAGTTCTTCTTTAAATGTTTGGTAGAATTCCCCCGGGAAGCCATCTGGCCCTGGGCTTTTGTTTGTTTGGAGATTTTTAATGACTGTTTCAATCTCCTTACTGGTTATGGGTCTGTTCAGGCTTTCTATTTCTTCCTGGTTCAATTTTGGTAGTTTATATGTTTCTAGGAATGCATGCATTTCTTCCAGATTGTCAAATTTGTTGGCGTAGAGTTGCTCATAGTATGTTCTTATAATAGTTTGTATTTCTTTGGTGTTAGTTGTGATCTCTCCTCTTTCATTCATGATTTTATTTATTTGGGTCCTTTCTCTTTTCTTTTTGATAAGTCTGGCCAGGGGTTTATCAATTTTATTAATTCTTTCAAAGAACCAGCTCCTACTTTGGTTGATTTGTTCTATTGTTTTTTGGTTTCTATTTCATTGATTTCTGCTCTGATCTTTATGATTTCTCTTCTCCTGCTGGGCTTAGGGTTTCTTTCTTGTTCTTTCTCCAGCTCCTTTAGGTGTAGGGTTAGGTTGTGTACCTGAGACCTTTCTTGTTTCTTGAGAAAAGCTTGTACCGCTGTATATTTTCCTCTCAGGACTGCCTTTGTTGTGTCCCACAGATTTTGAACCGTTGTATTTTCATTATCATTTGTTTCCATGATTTTTTTCAATTCTTCTTTAATTTCCCGGTTGACCCATTCATTCTTTAGAAGGATGCTGTTTAGTCTCCATGTATTTGTGTTCTTTCCAAACTTCCTCTTGTGGTTGAGTTCTAGCTTCAGAGCATTGTGGTGTGAAAATATGCAGGGAATGATCCCAATCTTTTGATACTGGTTGAGTCCTGATTTAGGACCGAGGATGTGATCTATTCTGGAGAGTGTTCCATGTGCACTAGAGAAGAATGTGTATTCTATTGCTTTGGGATGAAATGTTCTGAATATATCTGTGATGTCCATCTCATCCAGTGTATCATTTAAGGCCTTTATTTCCCTGTTGATCTTTTGCTTGGATGATCTGTCCATTTCAGTGAGGGGAGTGTTAAAGTCCCCTACTATTATTGTATTATTGTTGATGTGTTTCTTTGATTTTGTTATTAATTGGTTTATATAGTTTGCTGCGCCCACGTTGGGGGCATAGATATTTAAAATTGTTAGATCTTCTTGTTGGACAGACCCTTTGAGTATGATATAGTGTCTTTCCTCATCTCTTATTATAGTCTTTGGCTTAAAATCTAATTGATCTGATATAAGGATTGCCACTCCTGCTTTTTTCTGATGTCCATTAGCATGGTAAGTTCTTTTCCACCCCCTCACTTTAAGTCTGGAGGTGTCTTCGGGTTTAAAATGAGTTTCTTGGAGGCAACATATAGATGGGTTTTGTTTTTTTATCCATTCTGATACCCTGTGTCTTTTGATTGGGGCATTTAGCCCATTAACATTCAGGGTAACTATTGAGAGATATGATTTTAGTGCCATTGTATTGCCTGTAAGGTGACTGTTACTGTATATTGTCTCTGTTCCTTTCTGATCTACCACTTGTAGGCTCTCTCTTTGCTTAGAGGACCCCTTTCAGTATTTCCTGTAGAGCTGGTTTGGTGTTTGCAAATTCTTTCAGTTTTTATTTGTCCTGGAAGCTTTTAATCTCTCCTTCTATTTTCAATGATAGCCTAGATGGATATAGTATTCTTGGCTGCATGTTTTTCTTGTTTAGTGCTCTGAAAATATAATGCCAGCTCTTTCTGGCCTGCCAGGTCTCTGTGGATAAGTCAGCTGCCAATCTAATACTTTTTTTTTTTTTTTTTAAAGATTTTATTTATTTATTTGACAGAGAGAGATCACAAATAGGCAGAGAGGCAGGCAGAGAGAGAGGAGGAAGCAGGCTCCCTGCTGAGCAGGGAGCCCGATGTGGGATTCGATCCCAGGACCCCAAGATCATGACCCGAGCTGAAGGCAGCGGCTTAACCCACTGAGCCACCCAGGCGCCAATCTAATACTTTTACCATTGTATGTTACAGACTTCTTTTCCCGGGCTGCTTTCAGGATTTTCTCTTTGTCACTAAGGCTTGTAAATTTTACTATTAGGTGACGGGGTGTGGGCCTATTCTTATTGATTTTGAGGGGCGTTCTCTGAACGTCCTGAATTTTGATGCTCGTTCCCTTTGCCATATTGGGGAAATTCTCCCCAATAATTCTCTCCAGTATACCTTCTGCTCCCCTCTCTCTTTCTTCTTCTTCTGGAATCCCAATTATTCTAATGTTGTTTCGTCTTATGGTGTCACTTATCTCTCGAATTCTCCCCTCATGGTCCAGTAGCTGTTTGTCCCTCTTTTGCTCAGCTTCTTTATTCTCTGTCATTTGGTCTTCTATATCGCTAATTCTTTCTTCTGCCTCATTTATCCTAGCAGTGAGAGCCTCCATTTTTTATTGAACTTCATTAATAGCTTTTTTTATTTCAACTTGGTTAGATTTTAGTTCTTTTATTTCTCCAGAAAGGGCTTTTATATCTCTGGAGAGGGTTTCTCTAATATCTTCCATGCCTTTTTCAAGCCCGGCTATAACCTTGAGAATTGTCATTTTGAACTCTAGATCTGACATATTACCAATGTCTGTATTGATTAGGTCCCTAGCCTTCGGTACTGCCTCTTGTTCTTTTTTTTGTTGTGAGTTTTTCCGCCTTGTAATTTTGTCCAGATAAGAGTATATGAAGGAGCAAGTAAAATACTAAAAGGGTGGCAACAATCCCAGGAAAATATGCTTTAACCAAATCAGAAGAGATCCCAAATCGTGAGGGGGGATTTCTCCCCCCTCACGATTGGGTGAGGGATCTCCTCTGATTGGGATCTCCTTTGATTGGGATCTCCCAATCTCTTCTGATTGGGATCTCCCAATCTCTTCTGATTGGGATCTCTTCTGATTTGGGGATAAAAAGAGGCTCAAAAAGAAAGAAAAAAAAGAAAAAAAGAATTAAAAAAAAAGAGATTGAATTAAAAATTCAATCAAGAATTTAAAAAAGAATTAAGAAAAAAAAGATTGAAGAGATTAGGATCTCTTCTGATTTGGGGATAAAAAGAGGTTCAAAAATAAAGAAAGAAAAAAAAGAATTAAAAAAAAAGAAAATGAATAAAGAAAAGTATAAAAAAGAAAAATATATATATATTAGATAATCTAGTTAAAGAATGTTAAAAAAGAAAAGGGTAAAAGTTATAAAATATTTTAGCAGAAGAAGAGAAAAAAAAATGAAAAAGAAAAAAAATTAACTGCAAGACTAAAAAATCACAGGCAGAAAGCCATGAGTTCCATGGTTTGTTTTCTCCTCCTCTGGAATTCTGCTGCTCTCTCCTTGGTATTGAAACTGCACTCCTTGGTAGGTGAACTTGGTCTTGCCTGGATTTCTTGTTGATCTTCTGGGGGAGGGGCCTGTAGTAGTGATTCTCAAGTGTCTTTGCCCCAGGCGGAATTGCACTGCCCTTACCAGGGGCCGGGCTGAGTGATCCGCTTGGCTTTGCTTTCAGGAGCTTTTGTTCCCTGAGCGCTTTCCGTAGAGTTCCGGAGGACGGGAATACAAATGGCGGCCTCCTGGTCTCCGGCCCAGAGGAGCCTAGAGCCCGGGGCCCCGCTCCCCAGTGCGCCCTCAGTGAACCGTTCCTAGTAACTCGCGTCTGCCTAACCTCCGGCCGCGCTCCGAGCTCACCGAGCCTGCGACCGCTTCAAGGCAACTCCGAGCTGCGAGCTTACTGTCGGCTCTGTCTCTGCAGCCGGCTTTCCCGTTCCAATATCCGCAAGCTCTGCAACACTCAGACACCCCCGATCCTTCTGTGACCCCGCAGGACCTGAGGTCACGCCGACCCCACGTGGGCTTCGGTTTAGCCTCCGGAGCGATGTCCCTCAGCGGAACAGACTTTTAAAAGTCCTGATTTTGTGCTCCGTTGCTCCGCCGCTTGCCGGGAGCCGGCCCCTCCCCCCGGGGTCTATCTTCCCGTCGCTTTGGATTCACTTCTCCGCCAGTCCTACCTTTCAGAAAGTGGTTGTTTTTCTGTTTCCAGAATTGCTGTTCTTCTCTTCGATCTGCCGATGGATTTGCAGGTGTTTGCAATCTTTAGATAAGCTCTCTAGCTGATCTCCTGCTAGCTGAGGTAGTCTCAGCCTGCTACTTCTCCGCCATCTTGACTCCTCCCCCCTCGTTTGGCAATTTCTTATAAAGTTAAACACGTACCTACGATCCTTCAACCCTACTCTTGCATATATATCCTAGAGCAATGAAAATCTGTGTTTAAGCCCTAAAGCTTTGAGCCAGCATTATTTATTATAATCATCCCAAACTGGAAGCAACCTAAATGTCTTTCAGAGAGTGAAGGATAAAAAACTGTGGCTCATGTATAAAATGGAATACTCTTATGCAATAAAAAGGAATGGACTGTCGATACGGCAACATGGATAATTTCCAAGGCATTATGCTAAATGAAGCAAAGTAGTCTCAGAAGGTTGTCTATTATTCTATTTATATGGCATTTGTGAAAGAACAGTTGTAGGAACAGAAAGAAGGTCAGTGGACACCAGGGTTTTCGGTGGGGTAGTGTTTGACTGAAAAAGAATAATAGCTCAAGTGAGATTTGGGGCATGTTGGAACAGTTTTGTATCTTTACTATAATAGGAGTTACATGACTATTCCCATGTGGTAACTCATGGGTACATACAGAGGAGTGAATTTTGTTGTATGAAAATTCAAAAATACCTTTTATTCAGCATTTTTACATGGTTGTGGTGATCAGGGATTAGAAGAGTCCATCATACTCTCATAATAAGAAAATACAACAGAATAAAAGTTACAACACATACAAAGAAAAGACAGTTATAATGATCGTACTTCAAGGTAAGACATGCTGTATACAATTGTGTCTTTACTGAAGAATAAATTCCACTGTATTTGAAACTTCCAATAAGATTAGACTTCGCCTGTTTTGCCAACCCTATAGTGACTAGCATAGAGCCTGGCAGTTACCAGGTTCTTAATAAGTACTTTTAATGACATCATTCAGTAAATGATGGTATGAACACAGACCTGCTACAGTGGGAGATGTGGGACAAAGACATGATACAGAACATGAGGAACTGGCTTAGATAATCTGTGCCTAATGTAACAGGAAAAAACCCGAACACTGAATGTCTTGACTTTTATTTTTCTATTTTGTACTTCATTCTCTTCTCTAATTTCTCTTCCTTATTGCTTAAGATTCAGATCCAATTTTATCTCCTTCAACAAGTTTTCCATGGCCTCTCCACCTCACTTTTTAAGAAAAATTGTATTTACCTATTGGTTCTTTCTGGGGGTATATGAATGTCATGATATATAAGGTAATAAAACCTCAGACACTTGATGTAAAATAGTTATTCTTTTTTTTTCAGTTAAGATATAACTTATATTAACATATTAATTTCAGGTATGCAAAATAATTAAATATTGGTGAAATGGTGAATTATGGTGAAATGATCAGTATAGGAAGTCTAATTAGTACTTATCATCACATAATTTTTTTTCTTTGCAGTTAGAACTTTGAAGATCTACTCTTTCAAATATACAATAAAATATTATTAACTATAATCACCATGTTTTACCTTATAGCCCCATGACTTATTTATCTTATAACTGAAGGTTTGTGCCTTTTGACCCCCTTCACCCATTTTGCCCACCCCAAAACTTTGCCTCTGGCAACCACCAATCTGTTATCTGTATCTGGAGGTTAGGTGTTTTATTAATTTTTGATTTCACATGTAATGAGATCGTACAGTATTTGTCTTTCTCTGACTTATTTTACTGAGCACAAAGCCCTCAAGGCTCATCCAAGTCACAAATGGCAAGATGCCTTTTTTTTAAAAGATTTTATTCATTTATTTGACAGAGATCACAAGTAGACAGAGAGGCAGGCAGAGAGAGGGGGGAAGCAGGCTCCCCGCTGAGCAGAGAACTGTTGTGGGACTCGATCCCAGAGCCCTGGGATCATGACCTGAGCCAAAGGCAGAGGCTTAAACCACTGAGCCACCCAGGTGCCCAAGATGCCCTTTTTTATGGCTGGATAATAGTCCATTGCGTATGTGTGTGTATGTGTGTGTGTATAAACATGTTTTCTTTATTTATCTATTGATGGACATGGAGGTTGCTTCTGTGTCTTAGCTATTGTAAACAGTGCTGCAGTGAACATAGGGATGTGTATGTGTTTTTTGAATTGGTATTTTGTTTCCTTCACATAGATACCCAGAAGTGGGATTGGATTGCTGGATCATATGGTGATTCTATTTTTAATTTTTCCAGGTATCTTCATACTGTTTTCCATAGTATGTGCACCAATTTACATTCCCACCAACAAGGTGTAAAGGTTCATTTTCTCTGCATCTTTGCATTTGTTATTTCTTGTCTTTTTGATAATCACCTTTCTGACAGGTGTAAGGTGACATCTCATTGTGGTTAATTTTGCTTTTCCCTGGTGATTAGTGATGTTGAACACCTTTTCATGTATGCTTTGGCCATCCATATGTCCTCTTTGGAAAAATGTCTGTGAAGATCTTCTGCCAGTTTTTAGTTCAGTTTTTTTTTTCTGTTAAGTTATATGAGTTCTTTATATATTTTTAATATTAGCCCCTTATCAGACATATGATTTGTACATATTTTCTCCCATTTGGTAGGTTGAGGTTGCTTTTTCATTTTGCTCAGAAGCAGAACTTATTGGTTTCACTTCACTTGGATTTTTTTCTTATTTGAATGCTGATAACGCATTCCGATAGTGAAAGGAACTATATAGGCCATTGTATGGTATACTCTCTAATCTATATATGTCTTATACCTCTAAATTCATTGAAAACCCATGAAAGGTAAGAATATAATCAAACACGTTGTCCTGTTCTTCTCAGCACCTATATTCTTCTTAATGCACCTGGAGGGCACAGCTATGTTGTATCAGAGCTGTTGTTCTGTGATTCTCCTTATGACCTCACTTCCAAGTTGGCAGGGAACTTGGTTTTGCTAAAGCTGATGGCATTGGTTATATAAGAGGAAGAGTTGAAGTGGCCTCATGTTGGCCCAGACTCACAGGATGCTATCAGAAATTTCCTGGGCAGCACCCAGACCTCTGAAGCTACATCACCATTACAACTGAGGCATCTGGCAGGAACTCTTGCATGGTGAAGAACAAACCCTTCCTTTTATCACCTAGACTTTGTATAGGAATCTCAGTCCATCCATAGACAAACCAATTATTACTCCAAATCTAAAAAAAAGAAAAAAAGTTTTACTTTATTTAAAAGAGAAAAGGCTAGATTGCAATAGATCGCTTGCGAAGACATGTATTAAATCATTAATGGAATTAATAATAGATTTCATTTCTTGTGAGGGAAGGGTAAAAGTGGAGTTTCCCCTAAATTTTGCTTTCTCCTTCAGACAGTGTTTCTAATAAAAAAGGCTCACGATCATCAGATTGATTTAATCACTGGATGTAAATGGTGCTTGACATTGAACCTAGTGATTATGACTTTGCTTATTTATGTGTTTAGCACATTTGCACATGGCAAGATTATTAAACACAGCAAATAATTTGCAACAAAGTCCTCTGAGTCTTTGCAGACTGGAAGAGGTCTACATCACTGTGTTTCTTCTGCCCTCTTGAGTGTCTCATTCTTTCTAAGGCTTCGAATATACAGGTTTACACATATTTATGAGTTGGGGTTTCCATTTACTTGAAGCAACATTAATTGACCTCCACCCCCAACAAAAGAGTAGTCTGGGGAATTTTAATATACTCTTATTGGGAGAGAAGACAGACAGATTTATGTCCTGTTTCAGAGTAGACTAGCTCGAATATGCTAAGGCTTCCATTAGATAAGGAGAAAGAAGAGTAGAGACAAGAAGTGTCCAGAGCGCGTGATGCTTCTAACCATGGTCCCTGTTTAAGTTCCACCTCTTCCACAAAGCCCTTCCTGGTGATACCAGCTTATATTGGAATTACACAGTTACACTAATGATCAGTACTCTGGAATTGCACAGTCAGTACTAATGGTCAGAACTCTGTGATTTCACACTGACTTCCATTGTTTTAAAGTGGCTCTTTTAAAATTATTTTTAATGACTTGTTTCTCTGGGGGCTGGAGGCATGCTACTCACTTTTTCTGTGTCTCTTATAGCCCATGCTATAGTGTAAAAGCACTCACTGGGTGCCCAGTTTTCAAGTACATTGCTTGTTCTCTGAAGAAAAATGATCGTCTATTCCCCAACATTGGTATATGTACAGATATACTAAATACTCCAAATGTTATTTCTTGCCATTCGGAAAAGAAATACACTTTCTCTAGCTCGACCGAGGTGCTGTCCTTCTGACCTCCAGCATTTTCATGGTTATTTTAAATAGAGCATAACTGTCACTTTTGACTCCATGAAATATTGTACTTCCACTGCCTTATTGGCTCTGCCAAGTTTTAATGGGAATATAAACAACAGTGAAAGAGCCAATCATTTTGCTTTTTCCACAGAATCAGTATATCCAACAGCTGCTTTCCTCACCTTCACTTCCCCCAACACAGTGAGGAAAGGGAAGGTAAGTCTGAGAGTCTTGTCAATGAGCAAGCATTGTTTGGGCCTTTAACAGACCTCTGACCTCTGACAAGCTCAGCGCTTTACATACAGCCTGCCTCTTCTCTCTATCTCCTTGTCCAGAAGCCACATGGTTGAGGCTTCTGCAAGTCCATTCAAATCATCAGCCCATTTCTGGTACTGTTTTCTCAGGAGGAGTCAGTGTCCTTCCCGGTGGTAGTCTCCTGAGGTTAGACAGCCCTGTAAGCAACTTGCGTTCCCCTCCTACATCCTGGGGGATCTCACTCTTTCCTGATGAGGTGTTACTTTGGTGTTCCCTGAAGTCTTACATTATTAACAAGGAAGGTAACAGACAGGATTTAGTCTTATTTGGGATTTCTAATAATGGCTAGTGTTATGCTTTGGGCAGTGCTCTGGATTGAATGTTTGCATCCTATCGAAATTCATATGTTGAAGCCTTGTCCCCAGTGTGATGGTTTGTTTAGAAGTGGGGCCTTTCAGAGAGAATTGGGTTTGAATAAGCTCATGGATTTGGAGTCCCCCTCCATAGCCCTTGGTGGGATTGGTGCCCATTTAGAGGATGTGAGCAGAGCTCTTTTTCTCTGCCATACACTACGAGGGCAACTCTCTCCAAACCAAAGAGAGAGCCCTCACCTTATAAACCAAGAAGTCAGCCCAGAAACTAAATGGGCCAGTGCTTTATGTTGGACTGTCCAGTCTTCAGAACTGCAGGACATAAATTTCTATCGAGCTACCCAGTCAATGATGTTTTTGTTATGGCAGCCTGAACTTAGGATCATCTGTCTTCCTCTTTGGGACTCCATTAGGTATAAGAACTGAATAATTTAAGGTTTGGTTATCAGTGATTTCCTATCTACCTATAAAAAAGCTTCTGATAACTTCCTGCTCATCTTTGCCTTTCTATCTGGATAATTGTCTCCTCAACTGTTCTGTCTGGATCTGATACCTGAAACTGGGGCAGCCATTGTGTGACCTTGATTGGAGCCAGCCTAGTGGCAAAGCTAAGTTACAGAGAATGGGCATGTGGGTGATGTTCTAAAGAAAGAGTTCTTGATGATATCCCTGTGCTGTGAAGTCCATCAGCCCTGCAGTTTAGCATTCCTTTGAATTGTTTCATATGTGGGAAAAAGTAGTTTTTATATTATTATTATTATTTTAGATTCTTATTTATTTATTTGACAGAGAGAGAGATCACACATAGGTGGGGTGGGGAAGCAGGTTTCCTGCTGAACAGAGAGCCCAATGTAGGGCTCGATCCCAGGACCCAGAGATTGTGACCTGAGCTGAAGGCAGAGGCTTAACCCACTGAGCCACCCAGGCACACCTTTTTTGTATTATTTATACTGTTTCAAACTGAGGTTTTTCTATGACTTGAAGCTGAATGCATCACTGATGTAGTTGGTTAAGTAAAGATTAATTATTAGAGCTTCTACTTTACCTACATCGAAAGGTTCTTATGTAACATGTTCTTTAAACAATTATTGACTGGGCATTTAAGATCTAGGGGACAGTACTAGGCAGTAGTTATATGATGATGGCACATAAGAAATTTCCCTGCCCTCATAAAGCTTATCCTCAGAAAGAGACAATATTAAAAAAAAAAAAGTATGCACATAATTATTTCTTTTTAATACTGGGAAGTACTGGGAAGGGAGAGTGGAAGGGTTATAAATAATAAAACTAATTTGGTGTATTTGGGAAGAATTCCCTGAAGATGTGATTGTTTAAATCTAAGATCTGGAGAAGAGGAAAAATGTGAACTCTGAAAGCATTAGTGTGTCTAGGTAGACACAATGTAAAGGCATGGAGTGCCTACAGGCTGAGGGAGGAAGAGAGTCAGCCTTAGTGGAATAAAGTGAGTAAGGAGGAGTGTGAATCATAGAGGTATGCAAAGTGCCTATTAAGTAATTGGCACTTGATGTTAGCTCAATAATAGTAGCTAATACTGTTCATACAATATTATAGGAATTGTGGGTTTTGCTTCACTAAGAATTATAGTATAAAGGTGAAAATCGTTTCTAGGACGTTTAGGTGATTAATGAATGTAACACTTATTGTCGATTAAGAAAGAGGAGACTGTCTGGGGAAGCAATGCTACTCTTCAAAACACACGTCATCCTAAACGAGACAGGTTCACGGCCAGTGCTACAGCCATGGTCCTGTGCCAAACGGACAGTGGGTTAGACAGACTTCTGGACCCATGGCCACCTCCTTGTCCTGTTTCTTTGACCTTATTCCACAGCTTCGGCTCCAACTGCACACCCCCAGTCCATGGAAGGATGTGATTGCATATCAGGACAGAGTAGTCTCATTGTTTTTGTAAACTTATAATATAAGTTGTAAACTTATAACATAGACTATTTGTGATGTTGACATTAATACTTTTTTGTCTCAAAAATGCATCCTGCTTTGTAAAAAAAGTTTGTCAGTCCCACATGTAGTATAAAAAATGTTCTGGTCGTAAGCAGCAGAGAGCAGTAGGAAACCCAGAAGAAGGGGTGAAAAAGGATCTCATCCGTGGGAAAGGGGAAGGGTCATGTTTATCTTGGACATCTTTACATATTCAAAGCATTTTAAAAAAAGGAGTTTTGTGTCAGTATCTATCACACTATGTTTTTAGGTGCTGGCAGGTACCAAAAATGTATAGTGATGGAGTGTTAATTTTTAATAAATCCTCAGGAATAAATGCAATAGCTCATCCATGAAGGATGACTGTGTTTCTTCCACTTATGAAGAGACCTTGATAATATATTAATGAGCAGCATAGTGCTTACCCTTCAAGGGTGACGCGCTCCATATATATGCAAAAGGCACATCACCCCGCACTGAACTTTGGATAACGTCCAGATGTCCTCCCTCTCTTCTGGTTGTGTGCCTCTCCTATCTGTTTGCTAGGTGCTTTGCTCTGGCACAGCTTAGGCATAAATAATAGTGTCTGGAGGTTAAAGAATCTAACCATGTTCTGCTGATTGATCAATTAGTCAATTTCCATTGATTACCATAATGTTCTATTAATTCCATTATGATGTCTAAAGGGTAATCCATAGCAATTAAACAAAAAGACACTTGATAGTTTTTTGGTAATTGAATTTGTAAATTTATTAGCTTTCAGTTGTTTACTTTTAATGTAAGTAATTAATATTTCATGTTACTCTTTTAAATGGGAAAATGCTTATGAGATCATTTTAATTAAGGAGCAGATATTGATTTGAAATGAAATCCCTAAAAGCTGTGAGTTTGTAATTGGATAATACCTCTGTTATCAAAGAGGATGCTTTCTGATTTTATTTGTCTTTCCCAGAAATCTTATTCCCTGGCACGGTAGGCATATGGATCTGTGCTTAGATGTCAGCTGAGGAAGAAGGCACTATGGTGTGAAGAGATCATTTAAGTATCAACTGAAATAATGCTAGCTATGGCAGTAAACATAAAATAAAGGTGGTCTCAGGACAGAGTAGGATTTGCTAAGATAAAAGCCGAGAAGATAAGAGAAGTGCTTGTCCTCAGGCAGAGGAGGGAGGAGAGGGCTGTTGACGAGGCATTATAGGGAAGGCACAGTGGGGAGCCCTGTGCCAGAAAGCTCAGTTTGTTAAAACAGGAAGAGGCTTTTCTGACCCAATGGAAGGAGAAGGATAGGCTTAGATTTTAGAAATCTTCTAATGTGGAACATGGAAGAAGTCTCTTATTTTGCTGTAATTAATGAGTACCAAGGGCTCTTAAGAGGTCACAGGATGGAGAAGGGCCTATGACCCAGGCTGGTCAGAACCTCTTGATTAGGAAGGATTAAATGCAAGAAGGAGTTGGATCAACCAGTTGATGAAGGAGCCTCATACGCACGAGGCCAAAATGAGGAAAGAAAGAAGCTTAGAGAACTGTTGTTTCAAGAAGGAAGGAAGTCAGGTGCAGCCATGGGAGGTTAGCTCCCAGGGACGTTGACTGCTTCTGATTTGTTTGGCTTAGTGTTTCCTGCACCTAGAACAGTGCTCGGCATGTTGCAAGTCCTCAAAAATAAATGTAAATGCAGAATAAATGTGGGCCTATTGAAGAAATAGGGCAAGGGGAGTTGTTGAAGAAAGGGTCTGGCTTGGTACATTTTGAAACTGGATTGGGGGGGCAGGAGTTGATAAACGACATAAACATATTTCTCATAGTTCTGGGGGCTGGAAGTCTGATATCAGGAGTGCCAGACTGCTTGGGTTCTGGTGAAGGTCCTCTTTCCAGTTGCAGACGGCTGTCGTCTTACTGAACCCTCACATGGTGGGAAGGAGGCAAGGGAGCTCCCTAGGCCTCATCTATAAGGCACTAATCCAGACCCCCTCATGAAACACTTCCCAAATGCTGCACCTCCTAATATCCTCACCTTGGGATTAAGCTTCCACATATGAGTTACAAGGAAACACATTCAGACATTAGTAGGGTCCAAATGAGTGTAGAGACAATAAGTAACTTAAAGTGATTTGGATTTTTTTTTTTTAAAGATTTTATTTATTTACTTGACAGAGTGAGATCACAAGCAGGCAGAGAGGCAGGCAGAGAGAGAGGAGGAAGCAGGCTCCCCGCTGAGCAGAGAGCCCGATGCGGGCCTCGATCCCAGGACCCCGAGATCATGACCCGCGCCGAAGGCAGCGGCCCAACCCACTGAGCCACCCAGGTGCCCAATTTTTTTGACTTCTACAGTTGTCTTAAGTTTCCCCACTATTCAGAGTCTGCCTTAAGGGCAAGATTGCTTGATTTCTACCCGGATCATTCCATGAAATTCCACAACTAGGAAACATTTCAGGGCGTGTATACTGTATTAATATTATAGGAATGGGCTTTAGCCAACCAGCTAATAGGTATGAGAGACTGATACCAGATAATTTTTTGTTTTTGTAATCATTAAGGATGTGGGAGAGGCATAGAGAGAATAAGAGAGTGTTGCAGTTTGAAATGGCCATTAATACAGAGGGTGGGGTAAATGATGTAAAGACAAATGCTGTCAGACTCCACTAGATTTTGTATGTCTTTGTGGGGGATCAGCACTATTTACCTTTAGTATGAGGCCATATATGTAAAAATGATTCTACCACATAGTTCAAGTGCTTCTTGTGACAAGATTATATTTTGCTACAAAACATTTTTATTCACAGTAAAATGATAACTATTATATGTACATTTCAAAACATGAGTTTTATTTTATTTTCTATTTTTTTACTAACATATAATGTATTCTTTGCTTCAGGGTCCAGGTCTGTGAATCGTCAGTCTTATACAATTCACAGCAATCACCAGAGCACATACCCTTCCCAGTGTCCATAACCCAGCCACCCTGGACCTACTCCTCCACCCTCAGCAACCCTCAGTTTGTTTCCTGAGATTGAGTCTCTTATGGTTTGTCTCCCTCCCCAGTCCCATCTTGGTTTTTCTCCCTCCCTTCTTCCCAAGGCCTCCTGCCCTGCATCTCAAATTCCTCGTATCAGAGAGATCATGTGATAATTGTCTTTCTCTGATTAACTTATTTCGCTTAGCCTAATACCCTCTAGTTCCATCCATGTTGTTGCAAATGGCAGGATTTGGGGTTTTTAATGGCTGCATAGTATTCCATTGTATATCTGTTCCACATCTTCTTTATCCTTTCAACTGTTGATGGACATCTAGGCTCTTTCCGTAGTTTGGCTATTGTCGACATTGCTGCTATAAACATTTGGATGCATGTGCCCTTTTGGATCAGTATATTTGTATCTTTAGGGTAAATACCCAGTAGTGTGATTCCTGGGTTCTCCGGTAGCTCTATTTTCAACTTTTTGAGGAACCTCCATATTGTTTTCCAGAGTGGTTTCACCAACTCGCATTCCTAAACCACAAATTTTTAAATAAAAATTGTCTGTCTCTGATGTTTCTTCCATTTTGTTAGGACAGAGTAGAGTTCTTATCATACAAAACCTCAAAGACACAGGACAATTGCCTTGCTCTTTTAAAGATCCTTCCAAGCTGTAGATTTTTTTTGAATTTTATTATAATTTTAATAAGATACTAAGCACTAGAGAAATAATATGGGAATTGGAACACACTAGGCTGTCATGACTTGAATTCTAGTCCTGTTTCATTAAATATCTGGGTGATGGTAGCCAGGCAATTTACCCTCCAGGCTTCATTTTTCTCACCAGCTAAATTATAGAACTAAACTGGATCATCATGTAGGTCCCTTATAGCTCTGACGACCGAGGGTGGAGTCTATGACACCTTGTCCCATAGAAAGATGTTTTGTGAGCCACAAGTATAATTTTAAATTTTTAGTAGCTATGTAAAAAAAAAAGAGGTGACATTAATTTTAATATATCTTTAAATCAGTATGTCAAAATGTTATTATTTCAACAATCTCAAATTATTGATGTTATTTCACATTCTTTTTATCACACTAGGTCTTAGAAATCCAACATATATTTTACACTTACAGTGTTTCTCAGTAGCTACTATATTAGATAAAACAAGTCTATGTTATTCAGCTAGACAAAAATTTCCATTAGAGGGAAAGAAGATTTTCTTAACGACATTGCTATAGATAAACCTTTTTCTTTTCATGGAGTAATTAAAGAAGGAGCTAAATTATTAAAACATAAGTTTGGCTGAGTTGTTTATAGTCTGGTGGATTCTGACACATGCTAGTGGGGACTAGAATTTACTCTCTTTTGAGGCTCTCTTTTGGTTATCTGATGTCCCCTAATCCCCTGTTTGATTTGAGTTCTGCCTTAGAATTCTTATGGCTTTTCTGCAGCTGTCTCTTCCTATCCATAGTTACTAAGAACCTCACAGAGTTAGTGGCTTTAGCAGAGGTGGGTGAAGCAAGCTCAACTCTTATCCCCCAACCGCATCCCAAGGGTCTTCCTTTCCCATCCTTTAATCCTTAAGGTATCCTCAGCAACAGCAACAAACAGCTGTTGTGTGTATTACACACTCACCAATAGTGTGGGCACATTTGAGAAAGTTCAACATGATGGTAGGGAATTGAAGATGGATTGATATATGATGGTATTTTCAAAGTCAAAGAGGAAAAGAACAGTCTTCTTGTTAAGGTCGCCTGATAAAATGCAGAAACTCAATTTGAATTTCAGATAAATGACAATTTTAGTATAAGTATATCCCAAATATTGCATGGGATATACTTATACTAAAAAAAATTCATTATCTGAAATTCAAATTTGGGCATCCTGTATTTTTTTTTTTTCTAAATCTTGTAGCCCTTTCTCATTGATACGTCAACTTCTGGTGTCATTTCTCCTCAAAATGTGAGGCCCTTCTTTAGTCTTTCCAGTGTTAATTTCATACATTTCAGGAAATTTTTTTTTTTTAGATTTGGTTCTATGTCCAATAATTCCTTCCACTAGTCTATTAATATAGCAGTCTGTTTCAGAAGAATTTCTAGAGTCTAATATAGTCACATAGTTGGGAGACCTACAATGACACATTCAGTGAGCTTTTGAGTTTACAGTCCAGTTCTACTTGGGTAAGTTTTCCTCCCAGTATGAGTTCCATATCTGGCTTCTTCTTTCTGTCATCCTCTGGCTTCAAGTCCTAGTCCTCTGAGAGAAGTCTTTGAAAAACATACACGCGCACACACACACACACACACACTCCAAGAACCTTCCAAACAATAGTTGTAAAAGATTGTGTAGTCTATATCTGTTATAAGGAAGAGGGGAAAAATGACTTCCTAAATTCAGTGCATTCTCAAAAAAATACCACTTTTGAAACAGAGAGCTTTCCTATTATTTTGTGGAACAGTTTAAATTTTACTTTCAGGGTCTCTAGCTCTCATTTGCTCTGTGGTCAACATGAACCTGAAAGCAAAGTTTACTTAGTGGTCCACCTGGACCAGGTTCATAATGCTGTCTTCTCTCTGAAAACAGAAGTTGTCCTTCACAGACATAGCTCACACTTTCCACCTCCCTCACATGCTCACACAAATATGGGGTAAGTAGAAACAGTTACCATTTTAAAGCAGCACCTTTTTCTTTGTTTTGTCTTGGTCCTCAAGGAACCGTTGGCAATTTTATTCCCAAGAAGAAGACCAAAGTCAGGTTAGATTGCCTCTGTAGAGGACCCAGGACTAATTCCAGGAAAAGCTGAGGAATAAGACACTTTTATCTTCCTCCTTAAACTCTTTTCATTCTTCCATGTAGTTTCTACTACCTGCCTTTATAATCTCAGCCTCAGAACACCTTCCTCTGCCTCCTTATGACAAGTCCCTGACACATTAATTACACATAGTCAAAGTGTTAGTGGATCAAGGGGTGTGATAGTTTGCAGACTTTTATATCATGGCTATATCCCTCTGTGCTTCTGTTTATCCTGATTGGAAAAACTCCTTTTAACCTGTTGAGCCTCCTGAAAGCCAAAGCTGTGAGCTATTGAGAGTTCTAACTCCTAAACCCCAGTGGTGGCCACCTTTCCACCATGCCATGGCTGACTTGTGTCTGTACTTGGCACTGTTATAGTACCCTGGCTATTTGACTTTCCTGCCTCTTCATCCAAATACTTGACAGTATGATTCTGACTCAGCTTCCTGAGCTTCCATTTAGCTTTAGACATTCCTGAAATGCAGCTCTCCCCCTTCCCCCCTTCTATGAATTTTTTTTTTCCTTCAAGCAGGATATGTTCTCCTTCAACTATCATTTGCCAATAATTCTGCCAAGTCACAGTGACATTCATGAACTTGTGAGAATTTCTTTGGGTTAAATGTCTTAGGTTTATCTTGTTTATTACCCATTCATTTTTCATTGCTACAGACACTTCAAAGTTGCCAGATTTGCCTTTTGACTTTCTTCCCGGCTATTTCCTTTTATGAGTTACTTGGCATCTCTTCCATTGTTTCCTTCATTCTTTTTCTTTTTTTTCCCCTCTACTTCATACCTAATAACCTCCAGGGCAGCATTTTATGGTGCAAGCTGGGCATTTCTTCCCTGTTTTCCTCTCAGGTTTCAGTTGAAATCTCTCTCTATCATGTTGGCACTTCTTGAAAACATACTCTTCTCAGGCCCCATGAGATGAACTCTGTTCCTTGCTGGGACTTTTCATTTTGGTGTCATAAGTCATGATTTTAAAAAATACACACAAAATATCCTTTTCTGTAACACCCTTTCTATAGCCAACTGTTCACATCTCACAACTTCCATTTGTGTCTAAAGTCATGACTTCTAACTGGAAAAAGAGATGGAAAACTCAGCTCTACCCTTAAGCCCTTTTCTAGCCTAATAATTTGTAGAAATAACAGACACTTTTCCCATATTTAGTAAGATTATTTTATCTCATATCATTCATGTATGTATAAATCTGTTATCATAACTCAAGTTATAATATGAATATATTAAAGGCATTGTACATAACATGTGACTATGAGGTATAGATTCTAGATGGGCAGGACCTGAGGTTAGGGTATGCTGATTCAGAGTGTAACTCAAATCCAGTCCCTGGTTAAATTTAGTCTAGTTCACTTATTTTTAAAGTTATAGAAATGTTCTTGAAAGATAACTTATCCTTACTGATAATTGGGCTTAGATAGTAACAAAAGCATTCAGTGGGTATGATGGGGTGGTGGTCATGAGAGCTAGATGACAGGTGGGTGGAATGGTTGGATGAATCTCCATGGAGGAAAATCCGATTGAACGAAGAAAGTCTATGGGCTTGGCAGGTCAGTCTAAGCAAATAGACCTGACTTTGGTAAAGGAATAGTGGTTTGTCATAAAACACTAGGTAGAACAGAAATTTTTAGCTCAGCCCTCTTGGAGGCAGCCATGTACCCAGAGAAGATGGGAACTCAATGATAATGCTAAAATAACGCTGCCGTTATGGGGGATAGGAATTGTTTGGGAGTTTATGAGGGATACTTTTTGCCTCTCAGAGGAATGTGTCAGCACCTAAAATCCAGGGGTGTCAGTGAAAGAGAAGAACTATAGATAGCAATAGATAAAAGGTCTGTGATAATGACTTCATGGGAACAGATAGTTTCACTGCCATTAAAGCTCTAAGCAAAGCAGTGATGGACAGTATTTGAGATGGGTGGAAAGGAGAGCTCCTGAAGCAGAAGGAAAGCCGAGGTTATAATGTTTTAAAATGTACTTGATAATTTGTTTCAGTCAGGTATGGTAAGATGACAAAAACAAAAAAATGGCCTTCGAAAGAAAAGTTCATTACCCAGTTTCCAAGAAGAGGCAGCATACCACATCACAGTCATGCAAAGAAGCACCATGATTGGCTAGGAGGTAAAAGGAGCTGGGGGGAAAGCATGGGCACAACATTTGTTACCATGGTGTTCGGAAGTTGTCTGGTCTGGACATCCCCTATTGGGCAGCAGTTGAAACACACATGTGGGAGCTTGTGTTGGGAGGGTTTTTAATGAGATTTTCATATACCTAGGAAAACCCAGAGGGCAGAGATGGGGTAAATATCTTGTTCTGTTAACATGACTCTATGCCACTGGATGCCAAATTACAAATCATAGAATCTCAAGGATAACTATTATATGCAACAATGGTGCAAATTAAGTGTCTGACATATCCTACTTTGGTGTCTTTGGAGAGAAACCAAGAAAGGAAGGGACTGAGAAGATATTGGTAAAGTGACCTACAGGAAAACCTCCCACTGTTGAGAAAGAGAACATTTAGATTACACTTGCAGGCATGTGGATTAACAGAGCCTTGGTGAGGTCTTCTATTTAGTGAAGACATTTTACCAGTCTGAACTCCTGATGGATCAGCATCTACATTTTGAAATTAGAAACCTCCTGGCACTAACTCAATAATAGAAAAAGGAAGGCATCTCTCCCCTGAAGACAAAGGTAGAGAATGAAAGAAAAATGACTTCTCTCTAACATGTTGAGCCTTCCAGAATGTGCCAAAGGGAAAGATAATTTTTTTGATTACAGAGTTAGATATTCTTGTAGGTAGTGGTATTATCTGAACATTCATAACAGTTTGAATCAGTATGTATTGGTATACAAGGGGAATGAAATATGAATGAAAATGTTCTCAGGGTAGAAGAATAAACAGCATGATAATGTTAATTATATGTAAGGTAATGGAAGCTGTTAATAAAATCCTATTTAAAAGGTCATCAACAGAGAGTCAATTATCATATGGTTTCACTTATTTGTGGAGCATAACAAATAACATGGAGGACAAGGGGAGATGGAGAGAAGGGAGTTGAGGGAAATTGGAAGGGGAAGTGAACCATGATACACTATGGACTCTGAAAAACAACCTGAGGGTTTTGAAGGGGCGAGGGGGAGGGAGGTTGGGGGAACCAGTGGTGGGTATTGGAGAGGGCATGGATTGCATGGAGCATGGAGTGCAAAAACAATGAATACTGTTACACTGAAAAGAAATAAAAAATTTTTTAAAATGACATCAATTTTTGTAGGTATATATAAGTTGTTTATAAAATCAGAATAGTAAACATCCAAGAATAGCCATAGAAAATCTGGTAAAGAAAACCAGTATGGGGGTGTTATTGACTGAATATATCCTTCTGATTTGATATGTTGGAATCCTAACTCCCAATGTAATGGCATCAGGAGGTGGGTCCTTTGGGAGGAGATTAGGTCGGGGGTGGAGCACTCATGAGCGAAATTAGTGCCCTTATAAGAAGAGACCTGGGAGAATTCCCTTACCCCTTCTACCTTGTGAGGACAATGAGAAGACAGCCCTCTATGAACGAGGAAGTGGGTACACTCCAGACACTGAATTGGTGCCTTGATCTCTACTATCAAGCCTCGGAAAACGGCGAGAAATAAATTGCCGCAACTTGTTAACCACCTAATCTGTGGCATTTTAGTATAACAGCTGAATAGATTAAGAGAGTGCTAGCTTGGGACACCTGGGTTGCTCAGTGGGTTAAAGCCTCTGCCTTCGGCTCAGGTCATGATTCCAGGTCCTGGGCTCTGCTCAGCCGGGAGCCTGATTCCTCCTCTCTCTCTCTCTGCCTGCCTCTTGGCCTGCTTGTGATCTCTGTCTGTCAAATAAATAAATTTTAAAAAAAATTTAAAAAAGAGAGTGCTAGCTATATCAAATATTAAAACATATTATAAAACCTGTATAATTGAAATAGCATACTTTTTGGTTCATGAGCAGACAAAAAGTGGATAGAATAAAAATTCTAGAATTAGAAAATTCATTTGAAATTTTTATATATAATAACTAGCATTGTAAGTCAGTTGAGAAAATGTAGACATTTTAATACAAGGTGTTGGGACAATTAGATAGTCATTTGAAAAAGAGAAGTCTGTTTGTCTCACATTATACATTAAGTTCCAAATGATACTATTATATAAATGCCAAAAAAAAAAGTTACCAAAAGAAAACATAAGCAGATGTCTTTATAATTTGGGAGTGGAAAGATTTGGAAAAGACTTTCTACATATGATTAGCAGAGCTGGATTCTTTCTGGAGGATTTGGGGGGATTCTGTTCCTTGTATTGTCTAGCTCTTTGAAGCTAGCCATATTCCCAGATTCATTGCTCTATCCTGACTTCCACTTCCAAGTTCACATCTTTTCCTATGACTTCAGCTTTCCTTTTGCTCTTATAAGGACCCTTGTGATTAAATTAGATTATCTACCCATCCCAAGATCTTTAACTTAATCATACCCGTAAAGTCCTTTTTGTCATGCAAAGTAACATAGTCACAGATTCCGAGAATTAGGACATAGCCATCTTTAGAAGGCTGTTATTCTGCTTACCATAATTTTCCGTCTGGTCCCCCAAGATTCACATCCATCCCATATGCTAAATACATTCGTTCCTTTCTAAGGCCACAGAAAGTTTCAAATCATTGTAGTGTCAACTCAAAGTCCTCACTCTTTTCTAAATCTTATCATCTCAAAGTCCTGAATCTCATCACCTAAAACGTCTAAATCAGGAAAGGGTGGGACTCTGAGTATAATCCATGCTGGAGAAAAATCCCTCTCTGTGAACTGGAAAAACTAGAAAAGAGGTTATTTGCTTCCAAATTACAACAACGCAGCAGGCATAGGATAAGAGTTTTGAAAGGCAAAAAAGAGTCATCAGTCCCAAGCAATTTTGAAATCAAACTGGGCAAAAACTCCGTTAGGTTTGAAGGTCTAGTAGGAATACTCTCTGGCTTATGGTTCTGGCCTCTGGGCACAAGGTCCCACACTTGGAATCATCTTCCTTTCACATGAAGGGTAGTGCATATCTGCAGCTGAGTGGTTTCATCAGCCTGTTTCCTGAATTTAGGAATTCCAGAAAGGGATATAATAGCTTCATTTTGTTCTTTCTTCCCTTTGATTTAAGATGATGGTATTTCTCTTGGTGTAAAATTCTCAAGAATATTGGAGACCTCCTATGTATGTCATATTCAGTCCATTAAATGAGAGGCTCTTCTATAACATGTTCTGGACAATCTTACCTATATCTTGGCTTCTGCTGAGTTGACTGAGTGGATATGTGAGTGACAGGCTTAACTACATATACATCTAATAATATAGATGGATCTCAAATGCATTATTGTAAATAAAAGAAGCCAGACTCATTCACAGAACATTTGGAAAAAAGCATAGCTATATGGATGAAGAACAGATCAGTGGTTGACCAAGATTGTTGGACAGGAGAAGGTTTGACTGAAAAAGGTAGCACAGGGGAATTTGGGGGGAGGTATTGATGAACACTTCTATGTCTGGTTGTTTTGGTATTTAAACAACTCTATGCACTTCTCAAAACTCATAGAATTAAATATAGGACAGAGTGAAATTTACTGTATATAAATGAAAACATAAAAACAAAATGAGGGGAATTCATATTAGATGATTCCATTCTCTTGTGAAAGTTCTAGAAAGAGAAAGTGGATAAAAGAGAAAAAAAAGCTTTTTGTTCTAGGAGAACATAATTTGTAATAATCCCTTCTCTCTCTGCCTGGTTTATGCTTTCCAAGGTGGACAGATCCTGCATAGAGAATTTGGCACTCCTATTTGAAATTTCCTGAGCTCAGCTTCAAAGCCTAACCTTCCTCTCTGTTCAGCTTTAAAATAGAATGCATTTTTTTTCATTGCTATTGAAATCAACATATTGATGTATTTTTGTTTGTTTGTTTCAGGTTTTTATTTAAATTCCAGTTAATGTATAGTGTAATGTTAGTTTTAGGAATAGAATTTAGAGTCATCATTTATGTATAACACCCAGTGCTTATCACAAGTGTCCTCAATACCCATGACCCATTTATAAAAAATAAATGAAATAAAGTAGAATTCAACAAAACTTAGGGTTAAAATCTCCATTTGAAGAGTGTAAAGCATTTGTTGACCTTTAATTCATTAATAATAGAATAATTTGGGTATGATATTCTTAAGTTTCTTGAGAAAGATCTGGTTCTGCTTTACTTTGATTTTTTTTTTCAAAGTTCTCATCACAATCTCCTGCTAATACTGCAGACCCTTAATATATCTGCACTGACTAAATGTATCTGTCAGCAAACATTCTCTCTTAGAAATGCAAATATCCTACGGGCTTTGAGAATTTTTTTTTCTTCATACTGTTTTATATTTTGTATGTTTTCCACAATAAGCGTGAATTACTTTTATAATTAGAAAAAAGCAATAAAGTTCTTTTGCAAATGCAAAACATCTGGGAGGGTTGTTTCAACCTTATTGCTTTTCTTGAAACAACTGAGTTCCCTTGCACAGAGAAGGGAGCTTTGATTTGGGGAGAGTTCAATAAGTCATATGAAAATAAGGATTACTTTTGAGATGGGGCTTGTGGCAGTCAGAGAACACCAGAGGTTTGAAGAGATAGGACAAAGATGTAGAAAAGGAAGTGGAAGGAAGCGGTCTAAATATATTTTGATATGTTCAAATCACTTTTTTTGTTTGTGGCATCACTACATTATTAATCATAGGAAGTAATTCTGCCCTTTTTGGTCCCTGTAGACTGACTAGATTCTGTACCTTGGAAGTAAGGATCCAAGAAACCTTGTATTTCTTAGAACAGTGTGCCCCAAGTCCAGAAGCTAAGGTAATTTTGGTGACAAAATTATTGAGGTTAGCAGGAAAATGAGAAAAATAAGAACAGTGTTGGTATTTTTTAATAAACCAGCTTACTTATTGAAAAAACTTTGGGGGACGCCTGGGTGGCTCAGTTGGTTGGGCAGCTGCCTTCGGCTCAGGTCATGATCCCGGCGTCGTGGGATCGAGTCCCACATCAGGCTCCTTGCTCGGTGGGGAGCCTGCTTCTCCCTCTGCCTCTCTTTCTGTCTGCTTGTGCTCGCACTCTCTCCCTTTCTCTCTGACAAATAAATAAATAAAATAAAAAAAAAAAAAGATTCATCCAAGTCTTTAAAAAAAAAAAAAAAAATTTTGGTATTACCTTTTCTCAAATTCTAATGTGAAAGTATTCTATAGAATAGAAATACAATTATAGATCTCAGTTAATCTTTAAAGACTTTTCTAGTCCTTGAAATTTAAAATCTGGCTTTGCTGCATTAGACTACAGGCTCCATGATGATAGGAAGTATGTCTGTCTTCACCTCCCCCAGTCCTGAAACTCTGTATCTAGTATAGTGTCCACTGACTAAAATCTTGCACGTAAATATCTATTGACACTTTGCGGTCAATTAGATTACGATTTAATTCCTTCAACTAACTCTTCAGGTACTGCATATCAACTTGATAGGAATTTCCTTAAAAATATGTTCCCACGGTCGCCAAACTCTGGAAAGAACCAAGATGCCCTTCAATGGACGAATGGATAAGGAAGATGTGGTCCATATACACTATGGAGTATTATGCTTCCATCAGAAAGGATGAATACCCAACTTTTGTAGCAACATGGACGGGACTGGAAGAGATTATGCTGAGTGAAATAAGTCAAGCAGAGAGAGTCAATTATCCTATGGTTTCACTTATTTGTGGAGCATAACAAATATCATGGAGGACAAGGGGTGTTAGGAGAAGGGAGTTGGGGTAAATTGGAAGGGGAGGTGAATCATGAGAGACTATGGACTCTGAAAAACAATCTGAGGGGTTTGAAGTTGGGGGGGGTGGGAGGTTGGGGTACCAGGTGGTGGGTATTATAGAGGGCACGGCTTGCATGGAGCACTGGGTGTGGTGAAAAAATAATGAATACTGTTTTTTCTGAAAATAAATAAGTTAAAAAAATATGTTCCCATGTTGCAGATTAAAAAAATAAAAATTTTATATCACATTTGGTATAATTCTGACACTATACTTTTCAAATATATATTTCTTAGTTTGTTAACTTAAGTATAGTCTGACATTTTCCAATAAGATATGTTACCTTGTATCTAGTATAGCACCTGGCAAATGTCTGAATTGTTTTTTTGAATGAATGAATGAACGAATGAATATTCTACTTCTCTGCCATCTACATAGTGGCAGTTTCTTGGTTGTATTACATCCTGTCACTGGCAGATATATCTGGCATTCAGTAATCACATTTCTAACCTTTTTGCTGACCACTCCTCCCCAACCTCATATCATCTGCTACTGTGACACAAAACTCTCAGAGATGATGTCTGGGCTGAGTGTGAAAAGATAAGTTAAAAATTTCCGGGCATAAGTATTGGAGGATGTAAGTTTGGAGGATGGAGGACAAGGGAAAATTCCAAACAGAAGGAACCATGTAGCAAATAGAACGACAAATAGTTCCAGGTTCTCTTTGCCAGATTATTTTTTCTGTCTGAAAATATTTTCACTTTTCTAGGACTGGGACACTTCCAGGCAAAAAATGACTTAGTGTAATTTTTTGGTATCTCTTGGTCTCTTCTGTGGACTAAACACTTTTGAAGGCTAAGACTATCATTCATTTATTTTTGGCTTTGTAGAATTTTGCTCAAGAAGTACTCAGTGTGGGGAACCTGGGGGGCTCAGTCAGTTAACTCTTGGTTTTGGCAGGGGTTGTGACCTCAGGGGTCATGGACTCAAGCCCTCCCTTGGGCTTCCTATTCAGCGGAGAGTCTGCTTGAAGATTCTCTCCCTCTCACATACTCATGCATGCACCTAAGCTTTCTCTCTCCCCCCTCCCTTTTTTTTTCTCTCTCAAATCTTAAAAAGCATTCAGTGAGTCTTAATTGAATGAAAGGTCATATGCAAGTTTCTGTAATAACAAAATATTTCAGTTGAACTTTACAGTTTTAAAAACTTATTGTCAAATTCATATAGAGTGTGAGATAAGTAAAGATGGTATTTACCCTCACATTATTGGTAAAAGAAAAAAATCTGAGTTTTGTGTACTGAATATTTGTGTCTCCTCAAGATTTGCATTTTGAAATCCTAAGACTCAGTGAGATACTAGGAGGTGGGGCCTTAGGGAAGTAATTAGAAGAAGAGGAAGAAGCAGCAGCACCAGAGTTTCTGTTCTTCCCCATGTGTGGACACAGTGAGAAGACAGCTATCTGCAAACCAGAAACAGAATCTATTAGTGCTTTGACCTAGGACATCCCAGCCTCCAGAACTGTGGGGAATAAGTGTCTGTTGTTTTAAATATGTGGTCAGTGGCATTTTTATATGGTAGCCTGAATGGACTAACACTGAGGTTCAAAGAATTAAATATAGTTCAAGGTCATATAGCTAGAGTGTGGTCAAGTCAGGACTTGAACCAAGTCTCCTGATCTCAACTCAGTGCTCTTGGTATTAATGAATTAATTGGTTAATTAATTATTTTGTTCATTCCTTAAGCAACTATCACTTTCCTCTGACTTACTAAATTTGCAAATAGCAGATAGAGAGCTTTTGGAAAGATTAAGGAATATAGTTCTCAGAGGGACCAATGAGGAGGAGAGCAGAAATGTTTGGAATTTCTAGAACTGGATATGGGAAAGAGCAGATGAGAAATAAAACATCATTAATAACATAATGAAAGTTCATGAGTAGGGACAGTTTATTTCCAGGGAAGTCACTGGAAGAGAGATCAATCCAGTTCATAGTCTAGGTACCATTTCCCAGGTGACTGCTGAGTTAGAGGCTAGGCTCAACATGAAGATCTGGGAACAGAGCTGATCTAGAGCTATGGAAGTGAACAGAAATACTTTCTCAGAAGAGATCTTTCAGATACTGTTGTAAAAGGAGTTCTCATAAGGCTTTCCCATGGACATATTTCAATATGTCATTAACCTGGGATATCCTGTGTTTATTCTTAGCCTAAGGCTGAGAGGTAAATCCACTCAGTTTTGAAGTTTCTTATGACCCTGCTTTCTCAGAATCAAATACCAACAGTGACTGAGACAAGATTTAGATTCAGTGAGTCAGGTCAGTGAATCTAAATGCAGATTTTTTTTTTAAGATTTTATTTATTTATTTGGCAGAGATCACAAGTAGGCAGAAAGGCAGGCAGAGAGAGAGAGGGAAGCAGGCTCCCTGCTGAGCAGAGAGCCCAATGCGGGGCTTGAGATCATGACCTCAGCCGAAGGCAGAGGCTTTAACCCACTGAGCCACCCAGGTGCCCCTAAATGCAAATTATTGAATAGCTTTACTGTATTGGAAATTCGGCACGGAATCAGAGTACCCCACCCTGATGATCTTGAGCTAAAATGATTATTGTCATTTAGGACAATTATTCGCCTCATTTATAACATATTCTACTTTAAGAGCTGGCTGTAAAATTTGCTCTTTAGAACATACTAAGTAAAAACTCTATTTTTGCTTGAGTTTGAAGAGCTAATAACGAGATAAATACTAACGTTGTGAGACCAAATTAAACTATATTACCAAAGAGAAATCTCTTTTCTCTCTTTTCCTTTTTTTTCTTGTAGCTAAAATCTCTGTAAATCTGATTTTGTAGCTTCCATTATATTTGGTGTCTGTTATCTTGCCATAAACCATTCATCTGCTCCCAAACTCTAAACTCCATTTTTCTTTACTTGGGAGTGGGGTCTCTTAATGCTAGAATGGCTAATCAGGAGCCCCAGACAATGTGTAATCAACATGCAAGCTTGGACTTCCACATGTTTTAATTCTTTGGAAAGACCTATAGTTCCTCTGATGAGTCAGCATCACCATCCACTAATTGAAGCCCGGTGCTCACCAGGCCACTGTGTCAAGCCTGGACAGAAAATGTCGTTACATGGTTTAAGAATCCCATGACACATCAGAGTGGTGAGAAAGGACCAATTACCAGTAAGAACTCTTATCTCCTCAGAACGACTCAAGCTGCTATGAATAGAGATGTTTTCCTTGCAAAGAATCTGTGACGGAAAATGAACATTTTTAGAAGTACCTAACCTTCTGGGGAGGCAAACTTTGCCAAGTTTCTCTGTAATAGCTTTGCCATTTCCAGCCTCTTTCTATTCGTCTTCAAATGCATTTCCTTACTGGTGGAAAATCTTGTCTCATGCCTCTTAGTATATTGTTGATGTGGGATTGAGGTTTCCAGACAGTTATCTGATCTTAGATCCTTCACCCTGGTGTAGGAGGAACTTAAGTAGCAATTGATGAACAATCCAGGTTTGCTCATCCTTTCACTACCCTTGAGAATCCATCCTAGTGAATATTAGTGCTGGGAATATTTCATAATCTTTAGGTTTGTTTAGGTAGGAAGAAGCCGTGAGAACTCCACTTCTTCATATATGAAATAGGAAGTATAGTTGTGACGGGAGAATTCAGAGAATGCCTTGGTATCATGGGAAAAAAAAAGAAAAGTGAGGGGTGCCTGGGTGACTCAGTGGGTTAAAGCCTCTGCCTTCAGCTCAGGTCATGATCTCAGGGTCCTAGGATTGAGCCCCGCATCGGGCTCTCTGCTCAGCGGGGAGCGTGCTTCCCTCTCTCTCTTTCTCTACCTGCTTCTCTGCCCTGCTTGTGAGCTCTGTCAAATAAATAAATAAAATCTTTAAAAAAAGAAAAAAAGAAAAGAAAAGTGAGACAAATGAATGGAGGCATTCAAGTCTTTCTGAAAGCCTGATGAAAACAGATACTTTGAAGATACTGTAAATCACCAGTCTTCAAGGAGTTGATCATACTCCTGGGGACTGACTCGAGAACAGATCTAGGTCTTTTTATCTATTTTAGTAATTATGAAGCTGTTAGAATGATGAGGGCAGACAAGAGTCTTGTGTCATAATTAGTTGTGTGGCTTGACCATGTGGCCTCACTCTTGTAATTCTTAGTTTCTTCCTCTGCAGAGTAAGTGGAACATTTTATTATCTATTGTTTTGTGAACATGGTGACTCATCATATATGTAATTTTCTTTTTTCCCTGCTTCATTTACTAAGGAAAATGGACATTAACCTCCAGGGAAAACTAAAATGGCTGTTTTAGGTCTTAGAGGGTCATATGTTCAACTTGATTCAAAGGAATAAGCATTTATTGAGTGTCTTTTATGTATTTAGGTAGTAATATATTAAGGATTCCAGTAGGATTCAGATGGAAAATAAGGTCCAGTATTTTTTTTTTTTTCATATAAAGAGCTAACAATCTAATTGTGGTAAAACAAAATACTTAGAGTGTGAGGTTCTTTTTTTTCTTTTATTGCATTTTTTTAAAAATTTCTTTTCAGTGTTACAGAATTCATTGTTTAAGCACCACACCCAGTGCTCCATGCAATACATACCCTCCATAATACCCACCACTAGGTTCACCCAGTCTCCTGTCCCCCTCCCCTCCAAAACCCTCAGATTGTTTCTCTGAGTCTACAGTCTCTCATGGTTCATCTCCCCTTCCAATTTCCAACTCCCTTCTCCTCTCCAGCTCCCCATGTCCTTCGTGTTATTCCTTATGCTCCACAATTAACTGAAACCTTATGATAATTGACTCTTTCTGCTTGACTTATTTCACTCAGCCTAATGTCTTCCAGTTCCTTCCATGTAGGTACAAAAGTTGGGTATTCATCTTTTCGGATGGAGGCATAATACTCCATAATATATATGGACCACATCTTCCTTATCTTCCTTATTCATTCATCCATTGAAGGGCATCTTGGTTCTTTCCACAGTTTGGTGACTGTGGTCATTGCTGCTATGAACATTGGGGTACAGATGACCCTTCTTTTCTTTGGGGTAAATACCCAGTAGTGCAATTGCAGGGTCATAGGGAAGCTCTATTTTTAATTTCTTAAGGAATCTCCACACTGTTTTCCAAAGTGGCTGTACCAACTTGCATTCCCACCAACAGTGTACAAGGGTTCCCCTTTCTCCACATCTTCTCCAGTACACGTTGTTTACTGTCTTGTTAATTTTGGCCATTCTAACTAGTATAAGGTGGTATCTCAATGTGGTTTTGATTTGAATCTCCCTGATGGCCAGTGATGATGAACATTTTTTCATGTGTCTGTTAGCCATTTGTATGTCTTTTTTGGAGAAGTGTCTGTTCATGTCTTCTGCCCATTTTCGACATGATTATCTGTTTTGTGTGTGTTGAGTTTGAGGAGTTCTTTATAGATCCTGGATATTAGCCCTTTGTCTGTATTGTCATTTGTAAATATCTTCTCCCATTCCGTGGGTTGCCTCTTTGTTTTGTTGACTGTTTCCTTGGTTGAGCAGAAGCTTTTGATCTTGATGAAGTCCCAAAAGTTCATTTTTGCTTTTGTTTCCTTTGCCTTTGGAGACATATCTTGAAAGAATTTTCTGTGGCTGATGTCAAAGAGGTTACTGCCTATGTTCTCCTCTAGGATTCTGATGGATTCCTGCCTCACATTGAGGCCTTTTATCCATTTCGAGTTTATCTTTGTGTGTGGTATAGAGAATGGTCAAGTTTCATTCTTCTACTATCCAATTTTCCCAGCACCATTTATTGAAGAGACTATTTTTTTTCCGTTGTATATTTTTTCTTGCTTTGATGAAGATTATTTGACCATAGAGTTGAGGGTCCATTTCTGGGCTCTCTACTCTGTTCCACTGGTCTCTGTGTCTG